>NC_053468.1:10832513-11132513 GCF_015227805.2 Hirundo rustica | reverse complement strand
TCTTTAAGTTTGTTATCCCTCCGTAAGCGGCACGAAGCTCTTGTCATCGGGTATTGTGCTGGGAGTGCTTTGCCTGTTTAATAAACAGGTTTTTTCCACTTCTCTCTGAGGAAATCTTTTTTCCTGAACCAGTTGGAGGAGGGGAGGGGGGCCACGTGGGAGGGTTTCTCCCAAAATCTGCCTGAAACCACCACAGTATGTCATGGTCAGGCCTTGCCAAGGCTTCCTCTGCCATCTTCCAACACCAGTGGCTTCTTTTCCAAGCCTGAGTTTGTACACAAGTCACAGGTGCTGGTGAGAGGGCAGCATATCACCCTGTGTGCCACTGGTGCAGCCCCTGCACACCCAGGGACACTGGGGCCAGGCTCTGGGAGCAGTAGCATCCCCCTGATGAACTCCACCTGTATTCCATAGGAACACTGTCCTACAGCCCCCCGGAATGCACCCACTTTGGGTGGTACCATGGCGAGGCAGCAACAATCTGGACCCTGGGCATCCTGCTGCACCAGATGATCTGCATAAAGCACCCTTTCAGGAGGGGCTGGAACATGAGCTGGGGCCAGCTCTTGCTGCCACAGCAGCTCTCTCAAGGTGAATCCTCATCTCTGGGCACGGAGGAATACCAGTGTTGGGAGACAGTAGCGGGCTCATGAGAATCCCGTTCTGGCAGCTGCTGAGGAATTGGCACATGTCCTGCTCTCCTGCTCTCCTCCAAAACAGGGAGCTGATGGGAAAGTTTAGGCACAGCTCTGAGCACATGCAGCATGGCCTGGACATGGGAATAGTGGGACAGGAGCCTTTTCCAACTCACCTGTGGCTTCTGGTTTCTCTCCCCAGAACTGTCAAGTTCTGATCAGGTGGTGTTTATCCCTCCATTCCTTGGAAAGGCCCTCACTAGAAGACCTGTTGTGTGATCCTTGGGTGCAGGATATTCATCTGCCCTAGAAGAAGGGAGAGAGCCATGTGCACACTTTGATCCAGGGCCCTGGTAAGTTACAGCTGCACATGTGCCCTGGCAATCAGAAGCAAAGCAGCCAAAATTGTCCTGCCCATAGCACTGCGTAGGGGTCATTGGATGGGCACACGCAGCCCTTATGCTGGAGCTGAACTGCTCTTCCCAGCACTGGTGGCCTCCATCCAGGCTGGTTTGGCTTGTCCTTGTTCACTGACAGCTGGGGCCGTGGGCAGAACACTGAGAGCCTGGTCTCACCCCCAGGGAAGAAGGAGCCCCTGGAGAAGCTGTACCAGGTGGGCTTGCTGCTGCTGGACACCTCGAGGATGACAGCAAGGATGAGAACCTCTTCCTCCACCTGGCCACCGACAGCTGAAGATGACGGACTTGGATTCTGGCACTTTCTTCAAAGCCAGGCTGCACAGCAAATTTGCAGATGAGTCCACACCCGGGTGGATGCTCCCAGATTTGGGCATTGCACAGCCTGGCCAGGAACCAAAAGTTACCCCCTTTGCTGGGGTGGATGCAACTAATTCTTCAGTCAGCTGCCTTGCTGCTTTTTGGCAGGGCTGAGGCCATGGGCTGGGCTGCTTACAAAATGGGAGTTGGCTCCTGGCCCTGCCAACAGCCCCCACCACGCACCGTGCCCCAGGCTGGGGCTGGGGCTGGGGAAGCCAGCCCAACACAAACAAACGCCCATGGCGGGGGCAGAGGTGGGTCTCCAGAACCTGTCCATGGGCGGCTCTGCTTTGCAGGCAAGGAAGGGCTTGGGCTGCTCCACTCCTCTTGGTTGCTTTGGGATCTTTAGGGGGGCAGTGCAGGGGGGATGGGAGAGAACATGGGCTTCCCTTTCACCGATGGGTGGGTTTTTCCCCAGCATGTAGGGGTTGGGTCTTTCTCAAGCACCTGACAGATACAAGATCTTTTACCATTTTTGTTGTTTCCCCTTTTTGTCTGTAATCAATTTTCAATAGTTAATTGTTTGTTTTTCTAAAGGAAGTGTTCTAGGTAGTGTCCGGATCTGGATCAGGAAGTGCTTGGGAGCAGCTGTGGCGTGGATGGGCCGTGCCCTTGGGGAAGGCTGAGGACATCATTTGGGAGCAGCTTTTCTTGAGGCAGCAGATGGCGTGAGGTGGGTCCATGTCTTCTTGGCATGGGTGGGATAAGGGATTTTGGAACATGGCAGTGAGCACAGGAGCATCCTGCTCTGGGCAGCTGCTGAAGGGCTGGATCTGCCATAGCTGGCTGCAGTCTGGGCACATGTCCTGCCCTCCTGCTCTGCTACCAAGGGCAGCAGTGATGGGCAGCTTTGGGCACCGCTCTGAGCACGGCCAGCATGGCCTGGGCACTGCGGGCGGTTGGGACAAGGGCACAGAGCCTTCAGCTGATGGGCGGTTTCTGGTTTCTCTCCTTGCAGCTGGGCTCTGCGGATGCTGAGGCTGCTCTGGGCTCTGCCAGGGCTCTGCTGGGCTCAGCCCTGGGCACGGCTGGGCTCGCTCTGCCCTCACATTGCTCTGACAGCTTTGCACCAGATGAGCCCTTTCCAAGCACAGCGCCTGAGCTTTCTGCTTTTGCAGGTGAGTGAGACTCTCCTGCAGGCTAAGGGATTGCAGTTAGGGATCCACATGCAGCTGGCAAGAAGCCAGATGCTGCACAGTCCCAGCTGAACTCCTGTATCTCCACAGAATGTTTTGTCTGTCCCATTCTTCATTCCCTTGGAGTTGCAATTGTGCAATTGCACTTTCTTCCTCCTCTAGAAGTGCCACGAGTGAGCAAAACCTGGCGAGTGGGCCGTGTTCCTGATACAGCGTGGTCTGGAGTTAATGGCTGAAGAATTGCCCTTCTGCACTTCAAAACCAGAGCAAAAAGCTGTAAGTGGGACTTTGTGTCCTTAAGAAAGCTGTGACAATTTCAAAGGGAATGTGCAGCTCATTTGCAGGGTGAGAAGGAAAGTCATCTTCTAAAGGATTTGGGGTTTGACAGAGTTTAGATTCCCTGCGAGGACCTGAGAAGGCACAAGCAATTTCCTATTGCTTCCAGCACAATTTAAAACAACAGTGGTGGAAACAAACCCCAGAATCTTTTAAAAAGGCTGCTGAGGTCAGTAAGATGGATCCATGTCCTCAGCACATTCACAAAGTAAATAAGTGGGTTTTCTTTTTCAAACAATCAAGTTCCCTCTTAATCCAAAGCTACAGGAGATATTCTACTGAAAACTTGGGGTATGATTTTATCTTTCACATTTTATGTACATTTTTTTCTTTCTGTGATATATGTCCTAAAGTTAATTCGTGTTGATAGATAAAAATGTAATATCATCCCAATAAATGTAAGTTTTGTTTTAATCCAATAAACTATGAGTTAACTCAGAGGAAAGCAGCTCAGTAAAAGTGCAGGAATTTCTCTCACTTGAAAAGACAAGGGAGGGGGAGGCACGATGTCGGGGGCTTACCCCAACATTGAGGTGGTTTCAGGGTCCTTTGCTCCCCTGCACAGCTCCGAGCCGAGCCGAAGGAAGAGACGGAGTTCTCAGGTTTAGATTTTTCAAGGTTGCATACTTCGTTTATTGTTTCTTATCTTACAATTTTCTCGGAGTCCGACAAGATGTTCGCAGTTGCATGGATTCCTCACGTCTCCCCCCCAAGTTGGGCTGTCCTTATCTTTTATACTAATTACTACGTATTTCTTATTTACTATTTCTTACCAATGTCTATCACTATTACTAAAAAGGTCATCTTTACTTTGACCCAATCCTCACTAACTACTTTGTGCCACGTCAATGCAGCAATGGAGTGAGGGAAGAAGAAGGAGAAGGAGAAGGAGACAACGCCCCAGATTCTCCATCTTGTCCCCATTCACTTCAATGCTAGGAACCTAAAACTATTATTTTCTCATTCTGTGATAAGCTAAACTACTATTTCTCACATTCTTGTGGCATGTAAACCTTCTCTCAGTGCAGGAAGTTTTTCCCATGGACAGAAATCAAAGCCAGTGTCTCTCTGAGCCCTGGGCTGGGGTCCCAGACCCCCCTGCCCAGGTCCCTGACCCTCCAGGGCAACCAAAGGAATGCCCTGGACTCCAACAGCACGAGACATAACATGATTAAGAATTACCAGGAGGGAGACACAAACATGCATTGGCTACAAATCGTTAAAAAGGAATGTAACATCTGCTCTGAAGTTACTTCATGTTAATAGAATATAAATTGTAATACTGAATGTATAATTATAAGTCCTGTATAAACTAGCATGTTAGAAGTTAAGTTTTGTTTTCGCATTTTGTGGGTTAACTTGGGAAGAAGGGGATTTAATAGAATACAAAAATGTCCCTAGCCTGAAAAGGTTTGGGAGGGACACGGAAAGAGCTTGATTGGAATTACCGGAAAGGAGGACAGAAGACTGTCACTGCCAGGAATCGCTGAAAGGAAATAAAAGGCAACGGAAAACAGAGATGATAGCCCGGAGAACCCGATGATAGTTTCAGATCCGTATCTAGATGGTCTCTGGCCAAAATTAACATGTCTACACCACACCTGGAACCGACCATCGACAGCATTTTCCTCCTCTGCTGATCCATTCAGACTCTTAGAACTGAAACTTGCATACTTAATGAAGCTGCCTCGGATGGAGGACTTTCGTCATCTGGGGCCTCTCTCGGCGATCCAGTGTATAAAAAAGAGGCTGCTGCAAACCACAGATGTGAACTTGGGGATAACAGACTGGCAGAGTGTGTTATTGTTGTTCACCCAGCGGCGACCCCAGGCTCGATGCTGTCCTTTTAATTGTGGCTGTCCAAGACTGTTATTTTGTCTCTTAATAAAATTCCAAATTTTGATTTATCGGATTTGGTCTTCTCATTTATAACATTTCTTTTTTTTCTTTTTTTATGAAACAGATAATGTTTTTAAAAGGAATCTTCTTTGCTACTGGTTTCCATGTGGAGCAGCTCCTTTCCCACTTGCTGAGCTGCTCAGGGAGAGCCCGGCAGCTCCTGGCCCTGCAGGGCTGAGGCTTTTCCCTATTGCTGAGCACAGACTGATGGAGCAGCACTGCTGAACATGACACACAGAGAGAGCAGAAGCAGCTGCCTTTGTCCACCTGAAGCTCCAAGGCCCAAACTCTGAGCAGACACGGCTGGAAGAGACTGGCAGGTTCCCTGTCTGCTGTGCTGCCCCACTTGTGCCTGGCCCAGCTCTGTGTGAGGCAGAGGGAGAACAAGGGGCGGCTCCCTGCCAGCCCCAGTCCAGGGACCCCTTCGGCCCCAGGGCTTTGGGCACTGTCAGCACCCGCTGCTCCAGCCACCACTTCTGCTGGCCCTGACAGCAACAAGCAAATTGTGGCTGATCCTGAGGGAGCAGCAGCAGTGCCTGGGTCTGATCCCTCGCTCTGGGGCAGGGCTGGACAACAACAGCCACAGCAGCAGCAGCACATAGAACTGACTTTCAGCACAGCCCCTGCCACTCTTCCCTCCCTTGTGCACTGGTGAGGAGCAGCCTGAGGCACCTGGGAGCCCTCAGGGCCAGCAGGGACTTGAGATGGCAGCCCTGGGCTCCTGGAGGTTGTGCAAGGAACAGAGGTGGGAGCTCCTTCTCCACGTAGAGCTTCTAGATGGAAAAGGCTGCTGTGACCAGGCAGCTCCAAAGGCAGAGAAAGAAGCGTCTCGACCTCTGGATCTGTGCCAGTTCAGCATTGCTGAGCCTCCCCTTTTGTGCTCCTTTCCTGCTTTGAACTGGAGTAAATTACACTGATTCCTTCAGGTGGTGTCTGTGTCTTTGATGCTGACCCTGCCCATTGGTTAAACAACACTGGCATAATCTGGCCAGATCACACCAAAATGTCTCTTTTTAAATGTAAATGTGAGGAATCAGTCCCCTCTGAAATTCTGGGATGGGAAGACCTTCGACCTTCTCTAGAGGTCACTGGCTCTGGAGTGGACTGAGGTCTGAGCACTGTGGAAGCCATGGGGGAGTCGCTTAAAAGAAGCTGAAGCACTGGATATATTAAAATGCATCCAGAAACTGCATATGAAAGAAGGAAAAGAACTTGTGGCTTTGGAAGAAAAAGCTGGATTTTGTTTAAGAGCACATTGGAAACAGCATTAACAGAAGGAACAGTTCTTGCTGGAACCCTCCCACATGGAGTGACAAAAGAAGGTTTTAATCTTGAGCTCAGATGCATTTGTGCAAGTGAAATAATATTAATGTAATAAATAACTATATACATATTTATAATACAGTTAAGCCTTTACATGTATTTTTTATATTTATATATCTAAGAATATATGTCTATATATATATGCCTATATCTATAGATCTTTTTGTATGAATATCTATATATCTGTATCTTCATTTAAAATAATAACTATGTGAAATAGTGCTGACAATATTGATTTGATAGCTTTGGCTGCTCAAAGATGTTACACTAAATATCCTACAGAAAAGCATTGGCCAGACCCAAAGGTCAGTGGTAAACTTTGTGAAATTGTATACAATGAAAAAAGGAAGAAGGGAATAATTTGGCTATTTTTAGAGGGTTTGCTGATACTGTGATGCAGAATGTTTTGTCTGTTACAATGAAAAATACAGTGATCAAGGCTGCTGGGTTTTTTATATCCTAGACAACCCCCAAGCTGCAGGATTGGATGAAGGAATGGATGAAGGGGCTGTTAAAAGAGCAGTTGAAAAAAGGAGGAGTTGGGGACCTGTCCCAGCCTGTTTGAAGTCCATGAGTCAGGAATCACCTTGATAGAAAGAGCAGTAGAAGAGTGGCAGAAAGAAGACAATTCTTCTTGGTGGGATTGGCCTCATGGCCACAAAATTGGAGGCTGCTGTGGAAAGTATTCATGGCAGTGTAATAAATACGATAGACCAAATTCAATAAATCAAAATTTAGAATTTTATTTTGAGACAAAATAACAGTCTCCGATAGCCACAATTAAAAGGAAAGCGTCGAACCCCGGGGCTTCAGCTCTGGGTGAACACGGTAACACACTCTGTCAGTATGTCACCCCCCAAGTTCACATTTTTGGTCTGAGGCGGTCGATTTTTATACACTGGTTCGCTGAGGGAAAATCGGGACTCCAAAACTCCCCCTTCCAAGGTAGCTTCATTAGATATTCATGTTCGGGTTCTGGTGGGGTTGAATGGATTTGTGCTGGAGAACAATGTCTTAATTGCTGTGTCCGGATACGGTGTAAAGATTTTAATGTCGGGCGGGGACGGATAAGATATCGATCTGATGTAATCATTCTGTTCTCCGGGTTCTCCATCTCCCTTTTTTGTTGTTTTTGTTCTCTTCTAACGATTCCCGGCAGAAGTTTTCTCATGTCCCTTTTTGTGTAATTCTTGGCATAGTTTTCTCATGTCCCTCCCATGCAGTCTTTTAGCAAAAGAATTCCTTGTGTCCCCTTCGTGCTGTTTCAGTCCCAGTTAACCTGTTGTATACTCAATTAGAAATAAAACTTACATCTTACAGAGAATGAATTACATATTATAACATTTAACACGAATTAACTTTAGGACATATATCACAGCAGTGATTGTAATCATTGCAGTGTGAGCACTTGGTGCGTTATGATTCCGTGTTCGAGTTGTTGTGACACTTTGTGCTGGGAATTGGAGTGCTGAGACTGTCTAAAAAGAGACACAGTCTCAAGAAAAAAAGAGGGATTTGATAAATAACAGAGAATAGCAACTAATTAGGCATGTTTTAAAAGGAATGTGAATTACAGCCCTGAGTAATTAACTTCAGCCACACTTAAATTGAAGACACGATATTGAAATTGAAGAGGCGATACCTTTATGCCTAATACTTAAATCTAAAACTCTGTTTTGAAAGAATTGTTATGAAGGTTGTAGTTCATCTGTAGGTCAAAGGAACACTTGAAAAACAGGCCTGTACACCAGGTCCTGATTGAAGCCTGAACAACAGGCCCTGAGGCAAAGCTGACCTCTAGATAATCCTTCCAAGCAAAGGTTATCTTTGTGTCTGCTCATTACTGAAGCACTATTACCAATATGATCTCTGTATCAGTTCAGTGGTGAAATGTGAATTGACCTTTCTGGGTTTAAGAATCAGACAAGTCCCCATCTAGCCTTGTTTGGGGCTGTGGGATCAAAGTCAACTCCCTTGGTTCCTCCTTGAGCCCTGGCCAGGCTTTGGGAGAAACCCAACAGAAGAATGAAACCAGATGTTCCCACACTAGAAGTGATGTCAGCTCATTTGCTTAACAATGTAGAAGCTGGGCCCTCTCCCAGTGAGGCTGGAAGACTTGTTTCCTGCAAAGGTGGATGCAGCTGCAGGAATTCCCAGTGTCTGGGAGTGGCTCTGCAGTCCTTGGCTTCTCCCAGCTGATGTGTGGATCAAGATGATGGTAAAGTCTGAGGGGAACTGGTGATGGATCTTTTTAAATCACTACAGGCAGTCTTTGGTAGTAATGACTGTATGCATTGCTGAGGTGCTTTTGTAATTCTTTGCTAGTGATTGTGTGCTTTGCTGAGCTTATCCTTTTGTAATTCTTTGCAGCTTTGCATTATATAAATTACACAATTCCTTAAGTTGGTGTCTGTGTCTTTGGTGCTGACCCTGGGCACTGGTGAAACAGGGCCCCATCCTGCCTAAGTGTTACCTGGGAAGACAAAAACCCTCACTCCAAATGTCACCCTTTCCTCCTTCTTCTCCCAACTTTCTTCACTGAGCATGTTGTCCTATGGTCTGGGATATCCCTGGGGTCAGTTGGGGTCACCTGTCCTGGCTGTGTCCCCACCCAAGCTCCCCCACATCCCCAGCCCCTCCCCAGCATGGCCGGACGAGGGCAGGAAAGGCCTTGGCTGGAGGAGCTGAGCAAGAACAAAACCAACTGTGTGTGCTCAGCCCTGTGCTCAGCACCTGACCCCAGCAGTGTCCCGGTACCAGTGTCCGTGGCATCGGTCCCTACTAGGGGTTTCCATGGCAATTGCCATGCCAGGTGACCCAGGTGTCCCACCCCAGTGATGGCTGCCATGGAAACAGTGCCCAGCCCTGACCCTTTCTGTCTGGCTGAGCTGGCCTTTGACCTTGGCAGTGGCGTTTGCTGCTGGTTCCACAGTGCCTGAGCAGCCAGCACGGCACAGGACAGGTGGCCATGGCACAAGCCCCCAGCAAGGGATCCCCTCTGGCTCTGGGCAGTGACACCAGCCCTGAGCAAGGGGCTGCTGCATTGGGGTCAGTGCAGTGTCCATGGCCACAGCCCCTTGCAATGGCCCAGGGCAGGATGGGATGATGATCCACCCTCAGCTGGCCCAGGGCAGGGCTGCAGTGCCTGTCCCCACAGCCTGTCTGCACAGAAGCACTTCCAGGGCTCTCTGCATTTCCCTTCCCCTCACTCTTGGGTCACTCACAAACCTCCCAACAACCCACTTGGTGCTTGGAGCTGCAAGGAGTCCAAAACATGTCTGTCCTTCAGTAGTTGGTCTAATTCTGCCTTCAGCAGAACTCTGGATTTGTGTTCATTGCAGAACTTCCTGTGTGTCTAAACCATTCTTTGCATGGCTCTGCCTTGGGGAAGGGGAACCTCCTTGGAGGCAGCTTGGGCTTGGCACATATTTGAGGAGTGCATCTGTTTTCAATGGGGAAACTCAGAAGTGTCTCAAAGCGTTAATGGGTCCCACTGAGGTCCATCTCCAACCAAGCCCCTCATGGAGTTCTTGGAGGAGAGAATTGGAGGCCAGGATTGCACAAAACTGTTTGAGATTCAGTTTGGAAAGGAGAATGGAAAGTACCTTATTAAAAAAACCAGGAGTACCTAGAAGCATTAATGAGCCCCACTGAGTGTTGTTACTGACAAAGGATCTCAAGGGACTCATTACAGCAGATAATTGCAGGCCATGATTGCACAACCTCTCAGAGACTCCAAGGCAGAAGCAAAACCTTTGAAAAACCTTTGAAGTCCCTTGGAAGACCCACCAGGGCCATTCCTGAGCAAGGCTCCCCAGGGACTGGTTCCAGCAGATCCCTGAGGCCAGGAGTGCAGGGAGGCAAAGGCTCTGTGCAGGCAGCTGAGATGCTGAGCAAAGCCTGGCCTGGGTGTGTTGTAATGCATTAATTGGGTTTATATTGTGTTTCATAGGATTTGTAATGTTTGTTCTCTGTGTCACGTGGTCTGTCCTTGCCCAGCAGTGCCCATCCCCCACACTGAAATGTAACCTAACTCTGTTCCTCTCCCACTTTATCTCTGGTTGGGTAGTGGTTTGTGCCTGCCTCTGGGCCCTGCCCCCTGGGGAAAAAGGCCCGACACAGGGAGGGCCTCGCTTTCTCTGGCACCAGTGAGCCATCGGGAAGATCTGCAGCCAAGCAGGGCAGGACTCAAGAATAAAAGCTGTTCTATTCCACCTGGTGAAAGAGAGCAGACTCTTTTCCTTTAGCCATTGGCGGTCATCTAGTCTCATAAAGAAATACAACATCTGGCGCTTTACGTGCAGCTCGAAGCCACAAAAGGTTCCCAAAAAGCTGGAAGAACCACTCAGGGAGCACGTGACCAAGGAATCTCACGCAGGTACCTGAGTCACGAAACGTAGCCCACCCACGCAGAGACAGACCCGTCAGGCTTGGCGTTCGCTGTGGAGTCTCCGAAACACAGGATTACACAGGCAAGGCTGTAGTTTTCTCCTTTGGACTTAAAGAACCCATCAGAGTGCTGCGAAGAAGCCCCCTGAATGGCAAGCTGCTCCCAGGGAAGGTGACCATATGTTCGTGGAAAGATGACCCTGGGGTCTGGGACTAGAAGCACTTTTTGCACCAAAAAGGGTCAGTTTCAGGAAAAAGGAGTGATTGGGAAAGAAAGGAAGGGAAGGCTGGATTTTTGGTGAGTACCACTTTCGGTTTTCTAAGGGAAAATCTTTTTAAGAGGCATTGAACCTCATGGAAAAGGGTTTTTTCCCTTTCGGGGAAGGTTTTTGCTTTCAGAGTAAACCTTCAAAGTGCTTTAATAGCACGCTTCTTTAGGCAGCCTGGGTGGGGTGGAAAAGGAAACTGTTTCCCCTTTTGGCTTTTTTTTCTCTCCAGCGAGTTTTTTTTCCCTTTTGATTTCTCAGTCACAGTTAAAGGAGACAAAGAAATTCAAAATCTGAGGCAAAAATGGGTGCTAGGCTGTCTATTTCTCCAGAAAGAGTCTATTACCAAATTTTAAGTGCCTTGGATGATCGGGAGACCCACTGTTCAAAGAAACAGCCAAAAAAATTAACTCTGTGGTTGTTTTCTCAGTTTCCACATGTCTCATTAGAGGAAATAAGCTTCCCAGAATTTTGGGAGGCTATTACGAAAAAAATAGTTGAATCTGGCTCCTCTAATAATAAAGAAAATGCAAATTTTGCTTTTGCTTTTTATAGCTTAAAAATTAAGTTTGCATTGCAAAAGCAAAATGAAAAGGGAAAAAAGCCAGTTCTTTGTGAATTTTCCCCAGCTTGTACCTTTGCAGGCAGTCCGAGTGCTCAAACCTCCCATCTTAGTGGTCCCCAGGTGGGGGGGTCACAAGATGGACAGGATTCCTTTGTCCAAAATGGCCAAAGCCATGTGCTCTCAAGCCATGAGGAGTCTCTCCCTTTGTTTGTCCCTCCTTCCTACAATCCCTTTTGCAATCCCTTCTTCTCCCCAGACCCTGCCTTCCCTTCGGTGCCGCCCCGGCACTGCCCTCTCCTCTGACTCTGCCCCCTACCCTCAAACCTCTGCCTTCCGACTCCGCCCCGTGTGACTCAAGCCTCCAGCCCCCTCCCTGCCCCTGGTTCCCACGGGTTCCCTGCCCACAGTCCCGGTTCCCACGCCCCGGAGGGGAGCTGGGGGGAGCCGGGAACTTGGAAGCATGAAGTGATCCCGGCTTTTCTGCCACCCCTTTCACATATCAACAGTCAGAAAGAGAGGGTGCTGCCCACAGTAATTGGGACCCCTTCCCCCAACAAGCGATTCAGGGTTTACGCAAAGCTCAGTCCAAATTTGGATATGAAAGAGAATACTTTTGCAACCGTTTAAAAGCAAATTTAGCAAGAAATACTACAGTTCCCTTTGACCTCCAAAAAGATTTACTTCCGGAGCTTTGGCAAAATCCTGAAATGGCTGTTGATAATAAGAATTTGCCAATTCGATTAGCAATCCAGCCCGATGGGTCTCTCCAGCCTTACAGTAAAATAAAGCAGCTTCCATCAGGACCTTTAGTAACATTTGTGGAGCGATTAACACGAGCTATCGAGTTACAGGTTAAGAATGAAGGAGCCCAGGAACAGGTCCTGGAGGAGATGGCTCTGGCCCATGCAGATGAACAGTGCAAGGCAGCTATCCTCAGCCTGTCCACAAAACCAGCTCCAACTTTACATGACGTGCTCCAGGTGTGTGCCAGGAAGATTCCCTTTATAAAAGCTCATCAAAACCACAGTGCCAGAGTGAAGCCACCACAAAAAGCTGCTGCTGCAGACACAGTGCTTCCTGTACCTGTGCCACGGCCACCGCCCAAGAGAGGAACAACGTGTCTCCTGTGCCATCAGGCTGGACATTGGATATCTCAATGCCCTTTAAAGAAGCAATTTCTGGACTTTCGGGACTACAGGGGCAGGAAGTCTCAAAGGTCCAAAGGGAATTTTTCAAAGAATCTAGAAAATGTAAATGCTAAACTAAATAATCCTGCTTTAACCAGTTCTGCCTTTCAGCAAAAGTCACCAGATATGATAGTAAAGGATCCAGCAACCAGAGAAACAAAAAGTCCTCATGATCAGGTCACCTGGGGTCGTGGGTACACCTATGTGTCCATTCCCCCAGATCTCAAGTGGGTGCCAGCTGAGTGGGTGAAACCTTTCATCCCTAAAACTGCAAAGCCACCTGCAGAGGCCCCACAAAGTGGCCAGTGCTGCCTGGAGGAGGAGAAAGTGCCGAACCTTCTCCTTCTAATTATCATTATTCCTTAACAGTGTTTTTCTAGACAGTTTGTTTACACTAAAGGTAATTTTTCTTCTGCAACTTTAAAGGTACTCAAGGTCTGAACTCTGAGTATCTCCCACGAACTGAGCCTTCCTCCTTCTTAATTTAATAAGAAAAAGGGAAATGTTGTAATGCATTAATTGGGTTTATATTGTGTTTCATAGGATTTGTAATGTTTTTTCTCTGTGTCACGTGGTCTGTCCTTGCCCAGCAGTGCCCATCCCCCACACTGAAATGTAACCTAACTCTGTTCCTCTCCCACTTTATCTCTGGTTGGGTAGTGGTTTGTGCCCGCCTCTGGGCCCTGCCCCCTGGGGAAAAAGGCCCGACACAGGGAGGGCCTCGCTTTCTCTGGCACCAGTGAACCATTGGGAAGATCTGCAGCCAAGCAGGGCAGGACTCAAGAATAAAGGCTGTTCTATTCCCCCTGGTGAAAGAGAGCAGACTCTTTTCCTTTAGCCATTGGCGGTTGTCTAGTCTTATAAATAAATAAAACATGGGTGGAGGCAGCAGAAAGGCCAAGGCCTGAGCCCCAGCCCCAGGGAAGGCAGATCCTGTCCCTCAGCTGAGCCTTGCTCAGGGCTCTGCCAGGGCCACTGGGATGTGTGAGGGTGCTGAGGACAGGACAAGGGGGTGACAGTGCCCATCTTTGCTGGGGCTGTGCCAGGAGGCCCCAGTGCCTGAGGACAAGACATCTCCTCACAACCCTTGGTGGCACAGACACTGCTGTGCCCCAGGACACCAGGACTTGGCTTCTCCTGGGCACTGCCAGCCTTGCCAGGGCCCTTGGCCATGTCCAGCCCAGCTTGTCCTGCACTGTCCCACAGAATAGAAATACTGGCCCACCGCCTGAGCCTGCCCCACTGCCCACCTCAGAAATGAACCACCCGGATTGGGTGGGGGTTCTGGGAAGGAGATGGGCCAGATGTTGAAGGAGCACATTTCCCCAGTGTTGGCCTCATTAGCCGCAGCCCCAGCTGCTGGAAAACCTTCCCCTGCCCTGAAAAGGGAGAGTCTGATGGTGCAGCAGTGGGACCCACAGATGTTACAACCATCCAGGTTCCAGCTGAACCACAGGAGCAGTCACAGCCAGCAGCAATTGGAAGCACAGAAGTATAAGATGAAATCAGAGCACTCAGGTAATAAGGATGAGAAAAAAGGGCCCTCACAACACGCAGGGCAACCAGAGGTTGAGATCATCACTGAGTCCCTGACATATGAAAGTCTCCATAATCTGCAAAAAGATATTGCATGACGGGGACGTGAGGCTTTTACAACCTGGTTACTTTGGGTGTGAGACCTTACAGGTTTAGGTATGCAACTGGATAGTGGTGAGGCAAGGAATTTGGGACCCTTGACCCAGGACTCAGGTGTGAATCAGGTATTCCTATGGGAATCAGGGCCCCTTTCCCTCTGGGAGCAACTTTTAATGAGTGTAGGGGAGATATTTGTCCACAGAGGCAGAGTGTAGGAGCAGCATCATGAAATGTGCTGGAAGACCCTTGAGGAGTGGGTCCAAAAGCTGAGAGAAGTGGTGATACTGGAGGTATTCTTTGGGAGGGGTGGACAGCATGATAATAACCCAGACAAAGGTGCACAGGGCAAATGTTGTGGAATCTGGCAACTCTGGGGCCACCTCAATACGCTGAATCATTATTTTAAATTGTTAAGATTTTAGCTACGGGTTAGAAGCAATTTATTGATCAAGATGTAAGTTAGATTAGTAAATGGTAGATTAATGATTATTAGATGCCCAAGCTAGAGCTAACTGTTATATTATGAGCTGGTTTATAGAAAAAGTGCAGTAAATGAACCATCATAAGAACAGATTGAAACCACTAAGAACAATGGCGAGCAACTGGACTTGGTATCAATCAATCACGAAGCAGGGGACCTTGGATCGTGTCAGAGGGTCACAGAGACCTGATGAGGACTCTCCTGACTTCATCCTTTGAGACCACTGACACAATTCAAGACGACCAACCCAATTCAAGAGAAGAATTGTGCACATGTGAAGGACTAATAGACTCATCTTAATAGAGAAAGGGGATGGGAGGTGCTGGGGTTATGCATATGTATTGTAGGTAAGATTGAGACATTAAATTTGAAGAATTAAGGATTTTTAGGACAGTTAAGATAATAAGTTGCTGAATTAGCTGAAGTAGATAGGTAAGCTTTGTTTGCAGTTAACAGAAGCCGGATCTTAGATAAGCTACCCTGGATTTAGTAACTCATTGCTTGTTAGCTTTATGTTTATGTAGCTGTGCTTGTAATGAAAAAGAAAATGTGGTAAATAGGACATAAGATAGCTGCAGATTTCCTGCTTAAAGGACTCATTGAACACAGGAAACTATAAGTTCTACCAAGGATTCATTTGTCACGAATGCATTGAAAAGGTAGAAAGGTCAGGACAAGTAAGACTCATCTTACTTCCTTATTTTGGGTGACTCCTCCCCAGAATAAACCCCCAACTCATTTTAGGAGACAAAGTACGCATGCTTAGTAGCCTTTTTGCCAATTAGCATATGAAGCAAGGAATGGGAGGTGACAGGGGTATGAATATGCATTTGTATTTTGGGTATTCAACACTTTTGTAAATAAAAGGCTTTGTAATTACCTGTGAATTTCGCAGTTCGAATTAGGGAAATATCCCACCGTGCTGCCTGAACGTAATAAACATCCACTTTCTAACTTTAAACTGTTAGAGAGTTTTTGTCTGTCACAGTTGGGGATAGATACTAGATCAATACCCCTATTCCTTTAATATGTTGTTGCCGAGAAAAAGAGACCAACCGCCTGACTACAACCACCTTTCAAGTAGTTGTAGAGAGTGATAAAGCCCAATAGCACACGGCAACAGCCCTGCTCCTCCTTTGGCTCACTACAACCCTTGTCTGCCACTACTGCTGCAGCTGGGTCCTGTGCCTGGTGCTCCCAGGCACCACGTGTGTGCCACGGCCAGCAGGAGGCAGAGGCAAGGAAAGCGCCACAGTGACACGCCCACAAGTCGATGTCCGTCCGCAAATTTCTTAGTTGCAGTACCGCTTGTTAGCTGCAGGTGACACTACTGAGTCATTATATAGCATATATGTGCAGTACCTCATGCTTGTCACCGGGTGGCAGCAGAGATTTAAGTCTCAACCAAGATACCAGACTGTTTGAGTGACGCACAAAAAAGCTGTGAAGACACAAAGCTATTTGTATTGCCTTCATAGAGATCATATTTTCTCCTATTTTCAGGTCCTTTCTTGTTTAAATTATATATACAAAGGGTACATCTGTATTTTCAAACCCTATATATCTGTATTTAGAATTTCTCATACTCTTAAGATCATGCCTATAAAACAGTAGATAAAGGATTGTATTTGGAATTCAATTTTTATAAAAATTATTTCTATGTAGTTGCATAAAATATAAGAAAAGTTACCATTTAAACTAGTAGTTACCAGTAACTACTACCCTAACCATTACCACTTAAACTACTCCAAACCTGGCAACTCAGTGTCTCGGGGGCAGTTCCAAGGCAGCTCCCAGGATCCTGAAGCCAGCCAGAGCCATAACTCCTGGTAGCTTTCATCTTATAACAATCCTCCAGTATTCACAGTTTTAAGAGGCAGAATCTCACTTTTAGCCCCAGGAGTGTGACTGTGAATGTTAGCTTTTTTCCACAGGAAGGAAAGCCCCACAACCCACTGTCTCAGGGGCAGTTGAGACACAACCCCCAGGAGTCCAAGGCCAGCCAGAGTCTGGCAGCTTTCACCTAGAAAGAATCCTCCAATACTTGCAAATTTTGGAGTCAGAATCCCATTTTCAGATTAGGGTGCCTGACCATTAAATGGATGGCCCTTTTCCATATGAAGGAAAGACTGGCAACCCAGTGTCTAATGCACAGTTGTGTTCCAACACAAACCACTCCACAATTCTGTGACTGGTAGTGCTTCAAGAAGCCCTGCTGAACGAGTTCAGGGATAGGGGTGCCACTGCAGGCCGGTAACTGCACCATCATCCTGTGGCTAGGCATGGATCAAAGTGCCCTTTCTAGGTTTGGTGAGAACACCCAGAAAACAAGTTGATCTTTCCTCCTGAATGTTTACAGCACAAGACAGAAATGAAGTTGACACTAACATAAGTGCAGGTTTTATCTAGGTCTGCAGCTGTCATGAACTCCATCCATTTCCTGATGCTGTCTTTTGGTCAGTGGCAGTCCCAGTCCCCCACACTTTCCTCCCTGCCAGTGCCCAGCACCATCCAGGACTGAGGGTCACCATCGAACACAGGGCAGCAGGATGGTTCAATGCGCATGGCACAGACATAGCCCTGTGAACAGCCTGCTTGGTCATAAACACCCAGGATGTGCATCTGGATCTGCACGCCAGCCCCAGAGCCACAGAAGTGATGGGCAGACACTGAGCTGATGGCATCCGCTACTGTTTGCTCTAAGGCTACTTTCTCCATGTTACTGTGGGTCCCAGTGACTTTACTGTTGTCATCCACACCAAAAAATCAATATCCACCCTCAGTGTTTGCAAAGGCAGAGAGGCATTTAGGAAGGTTTTTTCTAAAGTATTACAAGCTACTCTTTGTACTTGTGTTCCTTAAATTTAATATGTGTTGCCTCTGTGAAACCCAGGACCTCTCCAACCAGCATTTTTTCTCTCTTTATAAACCTGGCCACAGCACCTTGGATGTTGTGCTCTTGGATGTTCAGAGGAGTCTCTTTTACTCCCCCATCAAAACTCAGCTGAACTCTCTTGAGGGTCAGTCCGTTCTCATTGTGGCACTTGGCACGGTTTTTCTTCCTCAGGAACTCAGGAGCTTCTCTGGAAGCTACAGGATAAACCACCTATAAATGGACCTGTAAAACAAATCAGTGGTCAAGCTGCAGAGGTGCAACTTTGTGGCTGCATTTCCTGGCTCCAGGCCTCCACATGTTTTAACAGGAAGTATCAGGTTATTCTGCTGCATCCATGCAAAGTATTCAGAGGCCTTCTTTCTGCCAATGTAATCCCTGAGGCTTGTCTCTATGTCCTCACAAATGCCATGCTCCCAGAAGAAGTAATTCTTGTCCTCACTCTCCATTCTCGCTATTCCTCATCCTGAATTTAGCAATGCACACACTGCTATGGAAAAAACCTTTTGTTCTGTTTTCTGATTGCTAGACTATTTCTTTCTGGAACTCCTTCCTAAAAGTATTTTTCCAATAACAACCACCACATTGGGATAGTTTTGTGTTCAAATCAATCAGCAGCTGTCTCTCCTGGCTGGCCATCCTGATTCTGAAAGGATACATTATTAAAAACACTTCAGGATTATCACAGAATTGTTAGGGTTAGGAAAGCCCTCTGCAGCCATGGAGTCCAACTGTTCCCATAGCACTGCTAATCCATGTCCCCATGTGCCACATCTACGCATCTCTTAAATCCCTCCACAGATGGTAATTCCACCGCTGTCTTGGGCAGCCTGTGACAAGAGCTGGAAAACCCTATCACTGAAGAAACTTTTTCCCCAATGTTCAATTTAAACCTCCCCTGAGACACCTTCAGACTGTTTTCCCTGATGACACTCCTTGCTCTGTGGGAGCAGAGCCCAACCCTCACCTTGCTGCACCCTCCTGTCAAGGATTTGTGCAGAGCAAGAAGGTGCCCCTTGAGCCTCCTTTTTTCCACACTTAGTCCCGCCAGGACCCTCACCCGCTCCCTATCAAACGTGCTCCAGACCCTTCCCCAGCTCTGCTACCCTTCACTGGACGTGCAAAGAAGGATACACACACGGTACCGGGACCAAGAAAACTTGGGAAAAAGGAAACATTGGAAAACGAAAATTAATTTATTGCAAGGGCCGTCAGATCTGAGCAGGCTGGTGCGGAGGCCGCGGATTAATAATGGGAATTGCTGGGACGCTCTGGCACTGCCCAAAGTACCTTCCCGCTTCCCGCAGCTGCGGCCAATTTCTCCCGGCTCCCGCGAACCCTGACGTCGAGGAACTTCGCGCCGCGGGCAGAGCCCCCTGGGTGGGCGGGGGCGGGGGCGGCTGCGGAGCGAGCAGAGCCCAGGGCCGGGGTCGCGGTCGGAGCTGCTGCACAGGGCGGAGAGGCCGCCCCGAGCTCCTCTTCCCTTCCACCCGCCCAGAGCCGCCCCGGCTCGGACTCAGGGTCGTCCCCCGCCCGCTCTGGACAGCGCCGGCCACCGGCAGGGAGTAAAGTGTGGAGAACCGGAGCCCGACGCTGACCGAACTTCCCGGGGAATCGGGCTCCGGGCCCGCTCTGTAGGCGCGACAGGTGGCGAGTGCCGGCACCGGGCCCCGTTTAGCAGAAACTTCTCTTCCCGCACCCCCACTCCCCACCCGGTCCTGCGCGGCCGACATCGTGCTCTGCATCTATATTTCAAACAGTTTAATTTTAAAAATATTCTATTCAGTGCTAAAATAACTTTCCACTTCCACGCGCGGCCGCAACTCCAGCTTCAACAGGCTCGATCGCGGACTCGGCGGGACATGCAGTGGCAGCGGGGGGAGAGTGGGTCTGGGGGAGCGGGGGGGCAGCGGGTATTGGGGAGCGTCAGAGCCCCAGGACAAGAGCGCTTCCCGGGGCCTCCAGCACCCTGTCGCTTCCTTCCCCATCCCGGGGACAGCGGGTAACTAGGCCGGGGCAAGGCTACCCAGCACAGGGCAGCGGTTCCCCCTGCTCTGCCGGCTTCCGGGGGACTGCAGATTCCATCCGGCTGGAGCCATGCCCCGTGGCAGAGCCGAGGCCGGTCAGTACCTGCCTCCCGGGAAGAGAAAGCGCTCCCCTCTCTCCCAGCATGAATGGCTTAAACTAGCAGCGTATTGCACAGCGTCCCAGTGGGTCCCTGCCGGCCTCCCCTCACTGCCCCCACACCCACCAACACCACCACCTGTTCCCACAACCGAATGGACACATCACCTGGAGCAGGTAGAATGTGACTCTCCTGTTCCCAGCACCCACGGGAAGGGCAGGCAGGGGAGCCGCAAGCAGGCAAACCGCATCTGCCAGTGTCCTGGGGACCATGGAGAGCAGGAGAACCCCCCCACACATGCAGCCCACCTAACAGACCCCCAGCTCTAGGGCAGGGAGCAGGGAGAGAGGGAGCCAATAAATAGAGGCAAATTTGCAGGTACTGGCAGCAGCCCCATCCGTTTGGCAGGGCAGGGCACACTTGATGCGAGTGGTGGGAGCCCCAACACTGGGGAAGGGGCAGACTAGAGGGAAGCGCTGGTCCTGGGGGGGGCCAGGCAGCTCTGCAAGGGGCTGGCGAAGGTGCCGGATCAGGCGGGTTAGCTCTCCGAGGCCGTGTGGCACACAGAGTTCTGGTCAGCACAAAATCTCTTCAGAGGTGGCGCACCAGAGTCCTCCTCCTCTTCAGTTACCTGCAAGAGCCAGAGGTCACAGGCAGTGACACTGAGCTATGCAGATCTAGACAAGGCTGCGTCACATCATGGGGACATCCTGGGCTGTCACCTATGCACAGACCCCAGGGCACCAGGAATAGGAACCCACTCCAGCTCTGGAGCCTGCCAGAATAATTGTTTTCCCACACCCCCACATCCTTCCCTCACACTTCAACACTTCATCTAAACCAGGGGATAAAGACCAAAGCTCAGGAAACCAGGAAGTTCCGGGAGCTCCCAGGGGCACTTTGGAACTGCAGAATAAGTCCATCCACCAAGTTGTTTCTGCTACAAAAACCAGCAACAAGGGTCAAAGGGCCAATCTGGGTCCATGCACATTTAGAGGTTGTTTCAATCCCCCTTCCCTTACCTGAGTCTCAAGGGGGACTGGTTCTTCCTTTGTAAGAGTGGGAGGCTCATCTGCCACTTCTGAGGAAGGCAGGGAGGGCTCTGGGAAGAACAGGTGGGTCAACAAAAATGCAGACCAGCACCCAGCTCAGTGCTGAGCCAGGACAGAACAGCTAGCAAAAGAAGTCCCCAATGCCCTATCAGCTTCCAGCAGTGCCAAAGCCACCCACCAGATCCCCAACAGCCCTGGAGGGGCCCTCTCTGAGACCACCCATCTGCCTCGTCCCTTCCCAGCCCAGCACCCACCTTCCAGGGTCTCCTGCCCCAGGGTGGGAGGCTGCGAGTCATCCGTGCGGAAGTCAGACGTGTGGGCAGGACTCATGGACTCGCTCTGCTGGGGACTGGGGCTGGAGTTGGGGCTGCTGTCCACCTTGAGCTGATACACATCAGACAGGGAGCTCTGGTTGCTGTTCTCATCTGCAGAAACAGCACCTGGTGAAGAAGAGGACCTTGACCCAGGAGCACAGGCAGCCCAGGGCAGCACTGCAAGCTGGGGTCTTGTCAAGAAGGCAGAGCACAGTCAGAGAGTAATGGGATTCACTGTTCCCCATCAGCCCAAGGGCTGTCAGGCACAGGATTGTCCTCCAGAACACAGTGGGAATCATTTACACAACTGGCCGTGGGAAAGGGAATATTCCTGCCCTGGGAATGAGAATGAGCACTGCCAAATCCCACATCTGAAGATTGGGAGAGCCCTGGGCATCCAAGGGCAGGAGTCACCGGCCAGGGTTTTGTTCCTCCTCTGTGAATCAAGACCAGGATTAATGCTCAGCACAACCCCCAATGAGGAGGCAGGTCTGGCATACACCTTCCCAAACTGCAGATCTGCAACATGACCCCACCACATCTCCTGGAAGTGCCAGAACATTCCCGATTTTCCCTAGCCACACATAGAGTGGGGGCTGGGCAGATGTGTACACTCTACTTCAGCAATGAGTCTGACATTGCTGGAGCCTCTTCTCCTGGCTGTACCACACTGCCCAGACCAAGAGCAAGGCCAGGGACATCCTCTGCCCCTTCACCCTAAGGTCCATAGAAGTAACTGTTGGAAAAGCAAGCTTGGCTTCAGGTGGCTACTGTCCTCTCCCCAGCAGAAACTGGAAAGAGGGGAGCAGGAAACCCCACTCCTCCAGTTGGCTGTGAAGCTTCCCACAGAGGATACCAGAAACAGCACATTAAGACCCTCTCTCAGCAAAAAATGAACAGTTTGGACAGGGACAATCCACAAGTGGATCAGCCAAACTCCACAGCTCATTTCCATAGCTCTCCATTCCATGCCAGTGCTCAGAGGCAAGCACTGCTCTTCCCCATACAGGCAGCACACAGAACCACCAACGTCCCAGCCGCTGTACAGCCTTGGAGTCTTTCCCCACATTGAAGAGAATTCAGCCAGACTCACCTTGGAACTCCAGAAGGAGGGAGGAGTTGGCAGAGGTGTCAGCTGGGAAGCCATTGGGTTCTCGGGCTGTGCTGCTACTCGATTTGGATTTCTCTTTCTTGAGGAGAGAAAGAAAAGCACAAACACAATGTCAGAGGAACACATGCTGCTCCAGAGGAGACATTCCTCTTTCTGTCTCCAGAAGCCCAAAGGGATGTGCTTAAGTTGGCCTTTTCCCTTGGCTTTGGGGGCACATTCCTAAGTGAGAGGCAAAACTCCATTTATGAAGGGACTGGGAATCAGGAAAGAGAGGAGGAGCTGATGCTTGTCAAGGAATGACACCTAGTAAAGCAAGTCCTTGGAGAAATCAGGCAGAGAGTTTTAGGGGGAGTGAGAGGGGGCTCAAGGGAGCTCAGGGGGCTTGGCAGGGGCTTGATAGTTTGGGGGGGCTCAGGTCGGCTGAAGGGGCTCTTTGGGGCTGGGGGGTGACTCAAGAGGTATTGACAAGGGCTCATGGGGTTTCAGAAGGGACTCAGTGGTGTTCAGGGGTCAGCTTGGGGAAGGATCAGGGGGGACTCAGAGGACTGCAATAGGGCAGGAGGGGCTCGGTGGGACGTCAAAGGTGCTCAGCAAGGCTGGGAGGGCTCAGGTGCTGGCTCGAGGAGGGCTCGGGGTCGACTCGGAGGGGGTTCGGTGACGTTCGGTGGAGCAGGAGGGCTCGGAGGTGGCTCGGGAGCTTCGGTGGTCGGTGGGGCTGCGGGAGGCTCAGAGCTCAGCTTAAGGGAGGGTTGGCTGGCTGTGGGCGGTGACTCCCGGCTCGTCTCCACGCGCGGTACCCACCTCTTTACTGTCTGCCACTGGCACCCACTTGAATATCCGCAGGGACGTGTCGCCCACCGTCACCCACTTCTTCTCCCTGCGGGACACAACGCTGACGGGCCGGACTGGGCCTGGGGCGCCATGGCAACAAAACCCTGCCACTCTGCCACGCTCCGGTTGGCCCAGATGAGCGTCAGTTCAGCACCCCCCGCCCCCCGCACTGTGATTGGCTGAACCGACCGTCCATCAAGGGCGCTTCCGTCCCCGCCTCGCTCCCATTGGCCGCCGCCCCCCCGCCCACACCTGCTGGTTGGGCGCGCACTCCCGGGTCGCACCCCGCTGCGTGGTGATTGGCTGCGCGCGGGCGGCGGGGCCCTCCCCCCCGCGGGCCCGCCCTCACCATCTGCGGACGCGCTCGATGGCTGCCATCACCTTCTTGATGTCATCCTTGGCGCGGCTGCGGGTCTCGGCCCGCACCGAGCGCCCCGACATGGCGCGCGCAGCCCCGCAGCACCGACCCCGCCGCACCCGCCGCCGCACCCAGCCCCGCGCACGCGCCCTGCGCGGCCCGCCCGCGCGCTGCGTGGTCTGCGTCACCACGCCCGACACGCCCCGGCTGCTGCGCCTGCGCAGGCGTCCACGCCCCCACAACGCGTACGGGAAACGACGTGCGAGCGAAGCGAGGGTACGCCGCCATCTTCCTTCGGTGCAAGTCTGACCCCACGCCACCGCGAGATCACCCTGAGAACCCGGGCCGGCGGAATGGGGCCACCCTAAGTCCGCTGCATCATTACAGCACTGACCCGTCCCCTGCAGCAGAATTCCCACCCTTTAGCATTAAAGATTGAGCTTTGGCAGCTCCCCTGGAGAGAAAACAAAAGCCAAAACCAACAACAACAACCACCAGAAAACCTACCCTAAATCCACTTAATTCCCGTTTCTAAGCTCAGGAAAACTCGTAGGTGCCACCTTAGCAATCACTTCCATAGGACATTGATAATCCAAGCCCAGAGAGAAAACAATGCAAGAGTGCGACACTGGGAGACCCCACTGTCCCCAGCCCTGTCCCGCCCATCACAGAGCACACAAGGAAGGACCCAGGTACTCTTTTATTACCGCTGTTCACAGTTACTAAAAAGAAACATTCACAAAGGCGGAGTGCAGCTGCCTCTGGCTGTACGAGTAGCTTAGTGCTTCTTGCCATAGATGGCAGCCAATGCTTTGCGAGCGCTGGAGATCTGCTGCTCCAGCCTCTCCTGTGTGGCTTTGTTCCCAGTTTTTTTCAGCATGGCCTCCATCTCCTCCACCACTGCGCGATGCCCAGCAGCGTTGTGGAAGACATGGATAATGCGGTCTCCACAGGACACAATGTAGCGGCCAGTGGTGTCAAAGGCAAGGTCAGTGATACTGTGGCTGTGCACGCCAAGAAAACGCTCCTCCTCCTCTCCACGCCGTGTGTTGTACACCACAATGTCTGTTCTGCCTGCCACAGCGACTGTGCGGCCGTCAGGGGACAGGGCAATGCGGCATGGCTCTGGCACTCCACACTGTCCTGTCAGAAGAAGGTATGGATCCTGCTGCTTCTTGTACTCCACATCTGTGTCCCAGAATTTCCATGTGCTGTCCTTTGACACGGTTGCCATCCTGCAGCCAAGAGAGAGCACGGTAAGTGTGTAGAAAAGGGGCGGCACCTCTTACCCTGCCCTGAATTCCTGAATCAGGAATCCTCTGCGGAGAGAGAGCTCTTGGGAAGGGTGAGACTGTACACACATACAGTCTGTGTTCTCTTTGCAAAGCAAAAAACCCTTCCACTAGACCAGGCTGCTCCAAGCCTCTTCCAACACAGCCTTGAACACTTCCAGGGAAGGGGTAATCACATCTTCTCTGGGCAACCTGTGTCAGGGCCCCACCACCCTCACAACCAAGGCTTTCTTCCTAATATCCCATCTAACTCACTCTCTGTCAGCCTGAAACCATTCCCCCTTATCTTGTTTCTCCAGGCCCCTGTAAATAGTTGCGCTCCCCTCTTTCTTGTCAGCTCCCTTCAAGTCCTAGAAGGCCACAATTACATAACCTAAAGTCTTCTCTTTTCCAAGCTGAGCAATTCCAATTCTCTCAGCCTATCCTCATAGCAGAGCTGTTCCATCCCTCTGATCATCTTGGTGCTTCCTCTAGACTCACTCCAGTAGCCCCATGTCCTTCCTGTGCTGGGACCCCAGAGCTGGAGGCAGCTCTGCAGTTAGGGGTCTCACCTGAGTGGGGCATAATTCCCCTCTCCCTTGCTACTCACACTATGGGATCAACCCAGGGGTGTTTTTGGGCTGGGTCATGTCCAGCTGTCACCCACCAGCACCCCCAGGCTGCTCTCAATCTGTTCATCCCCAGCCTGGATTGACACTGGGGGTTGCCCTGATCCAGGTGCAGCATCAGCACTTAGTCTTGTTAAACCACAGGAGATTCCTGTGAGCAGGGAATACATAAGTACATAAGTGGCATGAGCCACACTTGGCTCCCCAGGGAAGTGTTTTACCACCACCCCACAGCTCAGTGGTGCAGCTGGTGAACCCTGGAAGAGATGAGCTTACGTGTCCTAAGGGTAACTCAGAGTGGGTAACACACACATACCTCCTTGAGTCATTGGAGAAGGAAAAGGATTGTACACCAGCAGTGTGGCCTTTCAGCTCAAAAGCCCTGGTTACCTCCCTGAAGTCTCCGTTCTTGCTAAAACACACCTCCCACACCTTCACATCGGGGGTAAAGCCACAGGATGCCACAAACCTGCGTGAAGGAACAAGCAAGAGACACAGGTTGCCTCTTACAGAGGACCTGAGCAAGGCAGGGCCACAGCTCTGCAAGCCTGTCCTGACTCCAGCACTCAAGTCTCATCAGCTGAATTTCCACTTTTCCTGAAACCTGGCTGGTAAAGGGAACACACCAGAACAAGTCAGGAGTGAGAAACTCTCTGGTCACAGTAAAAGAGCTAAATGCTTCTGATCCCCAAACTCCTCACACCAGGAGCAAGGCAAATCAACCCACAGCAGCAAGTGCAGTTCTCCCAGAAATAAGTCCTTTACTTTTATATTTAACCTTTAAGAGGTCACAGACAAGTTCAAAATGCTGTTTTCTTTGCATAGGCCATTTGCTCTGTCCCACCTCTGCTACCTGAGGCCAAAACTGTTCTCAGGTTACCAGAACAGTAGTGCTGAGGCAGGATGGCAACACAGGAGTGCCTGAACCCACATCAGCTCCATCTCCTGGAGAGCCAAAATACCTTTTTCAACTGGGGAACTCTCAGAAAATTGCATTACAATAACAACTAACTGCCGATTGTCTGAACTAATGCTGTCCTGTGCAAAAGAGCAGCCTGGAGTCCTGCCTGTCACTCACCTCCCACAGGGTGACACTGTGGCATAGGCATTGTTCATCTGGTTGGTGTTTAAGCTGGCCAGGACTTCTCCCTTTGGGCTCCAGATCAGGATGGTGGTGTCATTGGAAGCTGTCATGATAAACCTCCCTGGGGAAAAAAAAGGCAAAGATCCTGAGAGGCCCCAGACCTAACATTGCCACAGACTCAATGAAGCCCCAGGACAACCTTTCCCTGCAGCTGGAGAAAACCAGTAGCAGCATCAAAATCCAAGGAATGTCAGTCTCCTGGGACAGAATAAAAAGCAGTAGCAAAAGACTCAGCTCCTGGTTATGTGTCAGTACTCCCCCGGCTCCCAAGCAGGCAGCAGACACTGTGAACCCATGTGTGCCATGTATTCAGGACCCTAAGCCCCACCCACAAACAGAGCTGGGAGCCCCACATGCAGCCCCACTGGGCTGTGCCACAAACAGGAACAAAGCTTACTCCACTTGATCTGCATGCCCAAAATCAGCTCCAGGATAAGCACCATTCAAGGTGTGGATTGCAGGCAGGCAACTGAATCCCAGTCATACCACCATGATCCATGACTTCTGGTTGTGCCCATGCTGGACTCCTGCTTGTTCCCACTTCCCCTTTGCCACCTCAGCCCAGGCAGGGAGTTGCCTGTTTACTTTCCAGCTACTTGTTGCAGTTTAAGTTTTCACTTTCACAGCTCCAGCCTCAGTTAGTATTTTCCCTGCTCTCCTATTACAGAGGTGAACTCACATCCACATCCATCTGCTTCCAGCTGCCACTGATGCATTAATCCATCAAGCCCTCACCACTAAAAGGTAATTTCCACCCACCCACCCCACCTCTGTTTTAGATGATCCCAAAAGTCCACGACAGACCATATGAACTCACTAGAGAGATTTCTGACTGGTTAAAGAGAGACTGGAGGCCCAGAGAACAGCGATCCTTCTCAATATTGAGACCAGACCTCTTTGCAACAGCATATCTGAAAATGTAAATTAAGAGACTGTGCATATCGGGGAGCTGGTTACAGGGACATAACTGGCATGAAAACAACACCTTTTGGTTCAGTTGGTAGCAAACTGAGTAAAAAAAACCCTAAGAGACTACAGAGTTCAGTACAGCCCTGAGAATGCCAAAAATGCCAACACACTGAATCCAGTAGCTTCACAAGGAAATCAAAACTGATGTGGAGAGGCGAGCAGCTCACTTCCATACCTGTCTCTGCAATCCCTATGTTAATGACAGGAGCCTTGTGCTTCTTTGGGAAGTCCCCAGAAGTTGCAGTGAAGGTGAAACTGCCATCATCTTTCTTGGCCATCTTGTAGACACGAATAGTCTCAGCATTGGCCAGCCAGACAATGAAAGCCCTGTGGAGGGACAGGCTTTGAACCCCAGCTCAGCCCAGGTCACTCGGGCACCTGGGAAGGATACACTGGCAGGTAAAATATTTACAAGGGCACGAAGTTCTCTCTGTGTTGGCTCAACTACAACACTGAATGAAAAAGAATGGAATTTATTATCCACACCAGGAAACAAGATCCCTTCCTCTCTTTTTAAAAGAGACCACTTCAAAAAGCCAAAACACACTTTTCCACCAAATTTCCCACCCAGCAAGAGCTCCCCTGACCACCGGAGAGACTCAGCAGCACATTCCAGCTGGCAGTGACCTCAACAGGTACCTTCCATGGGTGCAGCAAGCTGGGCACTGGGATATTTGCCCTGAAAACCCCATTAACCCACAAGGAGCTGGACTAGATGACCTCCAGAGGTCCCCTCCATCTCGTACTGTGATTAAGTGCCACCTGCTTTCAGGAAAGGCTACGGATTAGTGATATTGTGATAACCTAGTGAGATGCCACCTCCACCCATCCCAGAGCAACACCCCTGATCCCACCACAGCTTGGCCGTGAGACTGGCGGCTCTGCAGGACATCCTGGTGCCAGCACAAAGTCCCTCCATACCGTGAGTCGGGGCTGAGGCGTACAAGCTCGGCGTGGTCCAGCTCCACGTTGGCACGCAGGCAGCGGTGCTCCCGCCCCGCCAGGTCCCGGGTGCTCCACAGCCGCACTGTGCGGTCCTCAGAGCATGACGCCAGGTACTTGCCGTTGCTGCTGAAGTCCAGGCAGGTGACCGGGCTGCTGTGGCCCTGTAGACAGAGAGTGGTCATGGAGGACGCGGGGAGGGGAAGGAGGGGGGTGGGGGTTAGTGGGAGGGAAGGCGCACTGGGACACCTACACTGGTGGGGAACGTGGGGGAAGGGGGTCACCGGCACAGGCGGGACGCCAGCATCGAGAGCGACACCTGCACGGACCCCGACAGGACAGCGGCACCGGGGGGACACCGGCCATCGAGGGGGACCACCGATACCGAGGAGCACACTGGCATCAGCACCGGGGAGGCACCGGCCCCAGGCACACGCGATACCTTGAGGGCAGCGACCAGCAGCCGGTGTGTGAAGCTGTGCTGCTGCGGCTTCTCCCTGCGAGCCCTAGCAGCTGGCTTCGCCTTCCGCGGCTCCTCCGGCCTGGCGTGCCCGTTCGCCCTGGGTCCTGCGGGAGCAGAGGGGTCGCTGGGTCCGGTTCAGCTACGCTCCGCGCTGCCCGGCGCCCCACCCTCCGCACGGTACTCACCGTCCTGAGGGGCGGTCGGGGTCTCCCGCGGAGCAAAGCGTCTCAGCGCGACCGCCAGCAGCAGGACGAGGAGGATGACGACGATGAGAGCGCCCGGCAACCCGGACCCACCCAGCGCCGTCGCTGCCTCCATATTCCCGCCGCCGCGTCAACGAGCGGTACCGGGGGGGGGGGGGGGGGGGCGGAACTTCCGTGTGCGCATACGCGGCCCCAGTGATCCGCTCAGGGCGGCCCCTGGCGGTGGTACTGCACTCCCCCGCCCCGGCTGTCCGCCCCTCAGCTACGGACACCCCCAGACACCCTCCTAGCCCCTGTTCTCAGCCCATGCCTCCCACAAAGCCCCGTCAACCCCCCAGACCCTCTTCTAACACATCCCCCCCAGCACCTGACCACCCGTGTCTTCCACATAGCCCAGGCTCCCCATCTCCCACCCCCAGCTTCTACATCTACTCCCCCCGATCCCTATCCTTCCTGCTCTCATGCTCCCCAACCCCGGCACTCCTCCAGTCTCTACTCCCCCAAGCCCCGGGCATCGCCCCCGCCAGTTCTCACCTTACCCCGCCCCCACTAGCCCCTGCCCACACCACCCTTCATCTTCCCCCAGCCCCGGACCACCCCCACACAGCTTCTTCCTTCACTTGCCTCCAACCTCGGTTTCCCTCATTCCCGCCCCTGCCCCCGCCCCCCCCTCTCAGTCCCAGTAACTCCTTTCACCCCTTTCGGTCTCACCCCCTCAAGTCCTGGTTCCCCTCCGCCCTTCCCGGCCGTGCCCAAAGCGGCCCAGGGCTGAAGAACTCCGCGAAGTCCGTGGCACAGAAAGTCCTTTATTGCAGGGGAACGGGGTGGGACAGCCCTCGTGGAGTCCCGGCTCTCCACGCCGGTGCCCGTGGCACACCCCGGAGCAGTCAGGAGGAGGACGAGGAGGCGCCAGGGTGTCCCAGCGCCTCCACTGCCCGCGCCGCCTGCTCGGGGACACGGGCCGGGTCGCTGAGGATGGAGGTGGAGATGCTCAGCTGTCGCAGGGAGCTCAGGACGGCTGCGGGGACAGGGGACAGGGGGCTGGAAGGCATGACCCATCCTGGGGAAGACGGCGCTGCCTAGCCCCACTCCAGCCCCCGGAGCGGTGGGACTGGTCTCTCCCGCAGCCCCAGCAGACGCGGTGAAGGGAAACCCACCCTGAGGGGCTTTGAGCCTGCCCTGCCAGGACTCGGGGTTAGGGCACTTCCGCCTCAGCTGGGGTGTGGGTGCGACAGGAGCACGGGAAAGCACTGAACACGAGGCCCAGAACATCCCACAGATCAGCCCTGCCATCCCCCAGGACACCCCTGTCCTTTTCCCCTCTGCCTTTCCCTCAGTCCATGCCAACCCAACTTGCTCAAGGTGCCACAGCCAGGCACAGGGCCACCTACTTGGCCGAAGCGCTGGGAGGGAACAGTGCTGGTCCAGCCAGGCGAGGGATGTTTGGGTGAAGGTCTCCATGCTGGCTGTGGACACCATGCCATTGAAAGACTCAAAGAGGGGCCGGATTATGATACTGAACTGGTGGGATTAGAGGAGTTAAGGACCAGCTTTGCTATGACAATGGTCTCATTCCTCCCAGCGTGGGTATCACCCTCCTATGGCAGCAGGACAGACTTTCTTTTCTGGACATGGAGCAGAGCTGCTGGGGCAGCAGAATAGGCCAAGGAACAGACCTTCTGAGTGCCTTCTCAACACAGCACCACACCTGGCACTAGCCCAAACTGCTGGGGTGATGGCATGAGTGTCACCTGGGTAGGCAGTGGAAGAGATGCAAAACCCCTATCATGGTTGGGGCTGCCAGAAAATGTTGCTGAGACACAAGATATGTCCTCCAAAGCAGGTCAGGGAACCAGCTAGCAGAGTGCTCAGGAGCAAGGCAGGACACCAGTGTGTCCCATAAGTTCCCCTGTTGCTCCCAGCCTGCAGGGACCAGCCTTGTGATTTTATGCAGGCAGTGTTCTACAGAGATACCTCCACCGCAAGCATGTCCTGGAGCTCATGCTGGCTTTACGATACCCCATGTCCTGAGGAAGGAGCTCCCCAGCTCTGCATCAGAAGTCACCTCTGCCTTGTCCAGATGTCCTGTGCTGGATGGGACCATGGACAGCAGTGTCTTTCATCACTCTGCCACTTGGGATTTCACAGACCTCACAGACTCTGCCAGTGAGTCCCAGTGTGTCTAATCCATGCTCACAGAGAGGCAGATACAGCCTTTTGCCAACAGATTCCTTGGCCCTTGATTCTCTCCATCCCTGTGTTTCCAGGGTATGCCATGCAATCACCAAGCTGAAGCCCTCATGTCCCCAGCTTCGTGTCTGGGCCTTGCCTAATCCATGGCTGCTGCCTCTCAGACCCAGTTCCCATGTCATCAGGAGCAATTCCCTCCATAAGCTTAGCTCCACTTCTCTTTTCCCTGAGGACCATTTATCCAACTGTTTTTGATCCGTTGGAGAAGAATATCCCTCCTACTCACAGAACATCAGAATGTTCTCACCACGTGACTTTGGCTGGGAAACATCTTCCTGTGGTCCCCAAAGCCTCCCAAGCTTGAGGGACATCAAAGACCCAGTAGCAGCAGATGAATCAGAGCACCTGGTGTCTGGTGGAGGGTGAGAGGGAGCAACTGGCCCCAAAGGATACGATCCAGAACTTCCAGTTCTTCAGTGTGGAGGAGCGAACGTACTCGTCGAACATTCTGCGCATGTGGTCAAAGCGCTGACGCGTGATGGGCACCCCTGTGGCCGGCAGCTGCTCCTGGCACAGGCTGTGGGGCACAACCAGTGTTGTGGGGCCATGTTTGTGAGTCTGGGAGCTACAGAAGCTCAACAGGAGTTACCAGCCAATATCCCTCTCCCAGGGCAAGTGTGGAACCTGGCCCTACTCCATCCTGATTCTTGACCATCAGCCCTCCACAGAGAGGGTTGAGGAGGGACAGTCAGCCGGGAGGTGCTCCAGGGAGACCTGCCATGTCCCGCTGCTGTCCTGGCACTGCTGCTTGCCCTAACAGGCTACCCCAAAGCAGACAGTGCTCCCCCATCTCCCCCAGCCACAGCCCCCTTACTTGATGGAGCCATTGAGCTCCTCAATCTGCTCCCGCAGACGCTGTGCCTCATCCTGCAGAGCTGCCCGCTCCTGCTGCAGCTTGCAGATGTACTCGACTGTCTTTTGCAGGGTGGTGGCCTTGCTGACCTGGGGGACCGTGGGGTGAGAGGGGAAGGGGGCCCAGACAACCCTTGCACAGACGCACTGTGTGCCTATTGTGTGCTCCAGCCTCCTGCACCACAGGCTGGGGCGCAGGAGAGGAGCTCTGTGCTGTGGGTCACAGCAGGGATGCATCTGGGTGATGCCATGTCCCTGCATGCCCAGGGCTGGCCCTGGGTGCTCACCTTGATGCTGGGCTGAGCACTCAGTGTGCTCACCAAGCTGTGCAGGGTGGCGAAGCCAAGCTTGATGTTGAAGCGTCTCTTCTGCTCAGCGGAGATGTGTGTGATGCGCCGGCTCTCAAGCTGCAGGTCAGCACCATCAGGCACCTCCCAGCAGCAGGGACAACCATGGGCCACCAGCCCTACTGGGGACAGGCTGGCCCAAAGCTCGAAGTGAGGGTGGATGGTGTCTTGCGGGGAGGAGGAAAGGGGGGTGCATATGAAGTTGGCAGCTCCTGCCATACCTTGCTGGACTCAGGCCTTCTTGGACGAGACACGGGCTGGTGCAGGGAGATGCTAGTGCCCAGCCTTGCAGTGGGTCCTGGTGAAGCCTCACTAGGCTTGGGCCAGTCACTGCCTGAAAAAGGGAAGATGCTGTTATGAAGAGAGGGATAGCAACAGCACTCAAGACAAGATGATGTCTCAGCAACTGGGATGGGCAGAGAGGGCCATTCCACAGTGCTGCCTACACCCCAGGACAAGCCACCCCACTCAGCTGATGGGGATGCTCCACTTCAGCCTCCAAGTACACATTTATCCCAAATCCCACTCATTTTACAGATGCTCAGAAATGGGAACATCTGGGATTTGACATTTTAAATTCCCAGCATTTCTTGGGGTGGAAATTGTGTGGAGAGAGTTGTAAGGGCAGCAAGGTTATGGTCTTCAGCACTGCACTAAACTGGGAACAACATGAGAGCCTGTTTTCCAGCAGCCACGCTGGTTACTGTGGGTGAAAGCGGATGCTTTTTGCTCCAAAACCGAGCTCCGGGGTTTCAAAACCACAGCCCGACATTTTGGTCCATTTTTGTCTTTCCCTATTTCTGCTTTTGCTGCAGGAGAAAGAGGCAGGTGAAGAGGCACAGAAGGAACAGAGGGATAAATGAAAATTGCCAGGATTGAAGCCAAAATGAAAATTCCCACCATGTCTCTGCAGGAACCCCCATGCCCTGTGGAGCTCCTTGGGGTGCTCCAGACTCACCACAAGCCAAGGTGGGGGACAGCTGCTCTGCCTTGGGGACTTGCAGGGGGCCTGGCTGCATGCCCACTGTGTGCAGCAACACTTGGGAAGGGCTGGAGCCAGGAGCCAGTCCTGAGCTCACCTGGGCCATTCCGGAGCGGAAGGTGGCGGGGACTTTGGGGGTAGTGCTTGGCTGCTGGGAGAAGGCAGAGGGAACGGGAGTTGGAGGATCAGCACCCCACGCACACCAGGCTGGCCACTGCCCAGCCACTGGCAGCCAAATCCTCACGAGGGGATGGGGAAGAGGGATGTACAGCCCCGTGCCACCACCTGCAGGGGCAGCCCCAGTGCCCTATGAAAGGGGCCCTGCAAGTGTGATGTCTCTCACCTCTGCCTTGGTTCTTTTACAGAAGAAACTCAGGCAACTCCTGCCATCCCCAGCCACCCAGCCAAGTGCCCCCTCCTCCCCTCCATTTCAGTCCAGCCCACAGCAAAGTGTGACTGCCAGAGCCCATCTCCACCCCCTCCCCAGCAGCCAGGAGAAGGCAATTCCCAACCCAGGGTGTTGTTGAGTACTTACCGGGGAGACTGGGGCTGTGGGCATGAGTCCTGCACCCATCGGGCAAGGAGTATCCAGTGCCAGGTCTTGCTTGGCTGAGGGAGCAGGGAGCAGATGGGTGCTGCTGCATGGAGCTGTTGGGGCTGGGGTGACCTTCCCTGCCCCAGGAGACAGCCAGCCCCTCCCTGCACCAGAATTGCTGCAGCCCGTTCCCTGCTGGATTTCCCCAGAGAACAGGGATGCACCTCTGGAGAGGGAACCTGTTCTCCTTGAAACAGGGATTTTCTCAGGAGCCTCGTGCAGGCAGGGAGCCCCAGCCCCTCCTCAAGCAAGCAGAGGGCCACGACAGTGCCCAAGGAACCTGTCCCATCACACCCACAGGCAGGACACCAGGGAGCCCACAATGGGCCATAGAGACCAGACTGGGGACAAAGGAACTTCCCAGCAGTGCCCTTACCCGAGTCTTGGGGCTGGGCTGCATCTCCCTCTGAGGCCACTGAAGCTAGGGTGATCCCTCAGGCATGGCTTCACCCCTGAGTTTGGAACTACCCTGCTGTGGGGATCACCATGTGCCCTGCCCAGTATTGTCTGTGTCCCAACCCCAGGGAGAAATGGGGTTCCCACTCAGATCCCCACAATAGCATGCCCCACCCCTCACTCCTGTGTCCCCCCACAGCCCCCCAACCCTGTTACCTGTGGTCAGGAGCTGGCTCAGGCAGGGGTTGGGCTCGGGCAGGTGGGACAGGGGTTGTCCTGGCAGCCTCCTTGCCTTGGTGCCACTGGGCTTCGCCTTGGGTCGCCCACTCCCACCCTGGGGCAGCCCCTTGGTGGGGGCAAACCTGGAGTTGCCGAGTAGTGTGGGGGGCAGAAGCTGGGAGACAGCAGGGCTGGGATGCCCCTGGGGCCCCATGCCTGTGGCATAGTCCAGCCCTGGGATGTAGGGGGCAAAGCAAGAGCTCGAGAGAGGAGAGGCAGGGTGGGTGACAAGCGAGGGGTCAGGTGAACTAATGTAAGGGAACTTAGAGCAGGGGGCCAAGGAGGGGGAGAGGGCCGTTTCCAGGCTCAGCAGCGGTGCCCGGGGGGATGGGATGGGGGAGACATAGTGGGGTGATGGTGGCTCCAGGCTGAGGCACTTGCCAGGGAAGTCATACTGCAGTGTGGGCTTTTGTCGGTGCTGGGGGCTGAGGCTGCTGGGTGCCACGTCACGGGGTTCGGGGGGCAGGGGGGCCAGGGGCAGCTCAGAGCCCAGGAAGGCGCTGTGGAGGCTGAGGTGGGAGGCACCACTGGGCTGCAGAAGACATGGCAGGGTCAGGGCAGGTGACTGGTACACCACCTGTAAACCACAGGCTGCAGGCTGGGATTCCACTCACCTGGAGGAGGGTGCCCGGTAGGAGTGGCGTCTCAGGGCTCACAGGCAGGCCCCGAGCACCCATCAGGGACCCCCCACTGCTGATCAGGGGATCAGCCATGGGCAAAAAGCAGGATGGATCCTGGTAGCCCAGTTGTGTCTGAGATGGGGGTGGCCGGTGGCTGGTGAAGATTTCTGCAGAGCCAAGTGGAGACACAGTGACCAGCATAAGCGGACCTGCCCAGAGAGGAGGGGGACACCCTGGGGCATGAGGGGGTGGAGCCATACCCTGTTACTGGCAACTCTGCACTTTTTGGGGCCATGGCACCTCCAGCACATTTTCACCCAGAGCCAATGTTACCATATGCATAGGGGCAGAAAAACCCACCTGGAATGCTACCCAAGTGTGGGGACCCCATGACCAATACCCAGCTGAGCTCCACATGCTCCAGCCCCAGAGCTGTTCCCAGGGGTGTGTGTTGCTGTATCCTGCCCCTGGCTGGGGCAGGAACTGTGACACTGGCTGGGGGGCAGCCACAGCAGAGGAAATGGACGATCAGGTCATGGCATTCCCAAGCCATGGGGATGGTCCCATGGCGTGGAGACAAGTTCTGTGCTACCCAGTCCAGTGCTACTATGCATGCAGCCTGCGGCTAACCACATCCCATGGCCTTCCCAAAGCCCAAGCCGCGTGACCCTGCCATGACTCTCTCTCCCTTCCTCTCTCCTTCCCACAACCCTGGTGCTTCCGCAGCCCCAGACACGCCAGCACAAAGAGCTGGCCCCATGCTTTTGGCAGCTGTCTCCCTGGGCACATCAGCCCCATGAATGCCTTGGTTCAGTGCCTGTGTCAGTGTTGGTTCTGGCATCACCACAGAGAGGGTTTTTCATGGAGGGGATGTCTGTGGTACTGTCTGTGGTACAGATGGTACTGCTGGATGCTTCCCTGTAGGATGGAGCAGGAGGGTTCACTGGGTTTGCTGCCTGGCAGCCCCTGGCACTGTGCAAGGGACATCTTCCTCTGGGAAGCACCCAGTGTGCTCTCCAGCCCTTGGCTGGCACTGGCAGTGCCAGCTCCAGGCCCTGCTGCCAGTTCTGCCTGCCTGGTGTGCACAGTCATGCTCAGAGTACCATCTGTCGTCCAAGCCCAGCACCAGGGGTTCCCTGGCTGGGACTCACAAAGGCCTGACATCCTGCTGAATCTACACCAGAGGAGCAAACAAGCCAGCACTGTGGGATGCCATGGGACTGGGCACAGTGATGATTCCAGCATGCCAGGCGCTGCCATCTGAGGGGAACACTGATTTGAGACAGGACAGACCCACTGTTGAGATGTCCCAGTCAGCTCTCAGACTGTCCCTTACCCACTGCCACAGCCATGGTGAATCCCTGACAGCATGTCAGGGCCATCCCTGCCCCTCCGCAGGCCAGCACTCTGTGTGTGCCACAGCGCTGTCAGGCAGGAGCTTGGCCTTCCTGGGATACAGTCCAGCCCCACATTGCCCCCACCTCAGCCATGCCCACACCAGGATGTCTCTGCCACCAGCAGTGAAACTCTGCAAGTATTTGTAGGCATTTGGTACCCAGCCTGTCAGATCTGATTATGCCTCTCACCATGCCTGTCAGACTCTCTTGTGCCTCTCACTGTGCTACAGGGATGGAAGGTGGGTGGCAGTCCCTGGCAGCCTTGTCCTCCCTTTCTCCCGCCCCTTCCTCACCCCATAACTCTTGCCCATGCTCCTCCTCACTGTTGTATTGCCCTGTTTTGCTTCAGGCAGTGCAGCATGGCCAGGACACAGCCTGTTCAAGGGAGAAGAGCCTGCGTGGTCAGCAAACCACACCTTTGGTCTCTTGCTCAAACTTGGGGATGCTCTCCAATGTGATTGGGCCTTCCCAACCTGAAGACCCTCCAGCACTTGTCCCAGGCTTTGGAAAGAGCCCTGCTGTGGAGCAGGGCATTGCCACCCCATGGGACGGACAGCCCAGCCCCAGTGCCCAGCACTGATCCTACCTGGAGCACGGTGCCAGCAGGGCACAGGGCTGGACTGCTCCCTCGCCTCTGCCATCAGGACTTCTCCATCTGCCTCACATCGCACTCCAGCACCCGCTGCAGACACGAAAGGCTTCCTCTTTTGGGGATTAGTTTGCAGGCACTGACTGACAGGCACTGACTGACAGGCACTGAGCTCTGCCACACCACCCCACACAATGACAGCCCTGTGACCCCATGGTGCCCACCCCACATGCCTTCCCTGTGTAGCTTTGCACGAGGGTGCTGGGTGATCCTTGCTCCCATGTTGCTTGCCCTGCTGAAAAAGTGACCTTTTGGGACATAACTGGGTTGGCTGGCACTCAGCACCTCAATCTTCTCTTCCCACTCTCCCCACAGCCCCAGGGCTACATGGCACACACAGCGGTGCTCAGATGTAACACTTTATGACGCAGGGAGTTGCTTCATCCAGGACAAAACTCCCACCAACAGGTCTCCAAGCACCCCATGGGATGATACTCTGTCCCATGACACAGTAGCCTGGCAGACCAGGAGCCACAGTTAGACTTAAGACCCTCCCGAGCCCCAGCAGAGTCCCTGGGCTGCAGTGCTGGACATGGTCAGGGCAGGAAGGGATGTTTCCTTGTGATGTTGTGGTCTGCAGTAAGACCCATCCCATTGCCAAGAAGCACTCTGAAGCAAAATGCAGACCTTTTCCCAGGAAAAAAGACAAGCTGACTGATGTATTTGTTCAGAAAGGAACCACCATGCTCCTGCCATCTCCTGCTGAGCTTGGTGCCATGTTTGGTCCCCAGAGAGATGCTGGAGCTGCTGCTGTAACACCATACTGGACCTCTCAGGACAAGGGACACGTACCAAGTGTCAATTTGAACCACTTAGAGCTGTTGCACCTTCTAGCAACTGATGCCCACTTGGGGCACCAGGGGACAGAAGGTGAAGCACCAGCCATGGCAACATCTTCCAAGCACATCTCATTCTGATGGGATCTCTGGTTGGAATGAGTTGAGAGGGTGCTGGCAGGAGTCTTCCCACCTCATCCATCCCAGAAACATCCATCCCAAGGGCACCCATGCCACCACCTGCCCTGGCACATAGCGTGCACAGCCTGTTCCCAGCCAGCATCTGGTCTTGCAACACCCCACAGCCATATGGCGCAAGTACCCTTTTTTCCTCCTCCTGGAGGAAGTGGAGATGGGCTGTGGAGCTCCAGGGTGCACACAGAGTGGTCTGGAGATATTGGTGCTGCCCAAGGCCACTAGCTATAGCTGGGTAGCCACCAACCCCCACCGGCTCTCACCCTGCAGTGTGCCCAGGCTACCAGCTCTGGCATGTTTGAGGGCAAAGCTGGTCCCCAATAGTGCCTTGCCCTGGCATTTGGGGACACTGCTGGGACCAGGACACGTCCCAGCTGACTGCATGGACTTTCACAGCTCAGAGCCAGCATGGCGGTATGGAGGAGTTTGCCATTGCCCACTTGCTGGTGTTCCCTCAGCAGCCCCCTGCCCCAGCTGGAAACCAGCACCAGATTTGTCTTTGGTCAGCCTGGCAGGGACAGTGACTTGTCCTTAGGGGATGTAGCACAGTCCAGTACACAGTACCAGCTCCAAAGCAGGCTGTCTGGGGAGTGGAGTGAGGAGGGGACTCAGCAGAACCTACTCTCTAGAAGTTTCCCCTTCCTCTGGGGGACGATTGTCCTTCCTCTATCTGCTGCCAAAATGAGGGGCTTTGGCACTCTTGAAAGTACCGTTTTGTAGAAATCCCCTCCCATAGCTCCTGGCCAAGCCCTTCCTGACCTTCCATGGCTCTTTCCAGGGACAGGCAGGCACAACTAGGCTTTGCCCTCCAGCCCCTGCCCATCCATGCTGCTTTTCCCATGCCATTGGATGTCCAGGGCTTTCTGCCTGTCTCAGCAGCTCCCACTGCTGCCAGGCCAAACCTGTGATCCCTCATTTTAGGCAGTCACAGGGTACAGGGCTGGGTGGGATGTGGTACCGTATCCAGGCAGCCTCTTACCTGATATGTCCATGTCATCTAGGCTGGGCTGCAGGGGTGCCAAATCCGGCTGTATTATGTCAGCATTCCCAACATACGCTGGAAGAGGGCAGAGCTGGAACATCAAGGCCCAGCCACTGCATCCCCAAGACCCACCCTGAGGGCTGCTCCCACCACTGCCCTGACACCTACCTGGCTGTCACATCTCTGTGTCACCCGAGAGTCACCCTGTGTCACTGCACCCTGCCCTGGGCAGGGAGATAAGTGCCTACCCTGTGGAGAGCCAGGGCCATCCCATCCCACCACTCTGTCCATCAGCATTTCTAGGGTCACGTCCAGTTCCCAGGAACCCCAGTGAAAGGCTGATTCTTGGCATGAAACCTGGCTGGAGCTGCAGATGCCCAAGGGACATGGCCAGGTAGGGACATCAAAGAGTGGCCATAGAAGCAGGACCTGCCCTGTGGGCTGGGGCAAATTCCTTCATGGTGCCGGTGATCCCTGGGGAGCTCAGCCCTGGGACAGCACACGCTGGTGCATAGGGAACCACAGGAGAAGGGGATGATCCCACCCTGCCCAAACACTCCGTAAGCATCCCCTCTCCTGGTGGCTCCTGTTTGGGCAGGACAGGAACATCCCTTTCCCCTGCTCCATCAGCGCAGATACCAGGGGACCCTGCCTGCCCAAAAGGACATGACTGGCAGCTCTCAGGGACAAAGCCCAGATGCAGCATCTGTATTCCTCCTCCACATCCTGCTGAAGCATGGTCTGCAGCACCTACCATCCTCAGGGAGTGCCTCGTGGGTGCTGGGCATCTGTGTCATGGTGAAGAGGGTGTCAGATATGTCCGAGAGGAAGGTGTCCAAATCGAAATGCTGCCTGCTCCCACACTCCTCCTCCTCATCCCCAAGTAGCATGGGCACTACATTGCAGAAGAGCTGGTTGCACCATTTCTCTGTTGGCCTCCAGACATTCTCATCCTGCATGAGGCAGAGGAAAGGAGTCCAGTGGATAGCTCTCGTGTGTAGGGTCCATGGCTCCCTGGCTGCTCTCCCTGGCAGCTCCCATGCTCCCTGCAGTGTTTGCTCCCTCCAGACCTTAATGACAGGCACATTGCTGCTTCCAGAGGGTGATTCCAGCATCCCAGATGCTTAGCATTCCATTCCAATGGGCTTATCATGCCCTGGGGCTTCTCTTTGTCCTTCTGCCCAGTGCAGGGGTCCAAATTGTGCTCCCCTTTCTCCCACTTCCCACCTGTTCTCAGCAGACTCACCCGCTTTGGACTGGAGATCTCTTCCTCCCGTGTGGACTTTCGGAGCTGGAAGAAGACAGCCTATGTCACCCCCCAGGCAGGGAGAGCTCAGGGGGCCAGCCAGCATCCCCCTCCCATGCTGGCAAAAGTATGTCACGTCCTGCCCTGTCAGCCACCGCTGCAGGTTGGGCACACTGTTCCGTCCCACTGCTGGCACTGTCACAGGGTGGGAAGCAGCACAGGCAGAGCCACTCACCCGCTTCTTATAGTAGATCCTCCATTTGTGGTACTCCCTCATCACCACCTCAATGCGGCGTTTCCAGTAGTTGCCCTCCAGCACAACAGCCTGGGGGACAGGACAAGGGGTCATGGCTGAGCTCCTCAGCTCCAGCACCCCACAGCCAGGGCTGCTTTCCTTGTGCCGTATCAGAAACACCTTTTCCAGGAAAACTATGAAATGCAATGCGTCTCCAGATCCCCACTGTGCCACACAGACCTGCTGCTGCCCTAGAGACCTGCAAGGGATCCTGCCCTACCTCTGGTTTTCGGTGTTCATCAGCCTCCATGCCCTCCAGAGGGGTGATGAAGCTGCACACAGGGTTTTTCCTCCGCTCCACATCTGCACAGGGGAGAATACAGTTGTATCCATGCTCCATCTCTGCACCTGTATGTGGTTGTTCCAATGCTAGCCCCATCCCACTGGCACAGCCTGGCATCTGGCAGACAGAGTGGGGTCTGGCCCATACTCACACTGGATGTACCATGCTCTCCAGATCACATTGTTGAGTCGAATTTTATCCCAGCAAAGCAGCCGCAGCCCCTTGAAATTCTTCCACTTTGGAGATACTAGCTTCCCACTGAAACACCAAGCAAAGGGAGGCTGAGGGGCACCACCTTGAAAGATGCCCAGGGGCCACCAGCCTAGTGGCAAATCGGGAACAGGTACAGCCATGTGGCTCCACTGCGGGTGCTCACCAGGAACCTGCAGGAGCACCCACAGGAGCATTCCAAGCTCCTGCACAATCTGGGAACTGCAGAGACCTAAACCCTGAGCTTCACAGACTCACAGGAAGCTTCTCAAACCCCTGAATTAAAGCACAGCACACTGAGGATTGATTCCTTGACATTTGAACCCCAGCTTCGAGGCAGGATCCTGCTGCCCCTTACCAAGTCAGCTTTGTCCTGGGCCCTGGGGGACAGGAAGGCAAGTCTCCTGTTCAGGTGAGATGTGTGGTGACATGTACTGTAGTGGCTCTTGCCTCATCACTCAGTGTTTGGGCACTAATTCTGACCCTCTCTTTAACACTAGGCAAGGCTTGGAAATGCTGCCTTCAGCTAGGGCAGCCAGGGGAGCCATTGTGGAGGGTCTGGGAAGGCAGGACAACACTGGAGGATGTTCAGGATGTTAAGGGACACTTGTCTGTGCTCCAAGGCAGACACAGAGTGACGCCAGAGCTGCCCCAGCCTCTTCTCCACACCGATCCCTGCAAACCTGCACCCCCAGCCTGAGCTGGGCTCCCTGCTTCCCATTTCCTGGTTCCCAAAGGCAGCTGTGTTTGTTCTGCAGCTCATCATAGTGATGGTGGTGATGTCCCTGATGGAACCTGCAGTGCAAGAAGTCTAATTTCACTCCTTGTCTTGTTTTCATCCAGCCGAGGGACACAACCCCTCATGTGCAGCCACCAAGGAGGTCCTGAGGGTCCTGCTGCCCCAGGAACTCTGCAGGGGAGGCCAGGATCCCTCTGCCTTACTTTGGGGTCCTTTTCACCTCTCCAACTCTCCCAATGGCCTCGGGGCAATGCCAGGAGCTCCAGGGGTCCCTTTGAGAGCTATCTGCAGCTGGAAACAGCCACCTCAGATGTAATTATTGGCTACAGAGGATCACAATTCCAGAGCAAGGAGAAGTTCCAAGAAGTGAGAAGTTGCAAAATTAAGAGCAAGCATGGTATTCTTTTTCTGGGATTTTTTTTTTTTTTTCTTTTTCTGGGATTTTTTTTTTTTTTTTCTTTTTTTCTTTTTTTTTTTTTCTTTTTCTGGGATTTTTTTTTTTTTTAAGCTCGGGAGAAAAATTCCAGGAGTCATGTCCCTCTCTGGCAGACAGTTTGTACCCTAAGTATCTTGGTGCTGCTTTGACTCCCACTTTTCCTTGGTACATGCATGGAGCAGGAAAGGTGGAGACTGAGCTGGTGTCAGGGTGCTGTATCCCCTGTTCCCAGCCCCTCCAGGTGCCACTAGGCTGTGTCCCTAGGGAAGTGCTGGGGATGAGAGTGGTGTATGAAGCCTCTGACTTGTTCATTCAAACTTGTGAAGCTTCTAATTGTTCTCAAATAATGATTTTGGTGGGTTGTGTTCTGACCTGCCTTGAAATCTGCCTCTGGCAGAGGGGGAAGCCAGGGGACCCCTACAATTCCAGAGCTTGATGTAGGGATGTTTCTAGGAAGAGGTGCAGGAGTGGATGGGGATGGTCTCCTGAGGGAGACCCAGCCCAACACACGGCTCCAGGGCCTGTGACTCCAGCCTGCAGAGAGTTAAGGCTGACACTGACCACTCCACTATCACCAGGATTTTGAACTTTCCCCAGATGCAAAAGGCAAACAGCAAGATGGTGCCAAGTAGAGGAGCCAATGGAAGGGACAGGATTCCTGGGCACATGGCCAGATCCTGCCAGTCAAGGCCACGTTCCTCACTCACAGGCAGCTGAGAAGAGCAGCCTGAGCATGTCAGACACACCTTGGCCTCGTGTGAGGCCAGTGGGCCTTGACTAGGAGTTGCTGTGAGGCCTGGAGGCAACAGTGAGATGCCTTTGAACTTTACCACCAAATGCCTTTTTTCCCCCCTTAATGATCCTTTTAGTTTTGGGGCTCAACAGGCTGATCTTTGCTCCCTGCTTTGCCTTGAAAAGGGCCCTGCCCTTCCCTGCAAATATCTCCCCAGAGGAGATGGAAGCAAACTTCACATTGAACTGTGGGAAGGGAATAGGGTGCCCCAAAGAGGCTGGGGGCCCTGCTGCCCTACACTGTCAGAAAGAGGGGAACACAGATCCTGCCACTCACTACAAGGTGTTTGTGGGGTAGGGTGAGGTGGCAACAGGGCTCGGCCTGGGTCCAATGCTGGCGTGGGCCCAGCAGCACCTTGTTTGGTCTGTGATTCATTTACTCATCCAGCAGTTTCAGGTGTTGCAGTCCCTGATTTCATCGGCAACATGGGTACCTTCCTCTTCATTAGCAGCAAGAGGAGTAGGGAAGAGAGGAGTGATCTGGAGAGATGCAGGGCTGCACCAACACAGCAGCCCAGTCCTTCTGCACAATTCTCAAAACCTTGGGGAATGACAGCAGAAAGGAGCACAACTCCTGTCACTAATGACAGCAGAGCTACAGTGCAGCGTGGGTGGGTTTAGCCCAAGTACGAGCCTTTCCCACTCATCAGATCCTCTAGAATGGAGGTCTTCTGCCAAAAAATGGGGTTGGATGATGAATGAGTGCATCCCTGCAGTCTCTGCCTGGTGTTCACTACCCCTGTGTGAGCATTTAAGTCACTGTGAATTAGAGAATCCATAGCAGCAATTCCTCCTCTCTCAGGGGAAACAGGCTGACAAGAGGATGAATTCGTTAGATACCTTGTTTTAAATCACAAGAGAGGCTGAGTCTGTACTCCAAGTCACTTCCCAGTCTGACGTCCCTGTCTGCCAAATCTCCTCTCTGGAGCACAAGACAGATGTTGCCAGGTTAAGACCATGAGTGACTGCAGTTCACATCTCCCAATCTGCCCCCAGTTTTCCCTCCTTCAGGAGGATGTTCCGCAGGTCAGTGATTCCCAACAATAAGTCACAGGAAGGGGTGTGATGATGGAGAGGATGAGCCTTCTTGTGCTAAGGCCAAAGTGTGAAGGAGCTCAGCTTTTTTAGTAATGAGATGCAGCCAGGTGGGCTGCAGGTACAACATTCTAGGGAAGGATTCAAGGAATGCAGGATGTTGCAGGAAAAAGAGTGGAAAAGGATCATTAAGCAGGAAGCTGCTCTAAATGTCCTGGAATATACGTAAAAAGGAACTGCTTCATCCTAGCCTTAGGAGGAAGACCTCAGAGAAGGGAGTTGCCTCTCTTTGGGGGATCTGAGGAAACAAGTTACTGCTGGAAGCAAACTGTGATGTGGAGAGAGCATTTCTTTACCAGTAAGGGGTGATGCGCAGTCCTGCCCATGGAAGGAAGGTAAGTCATATCCCCAGAATGATTGCCCAGGCTGAGGTAGGACTGCTATAATGTCTGTGAAATGGAGAGGAGGAATGCTAGAGAGGGGAGGAATTCCAGCTGTAGTCATTGAAAAATATTGAGGGAAAGTTTAGTGAGTTGCCTTTGAAATGGTGTGAGTCCAGACAGCAAAGGATGGATGGCTGCAGCAGTCACAGCTCACCAGGACACAGGATAGTTTTCTCCTCTGCTCCACACTGTTACGGCCAAGTCTGGACACTGTGTTCAATGGACAAAAAGGGAGGTTTACAAACTGGAGTGATCCTGGAGGAGGATATCAAGGTGGTTGGGGACTAATACACATGACAGAAGATGAGTGTGAGGGATAGGTTTGTTCATCCTGAAGAAGGCGAAGAGAGAATTATTGCCATCAGCTGCCCAGAGGAGGAGATGGAGCCAGACAGTTCTCAAACTTGTGCTGAGAAAGGCCAAGGGGAAATGGAAATAAGAACTGGAATGGGTAAACCCTGAACTAGAGCCACGGACAGCAATTTGCTGTGGTAGAGGGGCAGCCCTGGGCAGGCTGGACAGGTGGTGGGCTCACATCCTAGGGCTCCATCTGTCAAAGTGATGGCCCTGAGCAACCTGACCTGGCTTTGGATCTAGCCCTGCCCTTCACGAGGGTTAGATGAGGAACTCCACAAGTGCCTCTGAGGTGACAGCTTACAGTGGTTTCTTCTTGGTTAGGAAGTTAGTCTGAGTTTAACTGTGGGTGCTCTCCTGAGAGCTGGAGGATATTGGGCTGGTGACCCCAAATGAGGCTGTGCTGTCTCTGGGAACCTGCCTGGGAGGGGAGGTGTGAAATGGCAGGTGATGCAGAGAAGTGTCAAATCAGACAATACTAAATGTAGAAATGCACCAAGAACACAACTCCATTTTCCCACCCTGATACCTTTCTCCAGCTGCTGCCTACAAGTGTGTCAAAAATGTATTAGCAAAAGAAAGGTTGAGTGAGCTGGGGTTGTCCAGCCTGGAGAAGAGAAGGCTCCAGGGAGACCTTAGAGCTCCCTCAGTGCTTAAAGAGAGTCCAAGAGAGCTGGACAGGGATTTTGGACAAGGGCCTGGAGTGACAGGACAAGGGGGAATGATTTCACAGAGGGCAGGGCTAGATGAGTTACTGGGAAGAAATTCTTCCCTGTGAGGGTGGTGAGGTCCCAGCACAGGTTGCCTAGAGAAGCTGTGGCTGCCCCATCCATGGTAGTATCCAAGACCAGGCTGGACAAGGCTTGGGTGAGTGTCCCAGTACGTAGGAGCCAGTATCTGCACTGCCATGCTCAGTGTAGGAAGGAAATGAGCCACTGAGAGTCCAGGGCGAGGGAGAACTGGAGCAATGGAGCCCTGGCTGCAGTAGAATGGCCAGCCCACAGTCAGATACAGTACTCCAACTGTCAAAGCTCTTGTACTCTGTCTGTTTCCATTCTGCCTGGGAGCTCCAGAGCCCAGGGCACACTGAAGCTGCCTTGCACCTCATGAGTCTATAGCTGGAGCACCCTGGTGTGACTGTGTCTGTTTCTGCAGTCTCAAAGCTGCAGGGCTCAGGTATCGAAAGAATGGAGCTGGGAGAGGCCACCAGTGTCTCTGTGTCTCCTGTTTGTGGCACTCAGGGGTGACCTGTCCAGTCAGAAAGCATGAACCTCACCTGGGTCACCCCATGCTGATGCTCCCTGTGCCCTCATAGAGCACTGCCTTCCCCAGCCCCTTGCAGCAGAGTTGTGCTGTGCTGGCTGCTGGCAAACTGGGATGGTCCCATCCACCACCTGGGATATGGTGACGGGTCAGACGTGCTATGTGGGAATTGGTACCCTTGGAGTGCTGTCTCTGTGCCCAGCATCCCCAAGGATGTCCTGGCAGTGACCACAATTCCTATTGCGTTGAGCACTCAAGGACTCCAAGGCAAACCTGAGAGCTCAGCCACTGGATGAGATCCTGGATGAGGCAATGGGCACCTCTTCAAGGCTGCTTTGCTGAGGTTTTACTTTCATATAGTAGGACTATGTTTCTATCATCTAGGTTTTCACATTTGGACATTTTGAGAAAGCTATGGAAGCAGTTTAGCACTGACTCCAACAGAACAAGTCACGCTGATGCCATGCTGGAGAGAACACAAAACCTTGGGGCTTGGCAAAGGAGGGGAGCTGCCTCCAAGAATGTGGACCATGACCATAGAAGACACATTGCAGTCTGTCCTGTTGTCACCAAAGAGCTGTCACTGGGCTTTGGCAATTTGTGTGGCAGGCGAACAATGCAGTCACACATCTGATTTTGCAGGAGAGAAGGAGGAAATCTTTCAGGAGACCTTGGACAAAACCCATACAGTCATCCCGTCCCAAGTGCTGCTGCATGTCATGGAATAAACTCAGGACATAGGGACAGAGTCAAGGACAGAAGGCAGAACTCCTGTTCTGGGCTGGATTGCCAAAGAACTGGGTGTTAGCTGTCCACAGAGTCGCTGCTGCCTTACAGAGTGAGCTAGATCTGGCCATGGGGGAAATACAGCTGGGCACAGTGACACCAGATCTCATTGGAGAATGGAGGATAGTCAAGCTACACATGAACAGAGAAGCTTCTCACCTGGCTCCATAGCTAACAACTCAACATCAGCTTTTTTCCCCCTGAAACCTTCCAGGATGGCAATTTCTAAGCACATGGCACATCACATCCCATGGAGAAGAGGAGGAGGAGGTCAGATGGAAAAAAATTCCTGTTTGGGGAACAGGGCTCAGCTAGCTTTCTGCCTTCAGTTATATGGGGATTCATAAGACACATGCAAGGGTTCTGGGACTTACCTGTACTCCAGACTCATGCACTCAAAGAGCCGGGTGAGGGTCGGGTCGATACTTCGGGGATCAGCTGGCTCAGGCTCGGCACGCTGGTGCCGTCGCCGGGGCAGTGAGTCACTGTGCGGGCACGACACCATGAAGTGGCCACTGTGGATGACCTGGGAGGAGTTCTGTGCTGCAGTGTTGGGTACTGTGCCACCCACAGCAGCATCCTCTGAGTCTGAGTCAGAGTCAGAGTCGGAGATGGGACAAGGCCCAACCGGAGGTTCCAGGAAAGGTCCCAGTAGTCCCACCTGAGCTCCTGCCATTCCTGCTGCCTACTGGGGAACCCTTATGGATCTCACCCAACACTGTGATCCACGTCCCAGTTGACCTGAAGCCCTAAAGGCACTGCATTGGCATCAAGCGCATGCCGTTGGGCCCTACAGGACACTGGCACCACGCCTCCTCCTAGGCACCTCCTTCAACCCAGCCCACACAGTCCGTTGCTCACTCCAGTGTTCAGCGGTTGTTCCCCAGGGTGGGTTCACTGCCAGCCCTATTTATAGTACTGGTGGCTGATCCCGCCCATGGCACACCATCAGCAGGACGCATCCAATGGCCACCAGCCACCAGCCACCACAGCTTCAGCTCCATGCCACCATCCTGCTCCAGCAGTGTCCTGACAACTCCAGCTTTTACATCCCCCACACACCTGGGGAGGAGCACTTTGGGTCCCCTGTCCCCCCTTGCTGTGGCCAAGGGTTGGCTGGCAGTCGGCTCTGTTTACCCAGAGTTAATCACTGATCCCAGGTGCTGGTGGAGTGAGGAGCAGCCAGTATTTACCCAGCGCCTTTGCTTTAATGGATCTCCCTGTACTTTCAAGGGAACAAATATAGATTAAGGGACACAAACAGGTAAAATTATAGCAACGGGCCCTCAGCTCAGCACAACACAGGCCGGGGCACTGAGCCAAGTGCTGAGCTGAGAAACAGCCTCAGGAAAAACTGCTCCAAGCTGTGACCTAGCAGGAGAGGGCATACAGACAACAAATGTGAGAGAGAACAGCTAGGAGCTTGGGTATGGTGGGATTTACACTCCTTGTCGTTATGCAGTCTTTAAAATCAAAGAATCATCAAATCCTAGAATGATTTGGGTTGGAAGGGACCTTAAAACCCACTTCATTCCAGTCCCCTTCCACTAGACCACGTTGGAACCTTCCACTTGACCAGGGACACCTCCCACAAAAACAAGTTGCTAAAAGCCCTGTCCAATCTGGCCCGGAATACTCCCAGGGATGATGCAGCCACAGCTTTTCTGAGCAACTTGTGCTGGGACCTCACCACCCTCATAGGAAAGAATTTTTTCCTTATATTCAGTCTAAATCCACCCTGGATTGCCTTCACCTCTGAGGTGAAGAGAGGCAGGCAAGGCTTGATGCACCAATCCCATGCTCCATGACAGTGGATCTTGGATAAGTACAGGATGTGGAATGTGACATCCCAGCCAGACCTGTGTGGCAAGCATCTGTTCACTGACCTGAGCCACAGAGGGATGCAGCACATATAATTTCAGGCTTAAACCGCTTCTCCTCTCTCTTGTTTCTGGCAACTACTTTCCCAGCCCCACATCCTGGAAGGAGCACACATGCCTGGAAAACACCCAGGAACAGTTCTTAGGTACCTCTGATGGAGATACAGTATAAATGGGTGAGATAAACCCAACATAAATGGCTGCAGGTATTGGAACCCTAATCCAGTTTGTAGCTGGAGCTGAATATTTTCCATACCAACCAAGTGAGTCCAAAAAAGGTTAGCAGCTATCCAAGGTATTTTCTAGAACTGTAAGAAGAATATGCACAGCTTCTACACTGGTTGGTGCACACCTTCCTTTGGGACCATTTCTTCACTTAAGAACCATTTTTTTTCATTATCCAGACAGCTTTCTATGGGTCTGTAGCTTTTTTTTCCCTCTGTGATTCATTACAACCACCTCAGCCTGTCCCAAGCTGCATGTCAAGATGTTGAAGAGAGAAGTAATTTTAAAAGTATTTTCTGCATACATTTTAAAGCAGTAATGGGCATGCGAGTGTCCTGGGAAACTAAGAATTAGGCAAGGCATAAAGAAATAAACATGTCAGAGATACAGAGATTTTCTGGGCACATTCCACTCATGCTGTGCAAAAGAGACTTCCCAGGATTTTGACCAGAAACATTTGCCATCTGCTCACCAGCTGCAGGCAGACCTCAGTCCTCTGGGACAGTGTCTGTTTGAGGGAAAGAGAGAAGTACATCAGTGAGGCTTTTATGAACATCATAACTCCCTTATTCCTGGTCCAGCAGCTCTTGTCCTACAGAGAAGGGAAATCCCATGTGCAAAGGGCATCCAGCCCAGGGAAAGGAGTGACAGATCCTTAGTCAACCAGGGAGCAGAGCAGGAGTCCTACACAGGGGCAGGTAGGCTGCAGAGCTGAGGAATTTTGTAAAAAGCTGTTTGGATCCCAAAATATGTGATGCCAAGTAAAACTGTGGGGTTGCAACACAGTCTTGAAGAGAGTGTGGCAAGGGAGATGTAGTCCAGAATGCAATGCAAGATGTGTTCCCTAAAGTTGTCCCAAAGGTGCACTGACATGTGGGTGGTTAGAGACCAGTCCCTAGAGCTGTGCTCCGAAAGTATCCTGACATCATGCTCAGAGGTGTGGAGAAACAGCTTGTGCCTGGGAGGGGAATGGCTGGTATGGAAGGGTTGGATGTACTAGTAGCTGAAGAAACTGGGATTGGACAGGACATGCCCAAACACAGAGATCTCCATGTGATCCAGACATTGCCAGGGCCTGGTGTGTGCAGTCACAGTAGTGCTGGGTGGGGATGGCTGGGCTCAGACCTGCATGGTTCAATAGAGGCAGAGGAGCACAAGTACCTCATCAGACAGACCAAGGAGACTGTATGGGTAGAAACAAGGAGAGCTTGTTAAAGGGAGATTAAAAGGAGCAGGAAACAGCAGCTCAACCATTTCTAATCCCCTGCTATGGGGACACCTTCCACTTGACCAGGTTGCCCCAAGCCCTGTCCAACCTGACCTGGAACACTTCCAGGGATTCTCTGGGTAAAATGTGCCAGGGCCTCATTACCCTAACAGAGAAGAATTTCCTTCCAATATCCCATCTAACCCTGCCTTCTGGCAGAGGGAAGCCATTTTCCCTTATCTTGTCACTGCAGCCCCTTGGCCCAAGTCCTTCTCCAGCTCTCCTGGAGCCCCTTTAGGCACTGGAAAGGGCTCTAAGGTCTCCCCAGAGCCTTCTCTTTCCAAGTCTGGATATCCCCAGCTCTCCCAGCCTGCCCCCAGAGCAGAGGGGCTCCAGCCCTCAGAGTACTTCTGTGGCCTCCTTTGGACTTGCTCCAACAGGTTCAGGTTTCATGTGCTGAGGGCTCCAGTCCTGGGTGCTGTATTTGTCTAAAAATCTCCAGAAGTCTCATTTCTGTATCTACTGAAAAAATAGTAATAAACACAGAATTTATAGGAACTAATGAATAAAGGGAAGTGGCAAGGCAAGCGGTCCTGGACTCAGGGCTGCCAGAGCTCAAGGAGCATTTGGACAATGCTGTTGGGAACAGGGTGGGATTTTGGGGGTGCCCTGTGCTGGGCCATGAGTTGGACTTTGATGATCCTTGTGGGTCCCTTCCAACTCAGGATATTCCATGAATCTATGATTCTATAAATACAATGAACTGAGGAAGAGTCAATATAGTTTTTAGCAGAATATTGTGGCTCAGAAATCTGCTCCAGCTGTTGCAAGAAGAGGTGGTGTATGTGGACAAAGTGATCTGGTCAATATAATGCTGTCCAAAAACACTTTTAAGAAGGTCTGTCATAGAGTTTTCAGAGACACTGACCTGTAACAGATCAATAGCTTGCAAAGATAAGGCAAATAGGTAAAATGCAGAGGTTTCCTGTTGGATGCTACAAATATCTCCACTGGGGCTGGAATTTTCAGCATATCCATGACAGTGTTTCTGCTGGAGAAAAATAGTTCAGAACTGTCACAGATAAAGGTGTCTAGAGAGTACTGCGGAAGTATTTCAGGCTACAGAGTGAGTGGGTGATAACATCAGAAATGAGAGTCAATGTCGATAAGGGTAAAATGAAGCACATCCTTCACTGTACACTGGGGAACTCTAATGATAGTCAAGAGCTAAAGGCAACTGTAAGCAGTTCCCTGATAACATCAGCTGAAGGTTCATGAGTAATTAAAAAGTAAAAAAGGTTCCAGTGTCCCAGTATAAAGCAAGCTCACAAGTGTGTGTGGCTTTGGTGCCTGGCTCAGAAAAGATGGAGAAATACTGGAAAAGGTCACAGAGACAAAGGAAAATGGGTGGTCAGAAGTGGGAAAGGCATCTTTGCAAGAAAAGGGATCAGCACTGTTAGGAAAGAGGTGAATGCGGTGACAGGCACTGACAGTGTAGACATGGATGTGGTAGAAACAGGGAATGGCTAGAGGTGGTTATTCAGCACTTTTCAGAGATGTAGGTTGGAATGGGTGATCTCCAGAGGTCTCCTTTGAACACTGACTGTTCTGTGATTCTGTGTTTCTGGGGGCACCAGGCAAAGGAAGGGCTGGCATGTTCATCTCAGGATGTTTTGAACTAAAAGTCTAATTGGACTTAATAAGGAATTGGATAAACCTATGGAGGACTGGAACTATTAAAATTCTTTGTGTCCAAAGCAAAGCTGAGTGATGGGAACTCAAGACAGAGGTGCAAGTTCACCCTTGGCTTCCTGTTGCTCAGGTGGGTGTTTTTAGGCACAGAGTGAGATCTTCCAGACCCTCAGGGTGAGAGGCATGCCCAGCTTGTCAGAGCCACCTGGGTATCTGTTCCTCAGGTCCATGCAAGAATGGTAAGGTCTTTCTACTTTCCATCTTTGGCTGCAGATGAATAAAAGATCTGAAAAAATGAAGCCATTATACCTTCAGCAAGCTCACCATGTTCCCTAGGAAACAATTATGAAGTCCAAATTCAGGGAAATATAGTATTCTCTCTGCCTGAAAAGAAATTTTCTGCTATATATTTTCTGTTTGCCCAGAGAAGCTGTGGCTGCCCCATCTCTGGAAGTTCAAGACCAGTTTGGACAGGGCTTGGAGCAACCTGGTCTAGTGGAAGGTGTCCCTGCCCATGGCAGAGAGATGGAACCAGATGAACTTTAAGATCCCATAACCAAGATTCTGTGAGTCCATGACACCCATCCCTCCCCATCACTATCCCTGAAAAGACCAGAATTGCTCAACTTGTGCCTTTTAAGTCTTCTGCCCACGGAACACAGAACCGGTTGCCGGGAAACGGCAGCTTCGGATCCACTGGACTGCCTCAGGTTCACTGGACTGCTGTCCTGACCAAAGACCATCCTGAGAAAGTGTGTACCTTGTCCATCCCTGGTGTGACACTGTCAGAGATCCGCCTCCGCAGGCTCCTCGGCACCGGTGCGGGCACCACGATTCTCTCCCTTGCCACTTGGCCCCCAGAGTGGCCATTGGATTCGGTGCAGATGTCTGTCGCAGGGTTGGCAGGAACAGTGCAATACTACGTGAGCCAGAGGCCTGTGATGATCAAGAACCCAGAGGGACAGACAGCCATGGTTGGGCCTCATGTCACAGCCAAAACTCGTGTCAGTCTCTGGGGAAGGGATGTTCTGGCTGTGTGGGGAGTGCGCATCGGGGTGGACTTTTGATGAGGGTCACTGCAATGAAAGGTGCAGAGTGTCCCACGCCTCCTATACGGTGGCTGGTGGACAAACCTGTTTGGGAGAACCAGCGGCCCCCTCCTCAAGATAAACTAGTAGCCCTTTGTGATTTAGTTCAGGAGCAGTAGGACCAGGGTCATCTGGAGTCTTCTACCAGTCCCTGGAACACTCCTGTCTTCTGCATCAAAAAGAAATCTGGGAAATAGAAGTTGTTACAAGACCTCTGTAAAGTTAATGCTGTGATGGAAAGCATGGGGACATTTCAGGCTGGCATGCCGTTGCCAACCATGCTTCTCGCAGACGAGCTTTAAGAACCATGAGGTTCTTGGTGCTTTTTTCCTTGGATGGCCTCACTCACATTCCCTGTGTGAACAGCTGGTGCTGACAGGATCTCAACACTCCATGCAGCAGCAGGACAGAGTAAGGTACATGTAAAAGAAAATTGTAGCCTGCAGCTAGACTCCTTACAGAATATTTCTGGGCTCTCCTTGTCTGCCAGGCTTCCTTTCCACAGGAAGCTGCTTCCTTCCCACAGGAAGCTGCCAGGCTTCCTTCCCACAGGAAGCTGAGGACCAGAAAAAATGTAATGGTGAGATTACATTTCTCAAATCTCTTCTTTTCACATTGACAGAGCGAGCCAAGAGCAGTATAGGGACCATGAACCTGAAACCAACTGTCTCTACTTAGATACTCTGGTAGGAAAGAAGACCCAGCTCCGCGCTGGACAATGGAGCTGACATCCTCCTCCCCCACACCGTCTTGGGAGTAGTGGTGGTGCACCCACACCCCCACGGGTCCCCTACCTAGACTGTTTCCAATAAAGCTGAAACTACTAAAGAGTTGATCGCCTGCTATTCATAACAACCCTACCTGGTTGCATAGTGGATGCCCAGCCTTGGAGGAGGCATTAGCAGAGGGTTCCTTTAATCATACATCTCCATGTGTATTTCAAGGGAAGAGAGTGAGCCAAGAAAAAAACCAAAAATATTCTAAATGCAACAAGAAATTCCCAAGTTTCACAGCCAAGAACATTTTCTTTAGGTTATTGTCTCCTACACTGGTTTAGTCTCCATTCTGAACTGGTAGATGCCTACTCCTGCCTGTCACACACCTCTCTGCAGAGGAGCAGGAAGCAGGGAGAGAAATCCTGTATTTCAAGGCAGACATGCAATAAAATGACAGTGTAAAAAATCACACACAAGCATGACAAAGTAATAGAAGATTTGTTATTGATGACTTTTGTTTTCTAGCTCATGTCTCTATACTGATGAGCTCTCATCTCCCTGAGCCGAAGACACTCCAGGACGCAAATGCCACTGGAGGCAATTTTAGTACATAAATACCATGGAGGCTGGAATGGATGACATCTGCTGAAGGGTTCTGCCCTCAAAGATGAGGATATGTCCTAGAATCATGAGGGTTGGAAAAGCCCTCTTAAGATCATCAAGTCCAGCTGTTCTACCAGCACTGACTCTGGGAAGTCATCATGGCCCTGGCTCATGGAAAAGCTGAGCTGCAGTGGTAGAAACCCTCTAAAGCGTTAACCTCTTTAAGCATGTCAAAGGTCTGTGTCATGGGTTAGTACAGTCTGGTTTTTTAGTTATAGAAGAATGTAGAGTAATTCTCCAGGTCAGGACCCAGGAATTGCTTTAGAAAGGACAGGGACCTATCAGAGGTTTAGTTGGAATATTGGCACCTGTTCTGACCACTGAAAATTGTTGGCTACGATTTTGGGAAGTACCATATAAAACCCCTTGATCTCCTGTAGGTGGGCCTTTTCCTTCTTTCCTTTGGCCAGAGAGAGGCAGGTAACATCCAGCTGGGCCTGCTGGTCCCCCTTTTTTGGGGGGAGCTGGCCTGAGGCCTGGCCGGATTCCATCGGCTCCCAGGTGCAGAAGGAGAGGTTGCTGCTTTACAACAACTACTTTCTCTAAACTTCCCTGGAGCAGGGAGAGATCTCTGCTGGGCCCCTGATAAGAGCTGTGGGCCCCATTTAGGCTGAGGCCGCCCCGATTTACACTGAGTGATGGGCTGAGAAGGCATTTATGACCCTGCCTGAGTATTTTTGTGATTCCGGACTGCCCGGGTGCTCTGATCTCTGATGTTTCTGTGTGAGATCTTCCTCCCTCACTAGCACAGCCTTGAACATCTAACACCCTGAGCTACAGAGGGAGAGACAAAGACTCTGAGCAGATTTAACCCTTTCCTGGCAACATGAAGCTTCCAGAGCCTGGCCTTTCTCTGAGAGAGTAAGAAAAGACAGAGTGAACATAAAGAAAAAGAGCATGAAGTCAGTAGAGCAAGAGTGAAAAGACCATTGGGACAGAGGGTTGAAGAGTTGGTTGTTCCATTCATACTTGAGCCATGGAAATGAACTCTATATTTAGATCATTCCTTTAAATCATGGGAAAGATAAGCATTTGCGGAGATGATTGTTTCGATTTGTGTGTGGATTTGAGCAAAGGTGTTTGTGATGCACTAAGTGATATTAATCTTATAAGATGCTTGAACAGAGATAAAGATGAGAAGCCCTCTGCGCCAGTGAAGAAGGGAGAAGATATCTCTGTACCTTGCGGTGAAGAATCCTTTGCTTTGGAGTTATTCATCTTTAAAAGGTGACACCCCAGTATGCAAAAGTCTAAGACCCATGACCCATAAGCAGGTTGGGAACCTGCTAATGGGAGGGGTCACAAAGGCAGGTTTCTCCAGGTGGTTGTTTTTGTGACAGTTAAAAACCCCACAAAAGAACTGTTCTAAGTTGTCGGTGGGATCCATGACTCTAAGAGAGACTCTTCCCCTAATGAATTGATGAAAGGCTATTGTCAGATGGTGAAACTGACTGAAAATTACAAGTTTTGTCTCTTTATGTTGTTTTGTAGGAAAGTTAACAGCATGTAAGAGGAGGGAAAAGTGTTTTTGGAGTTTCATTCTGTTTTGTTTTACCTTTTTTTTCCCCCCCAACTTTCTTTTTTCCATTCTTTTAGTGTATGTTAATAAAACTATTTATTTACTTTTAAGGTTGAGCCTGCTTTGTTTTTCTCCTAGTCTCTCTCCCACAGAAAGAGTATGTACTAAGACCAGAATTTAGTGAACGTGAAACCACTACATTAATTGGTGTTTCCACCCAGTTTCGAAATCAAAACTATTACAGTCTGAAAAAGACTTTCACAATTCACACAGTTCTTTGAATACCAATTTATTTGACTATTTAACATCTATTAAGCCTTACATGCAGAAGATTCAGAGTAGGAAGTTTTCTGTGCACTTTAGTATCTTAAGCAAGATCTTCAGCAAAAATTAGGTAGTTTTCCTGAAACTAAGGATGTAAATTAACTGACAAAGCCACAGAAGTCTACTGGGTTGACCATTTCACATGTTGTATGAAGCACACTACCAACCTGGAAACTTCTGAGTTTCCAAGAGACTGTTTTTATTATTAATGTAATTAAAATTATCTGACAGTGAACTAGAGGACACAGGCACAGCTGAGAAGTAGAGAAAATCTACAGGAGGAAGAAAAAGTGGAAAATGCCTTATTTTATTCAGTAGCTACGTATGACCAACCTCTGCAAAGACCCCGGGGCACACCCAGTTTGGTTTTCCTTTGTTCCAGTTCTCTGCAGAGACAGAATTAGCCCCGGGTTGGACAGAAAGGAAATGAAAATGCAGCTAGCAGTAAGTGACGGGTTTGATGAGGATGGCCGAGGCTCTGCAGTTCCCCTGGCACAGGCTGCCCCATGTCATGCCCCCTCTGAAGTTCAGACGCACAGAGTAACATGCCGAGTACCACCACCCACCCCCGGAGCTGGTGGCACAGTTCCCACTAGAAGTGTCCTGATCCCGATCTTTAGCAGAGAACTTCATGTTGTCATGCATAGTGGTCGTGCCCTTGGAGGCCATGGCATCCCCTGCTGTGCCCGAGTGTGCTCCCAGCCTCAGCTGGTAGCCCTGGGACTCATCACCCAGGCTGAACAGGTTGTAGTCTGCAAACTTCATGTTATTTGAAGCATCCCAGATGACAAACCTGACCTGGTAGACCTTCTGCCTGGTGATCTGGTGGATGTACTCGGTGCCCAGCCAGAACTCAGAGTGTACATTCCCAAAGCCATGCTTGTAGGTGCTCCAGGACTCGTCCCAGCTGACTGATGTATCTCTGTGGTTCCTCTGGATGACAGTCCAGCCTCCATCCTCCCTGTTCATCTCACAGTACACCACAATGGTGTGCTGTCCTGTGGGCTGGATGATGTAGATGCCACTGGGGCTGCTAGCAGGAAGCTCACTGCAGTCCCTGGGCCAACCTGGGGCATGAGAGAACATTGGAGGACCAACACACAACATCCTGGTCTGCTGTCCCTGCAACCCTGGCATCCACTACATCCGTAGGGTCAGGAAGGAGGAAACCTCATTCTCGTGGCATTGAACCTCTGGATGGCTGTAAAAGCCCAGCTTTGCTTGGAAGGGACATTCTCTGTGGACTTGTAGCAGCAGAGTAATAGCAGCAAAGTAATGGCAGCAGAGTCCTCTGTGATCACAGAATCCCAGAATGGCTTGGCTTGGAAGTGACCTTAAAGCCCATCTTGTTCTACCCCCGCTGCCATGGCCAGGGACACCTTCCACTAAATCAGTTGTGCCAAGACCCATCCAGCCTGGACTTGGACACTTCCAGGGATGGAGCAGTCACAGCTTCTTCAGTCAGCCTGTGCCAGGTCCTCAACACCCTCATCGTCTGACATATCTTCCCCATGTCCAACCTGACCCCACCCTCATTCAGTGGCCTTCAGGTCTGGAGAAGTACTTGGAGCTCTGCTGAGGTGCTGGGCTGGCTGCTCCCCAGGCTGATTACCAACCCACCACCACTGTGTCCTCATTCCCTACACCCCTCCCTGTTACCTGGGGGATGTGGGTGCTTACTGTGGCCCGGTGCCTGCTGAGGGTCAGCTGCCTGGTTCCACTGGATGATCCCTCCAGCTTCATCTGCATCAGGAAAACAAGGAGTGAGAAGAGCAGCCGTGTGCCACAAAACAGAGGTAAGTCCAGTCCCAACAGGATATTATTTCCAGCACAGAGTTTTTGGTAGGGTATTTCAGTGATGCCACTTGACTCCTTTTTCTTCCCATGTGGTAGTTTTTGGTTGGAAAATTGCAAAGGGATCAGAGACTAGGAATGAGAATGCTGCAGCCATTAAGCAGCTGCTTATTTGTTCCTCTCAGCAAGGAGCAGACAGCAAATCTGAGTAGAACCACAAAATCATGAATGGTTTAGGTTGGAAAGGACCTTTAAAAAACTACCTAGGCCAACGTCCCTGCTATAAGCAGAGACACCTTCCACTTGAACAACTTTCTCAGGGTAGTAGTGATGAGTAGAAGGATGTACAGAGAGAGAAGGATCGAGAGGGAAATAAACCATGGGTGCTCTCAGATCAAGAGCAAACAGCTGGGAGCTGTTGCTGTGTACCTGCTTTTCAGTGATGAAGGATTCATATGTTTGTTCAATCCATAAAGAGCTCCAGAAACCTTCAGCATGTAAAGGAGCTCACAGCTATGAGAGAATGATGATCTGTTTAAGAGAAATACCAGCATCCATCTCAGTAAGACGGTTTCCCTGAGAGCCTCTGGAATTGTGACATCCATCAGTGATGTGATGAGGTTTTGGGATGGTTTAGCCACATGCAAGCTTCAGAAAGCATTTTGGCTAGTCGCTTATACAAAGTCTCTCTGAAGTTTCAGGGCTGTGAATAAACTACAGAAATGTATATGGGAAGAGAAAACATAAAGGAAGATAAACTGTCTAGAAAAAGTTGCCACATACAAATCTTATCAATAACAAAGAAGGTTGATGTGGCAGTCTCTCTCTTGGAGCCCTCCGGCTCCATTTTTGCCCCGGCTAACTTGAGAGACAAACCACAGTTGGAAGGATTTTTCCTCAGGGCCCCAAAGATCCCAGAGTGCCTGTGAACCTTTTCCTTTAGAGAGAGCAGGCACCTGCTGATGGCAAAGGAAAGGGTCTGCACTTGATTCAGGGGAAATCAGGGCTTTATTCAGTCTTTCTCCTGTGGTCCTGCCCCGACCTGGGTCAGGAAGCCAGTCCCTTGTCCCTGAGCCAAGAGAGCACTCCATGTTCTTTTCCTGGCTTTTATCCAGGGGGAAGGGGCTAGAGGCGGGGACAAGCAACTACCCAATCAGGGATAAGGTGGGTGGGGAACAGAGTTGGATTACATTCCAGTGTGGGAGAATGGGCGGGGAAAAGGAGCAGGGACAAACCTCGGGATGATACATTTTCCACGAGAACAGGGGGGTACAGAAGAAACCATTACAAAACCCAATATAAAAATGAAATACAATATAAACCCAAATAATACACAACAACAGGTTGAATTATCAAATCTAGTTAAGGTCGGTTAAGATATTAAATTAGAGGAAGATTTGATCAGGATCCTTTTAATTCCACAAAACTATTTTCCTCATCTCTCTTTCTGTGCAGTGGGGAGGGCTCCTGATATTTGATCAACAGAGTTCAGGGATGTAAGACAGAAAACACATACCAGGAAGAGGCCCATCGGAATGGATATTAATGATTTCATCTAAATTTACTTTCAATCTCTCCAGGTTTTCAATGTGCAGAGCGAGAAGTGGGGACAGCAAGGCCAGCACAAATGTGAAGAACAGAGGACTGTTGTGATGAGCAGCTGGAGAAAGAAGATACACAGTGAATTTGGGAACGTGAATCCTTTGGAAGAGAGTTGATATGTTGGGTTGTGGACATCGCTGGTACCTAAAGATACTCAGGAGCTACTACAGGAGGAATAAATGAAGCACAGGGACCTAAATACCTTGGAATAAAAGTCAGGGATGCCCAGCTGCACACAGAATTCATCCCATCCCACACTCACCCATGCTGTCTCTGTTGGGACCTTGTGGAGTAAGAAGCTGAGTAGATCTGGTCTGGTGGCAGCATGGCCAACCCTGATGTTATATAGGGCTCAACAGTGAGGTGAAGCAGCTGATCAAATAGCAGTACTCATCTATTCCTGGAAATATATGGTCTGTTTGTCCTCTGCAGGTACCTCTGTTCATGCACCATCTGTTGTATATCTGTGGTAAGGGTTCCCAGCTGCTGGGGTTCACACAGGATACCATGAAATCAAGAAAAGCTCCTGATAGTACCTACCAGGACCATGGCAGGAGTCCCTGGGGTCAGCCAGCAGGTCAGGGCAGAGGACCTGCTGGTGCTGCTCAAGCACTGGATGAAAATGGGGACTGAAAGCAGAGGGGAAGAAAGAAGAGACTCCAGCCTGGTGCTGAAGATGTACCAAAACAGCTGCACAGATGTGACCCAACAGTTGCAGCTGCTGCCTGATGCACTGGCCATGAGAGAACGGAGATGGTCTCTGAGAAAGCACCCGGGCTGGGGTGATGCCCACCCGCACACAGTGGGGGAGAGCAGGTCAGCAGAACCCTCCTGAGCCCATTTCTCCCCCTCCGGACATATGGGATAAGGGTGGGGAGTATAGGGTCAGGGGCACTGTATGACCACCAGGTTTTTTGCTCAGAGCTGCCACAAAGCATCCAGGCATCAGGGATGACCCCTAGGAATGGTTGCTGACCTTGGCCCCAGCCTTTACTGATTGAGGGCACAAGGCATCTGCCTGCAGCCCAGCTCTGAGCCCAGCTGTGAAGTGAGGTAGTCAATCCAAAGAGCAGAACTCACCCATTCCTGGAAATTTATGGTTTGCTTGCCTCCTTCCACAGACACCTTTTCTCACGTGCCAGCTGCTGTGCTTCAGTAATAAGAGTTCTCAGCTGCTTGTGTTCACATCAAATTCCTCAAAACCTACAAAAGCTACTGATAAGGATTTTTCTCCAGGTTTTAATATTTACAGGGTTTGAAGCCAAGCCCTGTAGGGACAGTCTGTCACCTGCCCATGTCAGAAATCTCTGTTAGACACTCTCCAGATCTGTCCACCCTCACCTGGTGCATCACTCAAGGGGATACTGTGCACTGACATTTTACATGGGATTCCACACACACTGAGCAGCAAAAGGGCCTCATCTGCAGCCCTGACCCCTGCTTCCAGTGCCATATATAACCAAGGACTATAGCATTTGTCTTAGACACATTTCTGGCAGACCAATTTCAAAGCAGATGAGAAGGGTCTCCCCAGCCCTTCCAGCAGCACTCCCCATGCCACACAGGAGCAGGGCTGGCTCTCTGCACCCACCTGGGCACCAAGTGCAGCCCTAAAGCCAGAGGTGCCAAGCTGTGCCTGACTTCCCAGCCTGTGGGCACTGGGTTGGCCCTGGCTGCTGTTACTTCTCAGTGACATCCTCATCCTACAGCTATAAAGGGAGGTCCCTGCAGCTGGCACCCCATGCCCCTCCAGCACTGCAGACCCTTGAAGTAGCAGTGTCAAGGCATGGATGGCCTTGAAAGTGTGAGTCCAGCCAGGGTATTTTGAGGTCACAAAGGAAGCTGAATTATGGAAGGAGGGAGAAGAAGGGACTGAGCCTCCCCCAGATGGAGATCTGCAGCTATCCCCTGCTCCTCCCCTTCCCTCACTGTGGGACCTGCTGCCCAGGGAACCATCATTTCCCAGCACAGAGAGTGTACTGGAGACAGATGGACACCCAGTGCTGGTGACACGCAGGGGTACAAACTGTTCCACCAGGACCACGGTGGGAGCTGGAGGTCAGACGGCAGGTCAGGGGGGAGGACCTGCTCATGCCACTCAAGCACTGGATGAAAATGGGGACTGGAAGCAGAAGGGAAGAAGGAGGAGACACTGGAGAAACTGCTGAGGGTTTACCAAAACAGCTGGCACAGATGTGACCCAATAGCTACTGCCTGGTGCACTGGCCATGAGAGAATGGAGATGTTCTCTCATAGAGAGAGTACCTGGGCTGGGGTGATGCCCACCCACACACAGCAGGGGAGAGCAGGTCAGCAGAGCCCTCCCAAGACTTTTTTCCCCTCAGGGATAAGTGTTGTGGAAGGGGCACTGTATAACACATCCCGCAGAGAGCTCAGAGTTGCCACAAAGCATCTAGGTATCAGGGATAGCCCCTAGGAAAGATTGTTGACCTTAGCCCCAGCCTTTGCTGATGGACAGCACAAGGCATCTGTGTCTGCAGCCCAGCTCTGGGGCATATGTCTAGACAGTTCTGCAGGGAGGGAGCTGAGACAGAGGCCAGCTGTCACAGAGGTGTCATGTCATGCTGGGAGCTGGGGACTTTTGACAAACCACGTCCCATAGGTGTTATTCTCTTTGATCTCCAGATGACACTAATCTTCCTTTCGATTCATGCTCTGTCCCTTCTGTTTGCTCCCTCCCCCTACTTCAGCTACTTCATTGACGGTCTTGGTTTTGAAAGACAGTTGTCTGCCAAAGAAAGATAGAGCTCCCCTTGGAATGGAGAATGTAAACCCCCTTCTCTCCAAATTATAAGTTTGCAATTAGGGGCTTTCAGGCAAAGATACAGGAATAGGAGTAACAGTTCTTTACTAGGGATATTAAAAAAAAAAAAAAAAAAAAAAAAATCACCAAGCAAGGAAACAAACAAAAAATCCTGGAAAAAACCCTGATAGGGTCAGGGATACGACCTGGCACCCTGTTGGGTCAGGGTGTTGGAAGCCCTCCTGGTAACAGATGTGGTTCTGTGGAGTAGAGATGGTCCTGTAGAAAGTCCAGTGGCAATGAGGTGGGTCCAGTCTTCCTCTGGGAATACAGTGGAAAAACAGGATCCCTTGTGTCCTTCAGTGCCAGTTTTTATCTAGCTGGGAACAGCTGGCTCCTCCCCCACTGTGTGGAGCATCTCCCAATGGGGTGATGGAATGTGTCATGTCATTGGTGGGCCCTAATGGCCCATTATCAGAAGATGTCCCCCTGGAGGATGGAGGGGTGGGTGAAAGAGATAAGAAACACGGCCCCACCTGGTGTTAATGGCTGGGCCATTATCAGAAGGCATCTGCCCCCCTCCCCCTGGAGTTAGAAGGATAACACATCTCCCAAAACCAGCTTTCAACAGATGAAATAGAATACACATTTTTAGGTTACATAATCCAAGACATTGACCTGCAGCAGTTGGTACATCTCCAGGAAGATTTTAACTCCTGGGCAGGTCCAATGAATTGCAGGTGATAAATACCCTGTAGCTGGGAGACTTGGATTACTTTATTTTTCCTCAAGAATAAAATCTTGAGACCTCTTTGTGGAATCTTGAGCAAAGATATGCCACCAGATTGTTACGTGTGGTTGTAGGTTGGTGTCAAATCATTACTCGAGTCCTCTTGATCATAAACGGCCTGTTTTATTGTTTGGAGCCTTCTTATATAAGGAATTCAAACTCCCAGATTGAGACAATAGATTGATCTGGGTCTGAACACCACCCAGCTCCCTGGCCAAGGATACATCTTCATTTACGGTGGTAAGGGATTGGTTGAGGTCTCTGAGTTTAAATCTATCCTACCATTGTTCACCTAGGAACTGGTTTATCAAACTAGAAGAGCCAAATTGGGTTTCTTATTATAGCCAGATTTATCTTCCAGCTACAGAGTAGCTGTACTGTGACACCAGATGGCCACACAATGATTAATGCTGTGAGATAATGTACTCACACAGAGGAGGTGTCTGTAGGGACAGACTTGGAAGTGAAGGGACAGGGCCCAACATGGAGGTGGGAGCAGCATGGCTGGCCAGCAGCATGGTGGTGATGGATGCGTCCTCCCCTCTTTGTCATGGCTCCTTTCCTACAGGGCTTGCAGCTCCAGGGGATACAAGCAGAAATCCAAGACGGGGGACACCATGTTATGGAAAAAAAATCAAGGGCCAGGAGACTTGCTCCTTTTTATGCCTTTATTAGAAAGCCTGGCTTTGGGGGAGAGCTTGAGGAGCTTGCACATGCCCCTGGCTAGTCTCCTTGGCAACGCGGAGGAGGAGGTACAAACAGCTTCCTTTCACAGAGAAGCTGGGACTCCCGCCCCCCTCACAGGCTTCCCCTTGCCGGAGATTCGGTTTCACTTTTTTCGTCAGGAGTCGTCCAGCGATGGGGAACTCCCCCTCAGGTCACGGCAACTAAATAAAGCTGTCTCGGAGGATAGTCTTACTTTTTGCACTAGTTAAAAGCGCGATTTCAGTCCGGGATTCTACTTTGGTTCTCTGCTTTAAGAGTCCCTTGTTCTTGAGCTGTTCCCAGAATTCCAGTGTTCTTTTTATTTGCATATTCAGATGCTATCCTACGAATGGGAGCAGAGATACAGGGAACAAAGTAAATTCTTAATTAACAAACAGAAGTAAGTAAGATGATTAATCAATATTAAAACAGGAATAAGGCAAATTCTTTAAACAGAACTAGCATTAACAATCTTAATGGAATTACTTAACTTAATGGAATTAAGTAACTAAAACATAGGTCATTTGAATAGAACTCGTTTATAACAACCAGTGAAGACCAAGGGATTGAGAATGGGAGTGTATCCAGCATCCTTTGCACCCTGTTTCTTTCTGGTTTGCTGCTGCTGCTGGGCTGTATCCTGCATCCCTGTGAGCTGCATCTTCTGCACCTGGAGCACCAGCTCTTACACAAGCTCAGGTGCAGTGCTCTGAACTATTTGCTGTGGATGGCCTTACACAGATTTACTTCTTTATCATAAAAACATCTTTTTGCCCCTAGACCTATAGAAAAAAAGAAAAACCAAACCAACAAACAAACAAAACAAAACAAAACAAACAAACAAACAAACAAACAAACCTTTTAGGATAAATATGAGAACAAGTAAGCACAGGCTGCTGCATGGTGCCGGGAAAAGGCTGATCAAGAGGTCACAGAACCATTTCTCACCTTGCTTCAGTCCTGCAGGGGCTGTCCCAAAGCTGCAGCTCTCACTACCCTGGGAGCCCCCTACTCCTACTGTGCCCTGGCTCTGCCTTTCCTGCTCAAGAACCCCAAGGGTTACTCAGGAATCCTGATGGTGATGGGCACTTTGTTCCCAGGGCCCCAGGCTGTGGCACGCCAGCTCTACCAGGACCTTGTCCTCCTGCCCACCAGGGTGGGTGCATGGGCCCAGTTTGTGCAACCATTTCCTAGAGCGGTCAGCTGGGTACTGGGGCACAGCCAGTTAGGGTGCAAGTGGTGGTGTACTTCACAGGGATTTGTGGTACAATAGGTGCAAGGACATCCTGCTCAATGTTGTATGGAAAACCACGGTATGAAAAGCCAGTGTCCATACAAGAGACAGAGGAGTCCTGCAACTTTATTCAAATAAAGGGCGAAAGTCCCCCGGGTTTCATGCCCATGGGGTTTTTTCTCTCGAGGTTTTGGAGGATGCAGCCTCCTTTGAGCCTGTCAGGAAAACACCAGACAAAGCAAAACACAGACACCAGAAACCACAAACACCAGAGATTTATGTCCAGAAAGGAGACAGAAGAGTCCCGTTAGTTTATTTGAATAAAGGGAAAGGCCATGGTGATATAGGCAACTTATAACTAAATTTAAATAGATTATAATTTGCTATGTAATCAAGTGTGTTAAAAGCAGATACAAAATCTTACAGATACAAGATCTTTGTCATACAAAATCAGGACCTTGCTCATTTGTTTAAGACTAATAAGTAGAAACCACTACTCAAAAACTAGAAAAAGATAGATTTGTAGTTTAGACTATGCCCAAGAGCCTTAGAGGACAGCAAGAGACCAAGAGGGCCTGCGCAAAAACCAGGTTCATCCGGCAGACACATAGAGAAAACTATTTTACTTTATCCAGTGACTCCCGCCCGAGCACCAGGAGATAATGCGCAAACGCAGATCGGCAAAAAGCTGATTACATACGAAGCAAGAGTAGGCAAGGATAGGTTCTGAATATGTACAGGTGATGTTGAAATGCATGATGTAAGTGTGTGATGTAAGTGTATTTGAACAAGAGCACCTGCCCTGTTTGTGCTTAGCACGTCTTTGGTGGAGCCATCCCCTATGCATCCGGGCACCAAGTAAAGCATACCTACTTCAGAACCTTTAGTTGTAAAATCTTTGTTCCACTTCAATGAGGCATGTTATAAGTACATATTATATTATTGGCTTTTTGCAATTATTAAAAATGAATGTTGTATGTATAATGTTGGAAAACTTTGGTGTATGAATATAGTTTCTTTTATTTCTGCTAGTAACAAAACTTAGAAATGGTAGTGTAATATATATATTTATTTCTTGGACTATAACATGGTATGTAAAATGCTTTTTTGTTCATGTAGCTAACTCAGAGAATGGTACAGATAATCAGGAAATTCATCACATTCTCGGTTTATCCTATCTGGATGAAGATAATGGTGACAGACCCCAAAATGCCAAAGGAAGAATTTATTGATCCTCTGTTATCAGGGAGCAGGGCAACAGGATGGAGCCACAAGGAGAAATACAATGTTGATCTGCAAGATGGAATGGGAGTAGGTGGGGAGCAGTGTGGTTTGAAGCCAAGCAAAAGAACTTCTAAACTCAAAGAAATGTTTGAATAATGCATGAGGGTCTATGAATATGCAATGTGTTGATACATTTAAAGAAGTGTTTTCTGAGTTAGTGCTGTGCTCTTGACTGAATGCCAAGCACCCAGTGGTCATTTTGTCATTTTTAACCCGTGTGCTTTTGTGTCTCATATTGTCTTTTATATTAAACTGTCACCCTGGTTTTTCTGAGTTTGTTAAAGCCTTCTGATTGTTCATAAGATGGTCAGTCTCTTTAGCTTCTGTACAATATTAGGAGCAGTTTTCCCTTTTTCTAACACATGGTAACATAAACAAACCTTTTGTTTTTCATTTCCTGTCCTTTGTTTACATATTTCTAACCTGAAAACAACTGTAACTGATAGTTGGTCTGGCCATTCAGCTGGGAGGTGATAACTCCAGAAGCCAATCCACAACCAGACCCACAAATGTATAAAAAGTAAGAAATAAACAGGCAGGGAGCTCTCAGCCTTGGCTTGGCCTTGGGCTCTCCCTGAGGAGCAATCTGCCCTGCAAATCTCTGGTCTCCGTGTGATTTCTCTGCATGTCGAGACCACATTAAACCTTTTAAATTTTATCAAGAAAGTGAACTTTGTTTTTCACAGGGCATTTCCCCGGGGTTTCTCCAGTTTTTGGAGGATGCAGCCTCCTTTTTTTACTAATTTCATGGCCTCATGTCCCTCTCTCTTTCTCCATTGGCTGAGGTATTTGAGAGGTACAGACTCCCCAAAACACCTAATATCTAAGAACCCCTTCTAAGGTATAACCCACCCCCCCCCCCCTTGTCTTTTTCTTGTGTCAATTAGTGGAATTCCTAATGGAATTTGTGGTTCTTCCCATTGTTTCTTTCATCTCTCAGTATTCAATTTTATTTATCAGCAGACCTAAGTTTGTTTGTAAAGACAAATCTCTCATTCCATTTACCAATCAGTGGAATCCTTCCTATTGTTTCTTTTATCTCTCAGTATCTAGCTTTATTTACCAGCAGATTCACAGTTTGTAAAAACAAGTCACTCATTCCTTTCAACCCTAAACTCCCAGGCACATGTTGCTGTTGCGAGAATGATTTTTGCTTTTATATATTCTTTATATTCTTTACACATATATTCTAGCTCTATTGTTGTATAGTTATATGGTTCTGCCCTAGGGCAGACTTTGTGATGCTTGTATCCCCAGCTGTCTCTTCTGTTTGTGTTGTATATTGGAGCTCTGTACCTTTAAGCCTGGCTCTGAGAGCTTAAGCGGGGAAAGAAGCAGAATGGAACTTGTTTTGGAGAAAACTGCCTGACTCCTCTGCATTCCACTGTGGGACTGTGGTTCATCCGAAGTACAGACCAGACCGGTGGCGGGACAGAGATCTGCTTTGCTTTTAGTTAGTTTTAGCTTGCTGAGGCAGAGAAGCTCCATGGACTTTCTTTTTTTTTTTTTTTTTTTGGTACTGTTTACACCTGCTCCAGACTGAAAAAACCCAGAAGAGCACCAGGAGCTTGCACCTGCGGCTCCCCAGGGCCTAGACCTCCAGAGGGACAGTAAGAGACTGAGCAAGCTGAGCTACCCATAGCAAGGACTTTCTGAATTTACCATCTCGTTTCAGAGCAATGAAAGGTTTTATTGTTTCATATTATTCATTCTTTATGCTTGTGGGCACTTTGTTTGTTAAATAGTTTTTTTCCACTTTTCTCTGAGGAAGTTCTTTCCTGGACCAGCTAGGGGGAGGGGCTGTTTGGGTTTGCTTCCCAGGGGGACCCTGTTCAGAGGTTTTCTCCCAGATTTGCCCTAAAACAGGACAGGTTCCTAGCTAGCCCCAGTACTTTTCCCCATCCTGATAGGCAGAGAGACAAAACACATTCCAAGGCCCCTATCCTATCTTGGTTCTTCCTGGGAACCAAGGCTGAGACCACCTCTTTGAGACATATTTTCATAAACGAAGTTTAGCTACCATCTGAGGAGTTGTGGGTTAGAAAGGGGTTGAACCTAGGAGGAATTGCCTTGCCACATGTGGTCCTAATTGGTGATTTTTGTCAGTGATGCTAATTTGCTAAACTTTTAAAACTGCATTCACCCCATGTGGGGGAGGGCATTTGGGCATTTAGGCATTTTCCATATCTGCCAGTTGGAGGCCTCCAATAAAGACTTTTATATTAGTCCCCTCCAATAAGGGTCTTTATAATAGCTCCTACACTAATATTATCTTGAAAGTGTCTTGTTTCATTTTGAGGTTCTTTAAGGCATCATTGCCTTCTTCCTCTCCCCTTTGGCTGAGGTACTAGGAAGATACAGCCTTCCTGAGCTGCCGAACACATATTCCTCCCCTTGAACCTGTCATTTTTCCCCTAAGTTCAGAAACTCAGGCTTGTGCCAACACATTTGTCCGTTTCAGGGTCAAACTGTCTGGGTTCTGTAACAAACCTGTGTCTTGAAGTTGGTAGAGATATTAAGACCCATTTCAAGAGGTTAACACCCATACCCTCACCCATGGAATTGTTCGTAAAGACATAAGCACGCATTTTTTGTATCAATGCCAAAAACGACATTGGCTGGGATTCTGCCATAATGGTGACTGCGCACCCTCCTTCATCCCAGTCAAACGCACAGATATGCGCTCGCCGCGCCCAGCGTCTCCAAGTGCGGGCAAGGGAGGTAAGGGGAAAGGCGGGGGAGGCGTATGCACCACTGTCTCCAGTGTTAAGACACTTCCCACTCGGACCATTCACGACGTTCTCTGTCAGTCACACTCCTGAGGACAGAGTGTTATAAACGAAAAGCTAGACTTGCCAATACATCAAGCAATTATAGCTAAATTATTAATTTGTTCAATAAAAGTGTGAGCAATCACGGCGCAGGGCACGTTGTGGAGTCTCCACCCCAAGCAACGTGCAAATTTGGTTCTCGAGCAGTAGTCTCTTACACTATTCTAGGCACTTCACTTCCCCAAATTTTTAGTTATTTTCTACTTGCTTTTCTTCATAGTCAGCAGTTGTGGTTTTCAAAGATCTGCCGGGGAGGTGGTCCGAGATGGTCTTCTGATGTCTCTCCAGCCTCCTATTCTTCTTTGTTTAAAATATCTTTTTCTATTAGCATTATTTTTGGTTATATAGTTTGCTTAAACAAGCATATATATTTTTAGTCAGCATACATTTTACAAATCTCCTAACATATCTCAATAAATGTCTTTGTAGGGCCCCCTCACTCAGGTATTACAAAACCCAAAGTCAGCATGTTAAAAATGTCTTTATAAGAGCCTCTTCAGCTCATCTTGGTTTTACTTCCCCTGGTTAAGTGATTACAAATTTTTCTATACTCAAAAAGACAATTTACAAAGGCTAGTTTAAAGCTTATACTACAAAATAGTTAATTACTTGCAAACAATTACAACTTTACTGTCAAAAATAAACTGTTAGCTAAAAGCCTACTGTCTTATAGTTGCCTTGTTAAACCCCACTTCCATGCCTTACTTAGCTAATTTTTAAAATTCTTCTTTACAGTAATCCCATGGTCTCTGTCTGCATTGCTCACAAACACACATACATAAGTGAGTGCTATTTAATTGACATGAATCACAGTCCAATTTCTCACAAGAGACTTTCATTGCTGGGACAAAAGCTACCCCGCAGCGGGCAGCTTCAGAGAGCCAGCGTGTTTTGACTTGACACGCACCACACTCCCACTCAGTCAGACCCGGTTTCATCACCCGGTTCAACTCCAGGTTTCCCTTAGCAGAGACTCAGCTGTCTTAGTTCCAAAAAGCCATTTATTCACAGTGCAGGAACACAGAAACAGCTCGAGGCACCACTCCAAGGAGGACCCCCAACAAAGGAATCCCTGAGTTTTTCTACCCTCAGTCTATTCATGCACAAGTTTCGTTCTTCCTACTGAGGCTTCTGCTCCTGCTCTGTCTCCCAGTGTCCATACAACACATTGATGACACCAGTCTTATTCCCTTTTATCCAAAAGGTCAGCAAGTTTCTGGCTCCTGCACTTTCTCTCAGTGTCCATTCACTTGGCTGGCGTCTCTGTCTTCGTGCCCCTCATTCACCAAAAGGTTGGCAGTTCATGGTGTCTTGTCTCCGGCTCCCACCCACAGCTCAATCTGCATCTCGATCTGCAGAATGAAAACTGACCCATCTGCACCGGATCTGTTCCTCAGCATCCAGCTCAGAGCCCTGTTCCCTTGCCAGACCCAGTGCACGTTCTGCTCTGCCCACAGCTCCTGCTCCATCATCAGCCGAAGCACAGCAACGCTGGAGATCAGGACCCATCATCCGAAGCACTGGACACATGGGAAACTTCACCCACTGCTGCTGGCAGGCACTGGGGCACAGGTACCAGTTAGAGGTGGGTGCACCCACTCCCATTCTAGGGAGGGGGACACAGTTCCAGTTACCTTTCCCCGCAGTCAATGAACTGTGCTTTGCCCAGGCCTCGCTCCCTGCCCAGGCCCTGCGCAGCCCACAGCTCTGCTGCCCACAGGGGGAGAAATTAGCTGAAATAAACCCTGGATCGAGACCATACTGCCTTATGTTTACCTGAGCAGTGATGATGCAAACACACACATGAGCAGTCGGGGTTCTGGGGGGGAACAGTGGAAGATGCTCAGGGGTACCATGTTGAGGCAGGGTTCCATTTGCTGCAGCCCTAAGTCTGTCTTTGCTCTGCTCCATGCCATGGCTGGGGAAGCTGGAATTCCAGCCCTATCCTGCTGCAAGGGCTGGGGGAAGAAGGGTGCCCCTGAGGGGTGTCAGGTTACCAGGAGGGGGGGGTCTATGCCATGGGGATCCATCCCTATGGTGGTGCCTGGCACCTGTCAGCAGCCCAGGACTGGGTGCTGGGAGGTGATGCTCCAATGCCCCCCCAGAGGGTCGGGGAGACCCAGGGCGAGTGGGAATCTTGGATCAGCCCCACAGTTCTCAGCTGGGGCTCCTGGCAGGGGGGGAACAGGGACCACAGAGCATCTGGAGATGAGAGGACACTGCATCATGGCTAGGGCTGTCCAGCCAGGGTGTGGGTGCCATTTGGTGGCCAGGATGCACCAGGACCTGCCTGGCCACACATGGATTTTGGCCAGTGACCAGACAGCCCAAGGGGCTTGGGGACAGCACTACCTCCTCAGTGAGCTGGACCCACATTTGCCCACCCTGCCTGGTGGTGATGTGACTGTGCCCTGTGCCAGGATGGGCACATGGGAGCGGGCACAGCAGGAGCACTGGGTGACACTGCTGTGGGTGCCCAACCTGCCCAGCCTGGGGCTGTGGTGTTCTCCAACAGGGACCAGACAGACCCTCATCCCTAGGGCTCGTCAGTGCTGGGCAAAGCCCTCAGAGCTGCTCATCCTTCCCTGAAGCATCTCCAGCATCAAAAACCAGCAGTTCCTTAATTTAAATGTCACCATGTTTTATTATAATTAATCCCCTATTTGATATTTTTCTTGGAATCCCACAAATCTTTTCATAAGAAACCTGGCCCTGCCCTGTCCTCTTGCTTACTCTATATTGGTCTCTACAGCCTGCCAGAGATGTAAAGCTGGATTTACCGGTGGTTGTTGTTGTTTAGACACAGGATTTTACTGCAGGATTTAACAAGCACTGCCCTGAAAGCCCATGTGGGTGGAAATACCTCTCCAGGTGTACATGTCAAGGCCACATCTTCAGAAATAGAGCTAATTCAGATTTTCTAGGAAATAAGGAATCTTTATGCATCTCCCAACCCCTGATGAGGGGGTGGTGGGAACCCTGAAGATCACCAGCCCTGGAAATGTTCAAAAAACATGTAGATGTGACAACAGGGGACGTGGGCTAATGGTGCACTTGGTAGTGCTGGGGGAATGGTTGGAATCAAACATCTTAAAGGGCTTTTTCCAACCTTAACTATAATTCTAAGAGAAAGAGATTATCTGTGCAGTTCAGAATAAGGACATTTTCTTGTGATGCACATCAAGGCATTGTGTTTCCAAACTATGTTTTATTCACTGGAGCAGAAGTACAGGGATTGCAAGGTGTCAGCCTTGTTATAATGCAATTAAGCCAAAAATAGATCAAAGAGAAGGACCCTGCAAGGGAAACAGAGGAGCTCTGCAAGAGAGATGAAAGACAATCCCATTGGCAGCCCAGGCTATGCCCTACTGCCCCCTGCTCCTCTCTCCCAGCAAAGAGTGGCCTAGGAGGACTCTGCTCCGGCCCCATGCTTGGCACAAGCAGATGGTAAGGTGGCCCTGGCAGTAGGTCATGGGTTTGATGAGGATGGCTGAGGCTCTGCAGTTCCCCTGGCACAGGCTGCCCCATGTCATGCCCCCTTTGAAGTTCAAATGCACAGAGTAACATGCCAAGTACCACCACCCCCAGAGCTGGCAGCACAATTTCCACTATGAGTGTCAAGATCCCAGTCTTTAGCAGAGAACTTCATGTTGTCATACATGGTGGTCACACCCTTGGAGGCTATGGCATCCTCTGCTGACCCTGAGTGCACTCCTACCCTCAGCTGGTAGCCCTGGGATGTTGTGACAGGTAAAAGAATTATAAAAGAAAGGCCTCAACAAATCAGGCGTGCTCTGCTAAATTGCCAAAGTTAGCCTGTCACTTCTAAGTAATTTGCAAGTTCCCACGTGAAAACAATCTTAGTATGAAAACTCGTTAGCATAATAACCTATTCCTGGGTAGAAAAACAAATGCACCTGCAATAACGAGAGACTTGTCCCAGGAGACTCAGTAAAGAAAATACGTAAACAATCCCAGAATAGAGACATTTGATAGACAAGTGGAATATCTTTTATTAGCCAATAGAGTAATTGGCAAGAAAGCTATTAACCAATTAAAGTTGCACGTGAGGTCTGTAAAAACTGTATAAAATGAGTTGTGATAATAAAGAATCAGCTTTTTCCCACGTGAAAATGATGGAGTCTCAGCTAACTTATTACAATACTGGGACTCATCACCCAGGCTGAACAGGTTGTAATCTGCAAACTTCATGTTATTTGAAGCATCCCAGATGACAAACCTGGCCTGGGCGGACCTTCTGCCTGGTGATCTGGTGGATGTACTCGGTGCCCAGCCAGAACTCAGAGTGTACATTCCCAAAGCCATGCTTGTAGGTGCTCCAAGACTCATCCCAGGAGATCACTGAGCTCTGCTGGTTCCTCTGGATGATGGTCCAGCCTGTCTGCCGGACTCATCTCACTGTACACCATGATGGTTTGCTGTCCTGTGGGTTGGATGATGTAGATGCTGCTGGGGCTGCCAGCAGGGACCTTGCTGCTGTCCCTGGACCAGTCTGGGGCAGGACAGAGGAGGATTGAACAAGCCCAAGGTACAGATGTGTGTCTGGTTCTGCAAGACCAAGACATTACCAAGCCCTGCCTGCCCAAAGAACACAGATGAGGTGAATCCCATTGTCACGTGAGCACACAATGCCCGCCTCCTTGTCGTTCCCACAGTTGTGCTCTCCTCACACCTGTGATGAGCACTCACTGAAGAGCCTTTCCATCCCATTGCTAATGTTGTCCAGCCAGACAGTCCATCCCAGATCCTTTCCCAAGATAAACACTGCCCAGGGCTGATACTGTATTCCCCCAGCCATGCTGCTGACACACCACAGGTATCTGTTACGTCCCAGGAGTCATCACACACCATCCTCCACATGTTGCTGTATCAAACCTCTATCCATCCCAAGCACTAGTTGGACCCATTCACCAGTTCTGCAAGTCCTTGGAGGAAAAGAGCTCAAGGAGCTGTCAGTGTGTGAACACAGACACCAAGAACAGGCTTGAGCAGAGGCAGGTCTGAACATGGCTTTAGAAAGGCAAAGTCAACACCAGATTGTGACAAGCAGTTCAGGACGGGATTTAACAGGAGTTAAATTAAAAATGTTATCTGAGTTCTCTAACTCTATCCTTTTTTCTCCCGTATATCCATGTGTAAGCATTGTGATGAGCTTTGTTACTTATCTTCCTGGTGTCATCAGCATCTGCACATTATTGTTCTCTGCCTGCATCTGGCCAGGTTTGTGATGCCACCCCTTGGCACAGAAAGTACAAGCTCACTGCAGGGACACCTGGATGAAACACAAGGATATTTGAGGTTGCCAGTATTAGTAGTAAAATCAAGTTCTCCAGATAAATCCTTGTTATTCCAAACCCAAGGATGGAAAAAAGATGATACAGATATCATCCCATGATCCCAGAGACATTTTCCAAATAGGAACTTCTAACACGCTTTTACTTTCAAGCCAGTGAGTTTTTCATATGCACTCATGGTGAGTGCATAATAATAACACATATGCCAGGACTCATCAGCTCAGCAGAACAGCATTTGTTTTGCAGCACTGCAACACTTGACAGCAGCATCCTGTTCCCTCTGCTGATAGCTTGGAAATACTTTGAGGTCAAGGCTACTTGTCTCATGAAATACCTTCCCAGGTGTTAGGCAGCAAAGTGACTTTTCTTCCTACCATATCCTAATAATTTGTCTATGGCTACAGGCTTGGCAGGTCTTGGCCAGCCACAGTAGCAGCAATTACTGCCCTTTCCAGTTTCCCACACCACAGGGAAGACCCTGCAAGTCCTCTCTTAACTTTCCTCAGGAGGAATTCAACAGCATTGTGGTCCAGCCCCATGGTCCTGCAGTGGCAAGAAGTGATGGGTGGCCTAGGAGAGGCTCTGGTCCCTAGGGAACCTGAAGCAATTCTTCAGCAGCAACATGGACACCACGCCAGTAGGAGGCACCAGGTCCCTCAGCTGGGGTCCTCAAGCTTCCCCAAAAAGCAAAAACTGATGGAATAGCAGCTTGATATTGTCTCCCCTTGGCCAGCACTGAGTGCTGCAGGGAGAGCTGTGGGATTGGGCCCTTGGATAGGTGTCTCTGGCTTCTTTCAATTCCCTAGTCATGGAAACACAGCACATGTAAAGGAGCTTCCCTGCCCATTCCCCAGCCTAAAAAAAGTATGCTAGTGTTAGGCCAGAGCAATTTCTTACCATGTAGAGGATAGCAAAGAGAGGGGAGAAGACCCTTTCCCAAAGGGATCCTTGGGTAGCAAAGGGAAGGTGGTCTGGTGTTACATTAGGTCGTTGGTGGGACATAAACAACAGAATTCACCAAGGGTCATCAACAAACAGCAAAGATTTATTATGGCCACCCCTTTATATAGGGGGTTCAAATTTCCCAGGCTTGGATAGCTGATTGGCCAGGGTCTTGACACCACCCTGCTCCTTAGCCAGTGATATGGCTGCATTCTGGATTGAACATGATTGGCTGAGGTCCCTGTTTGAGTTCAAATCAATCCTATCATTGCTCATCTAGAGACCTGTTCTAAAATGGACAAGGCTCAGCTGAGTTGGATTTTCTGTTATGGCCAGATTTATTTGTCTGGCTTACAGGCCAGCTGAGCTGACAGTCTGGTCAGACGCAAAGGCCACTCTAGGCTCAGAAGCCTGCAGCACCCTACTTTTTGCCCATACGGGTACAAAGGAGCTCCTAGTACATGCAGGATGCCCCATGGCATTTCCCCTTCAAGACACACAACTGCGAGCAAGTGTTTCCTACAAGGAACTTGAGAGGATTGGAGTTGAGCTGTAGAGTAGGGTTTCGCTGCTGCACACTCATGGTGCAGCTGCCTGTGCTGCAGTGTCAGTCCAGAACCCTTGACTCAGGAGCTACCAAAACGTGCTAACAGGGATGATATTACTGGCTTATCCTAGGGTGACTTTATGATTCTTGTATCCCCAGTCCTCTGTTCTGTTTATGCTGGATATTAAGTTCTGCACCTTTAAGACTGGTTCCGAGAGCAAAGGGGGAAAGAAGAAGCGTGCAGGTTTTTTGCAGAAACTGCATTAGTTTCCCCACATTCCTTCTTACGGACTGTGTTGTCTTGCAGCATGAACAGTGGGAGAGAGCTCTCCTTTGCTTTTTAGTTATTTTTAGCTAGCTGAGGCAGAGAAGTTCCCCAGACTGTGGCTTTTCTTTTTCTTGGGACTGATCAGCCCTGCTCTGGACCAAAAACCCAGAAAAACAGTGGGACCTCACACCTGTGGCCCACCAGGGCCTGAGATGCAGCATTTACCAGCACAAGGGGGACTGATAAGAGACTGAGCAATCCCAGCTACACCCCACGAGAAGGACTTTCTCAATCTGCCATCTCTTCACAACAGCGACAGGCTTAATTGTTTATTATTATTCAATTTTTTTTATGCTTCTGAATACTTTGCTTGTTAAATAAACAGGTTTTTTTCCACTTTTCTCCAAGGAAATCTTTTCCCGAACCGTAGGGGGAGGAGCTGCTTGAATCTGCTTTCTAGAAGGACCCCTTTGGAAGTTCCTCCCAAATTTGCCCTAAACCAGAACAGGCTCTGAAAGTGAAACTGTGACCAAAAATATATAAGGATGTATATTTGCATCTGGGATGGCCATGTACTGCCTGAGCAAGACCACCAGCCCAAAAACATGCTCACAGGTATGGAGTAAAGCCAGAGCCTTTTGGTCCAGTTCAAATGTTCACTGATGTTAGAAAGGAACAAGATTCCATCTAGCATCTAGATTAACTTCAGGCTGGAGCAGGAGAGCTGACTGAGACACACCTGGGCATGTCATCACCAGCAGCAAAGAGCATCTGCAGATGTCCCATGGAATCTACAACTGTTGTGTGTGCTATGAGCCAGGAGCTGGGTGGTACTCACTGCCTCACTGGGAGAAGGTCAGTGATGGTAGGGATGTTTGGGAACATTCCCTGGGAGCCTGTTGGTTTCCCACCCCTGGGAGCTCCCCAGGTGCTGCTGTGCTTACCCCACCAGGATCCTGCCTGCCTGGCAGGGACACGATGTCACCTCAGCATCAGGCAGGCAGCCAGTTCCATTGGAACTGGGTATCAGTCAAGGAAAATAGTGTCAGAAATTTTATCGCAGTCTCCTGGGAATATATCAAAGCGGCATCAGGCTTCCAATAAAATGAGTACCATAAGCTGTCCTGCACATAGAAGCAGTAACAGGGTATGGCTTTCTGCAGATGGCAGATGTATCTGGGCCATTCCTAATTAAATCCTCCCTGAAGTCCGCTCTCCATGGCTCTTCCAGCTCCTCCAGGATTAATCAGCTCTCCTTTTTCCTTGAAAGACACAAGGCTGCTTGCAGCTCTAAATGCAAAGCCCTGCAGGAGCTCCACTCTGGGGAGCATCAGTGGGGACAGCAGGGTGGCAGCCTTGGCTACCCACCCTGCTGTGTCCTGCTCCCAAGTCCTGTGTTTTTTATGGAGGCTCTTGCCAGCACAATGTCCACACAGCTGGCACCGAGCCTAGCACTGGGTAGTCCAGCAGGCACTGGGGTGAGGGCAATCTCTGATTTTGGATCCTGGCAGCTACCTGGGGCGAGGGGAGAGGCATGTTATGACCCACTTGGCCAAAGTCGCATTTAGGATCAAACTGACCTTTGGAGCACTTGTAGCAGAGTTGGCTTCTCCTGGTTCACCGGCCCAGAGGAGCACTATGGGGTAACTGGGAAGTCTGAATTGCCATGGGAAGGAAGGGGAAACGGAAATTGCTTGAAAGGTGGAGGAAAGAGTTTTCAAGCACAGATCCCGGGAACAGCTGACAGATCAGGAGGATGCTGTGCCCAGAGATTAGGCACGTTGACTCCCTCCTGTGTGAGTACAGAGAAAATTCACAACCTAGAGAAGGGCTTTGCAAACCACCAGGTCAAACACCTCCAAGTGTGTTTAGAAGCTGCTAGGAACAGCATCAGTGCAGCACTTCCTCAGGTGCCCTCAGGCCACCATGTGTCACCTCTCCCACCACTCACCAGCTCCTCACTCCTCTGGGTCACCAACTCAATCTCGCTCTTAAAACACGCATGTACCAGACTTGCAAACCTGCTTTTGCTTCTGAAGAGGGAAATCTGAGAACATCCCCACGGATGGAGCTTCATCTCCTACCAGTATTCAACTCACTTGTTCAGACAAACCCCCTTAGTTCCACCAGCATTTAATAGGAGTGTAAAGAGTGTAAGGTTATTTCAAGTGAGTCCAAATACTTCTGTTTCTTCTATGTACACTGGTGGTGAAGGTGAGGGAAGATGGGGACTGAGGGGAAGGGCAAGAGCAGTTGAGGGCTGTAAGTGAGGAGCAGGGAGTTTAATGGCGACTTCCATCATGTGCTCCCTGCTGGAATGCTAAAGGCATCAGCCATCACTGAGAAGAGGCAGCCTTACCACTGTAAGGCTTCATGACAGTGAGCTTCATCCTCACAAGGATGCTTTCAGCTGGCTGTGATTAAACCCTTCACACCCGGAGGAGCTGAAGCCAAATGGACCTCGTATCTTCAGGTCCTCTATGGTGATAACTACTTGACAGTGACACCAACCCATTGCTGGAGTTTGCGCCATCAATATGCACCCAGGAATGCCTGCCTGCTGAGCAGAGTTGTTCTCCCCAGCTTTGGCATGTCCCAGAACAGGACAGATCACCAGACCCTGCAAACGTGGGCATTTCCCTCCCCAGCAGAACCAAACTGGTGGGATCCCATGGTGGGATTTTCCTATTCAGGCAACCTCTGTTGCATCTGGAGAACAGCTGCACATACTGTCCAAATACAGGAGTGCCATCTCCTGGGCACTGGGAGACAGTATACAACACCCTCGGAAAACCAAACTAGAGTAACTCAGAGCTCTTGAGGCTGAGAAGCTGCTGCAACAGGCAGGTTCATGAAGAGAAACCCAAACTTTGGGTGGCTTAGCAAGCAGCTGCAGGGTCAATGAACAGCTCTCTGGTGAGTGTGTATTTAACCTGTGCCAGGAACTACACACAATTTCGCAGCCTAAAAAATGACTGGGGGACACCAGACCTTTTACCAGTGCTGTATTGACACTGGAGGGTTGCCATGCCTCAGATCCCAATGGTTTGCTATGGCGGAACAGGCACATGGCTCCATGGTGGATGTGCAGGCACAGCCAGCTCACCCTCCCATCCCTCCCTGTGGTCCTGCCTCCCTCAGCTCCCTGCCCTGCCTCTGGCTCCCCTGAGGCTGCTCTCTGCCCAAGGACTAGCCCTGTGCCTGCTGCCATTCCGCAGAGTCAGACCCCTGATGTGTCCCCAGTGTCAGAGCTACAATGGCCATATTCACTCAACACTGCCTTTCAGCTAGGCATGTTCTTCCCAAATTATACTGCTCCACAGGTCTGTTTCTGCTCCCCATTCTCCCTCGGTTCATTATACTCCAGTTTTCTTCCTCCTCCCCACTTTGCCCTACAGCCCAGAGAGGCAGACATACAACACGTAGAATTTCAGCTCAGGTACTCTATTTTTTGTCAAAATAGCATTGAATGAAACCAAAATCCATGTGAAGTACCACAAGAACCTGTTTCACTAGCTGTGAGCTGATTGTGCTTTCAAGCAACTCCTACAGCACCTTTCAGGGGTAATGGGAATCCTCAACAACCATTCTTACACTCACTGATGGATTTATGGCATTATATATCTGTTCTGGTACTAAACAGAATCACGGAATCATGGGATGGAATAGGCTAGAAAGAACCTTAAAGATCATCTTGTTCCATCCAAATCATGGACAGGGAGACCTTTCATTAAACCAGGTTGCTCCAAGCCCTGTCCAGCCTAACCTTGGACACTTCCAGGGATGGGGCAAAATTTCACTGGGAACTTGTTCCATTGCAGAATACTACTACTACCGACAACAATAATGTAAGACTGAACACTTATGTTACAGCATTACTCTTCTTTTCTGCCTGTTTACAATGCTGTGGAGAATAGAGTGAATTTCTGACACCAGCAGATACTGTGCTCTGTGCTCCATTATCCAACTGTTGTGTTCCAGGGATACTCACAGCACAAACTTCTTCCCAGAATTGCACAACACCTCAAATGAGTGTGCACCCAGGGAAGTTAAGTGCTTTTAATACTTCACCAGCTGAAATGATGGGATCCTCATTCCCATAAAGCAAACTAGTAAACACACAATAATAATCTGATGATTACATCTACAATCCAGAGAATACTGCGTGAGATCCAGTTACGCTCCTGTCTGCTAGGGAAATGAATGTCACCATTAATTCTATTGCTCCAGTGCAGAACTGGTCCCAATTCATATATCGCCTTGGGCCAAATCACACAGCATAAACAGCCCTCCACATGCAGGGGGTAATCTGAGTGTCCATCTGCCTGACACAGGGCATGGTTAGACTGGGTATCGGGAAAAAATTCTTCCCTGTGAGAATGGTGAAGTCCTGGCACAGGTTGCCCAGAGAAGCTGCAGCTGCCCCATCCCTGGAAGTGTACAAGGCAAGGTTGAATGGGACTTGGAGCAACTTGGTCTAGCTGAAGGGATCGCTGCCCATGGTAGGGGGTGGAACAAGATGATCTTTAAGGTCTCTTCCAACTCAAACAATTCTGATTCTAAGCAGTTTTCCACGGCTGCTTCTCACCTTGAAGCAGCCACAACAGGGCTGTATAATGCAGACCTAGTCCTCAGTGTCATGAAGAACACAAACTCAGGACCCCTAAAATATATTTGCACATTAAACACCAATCTGTTTTCCCAATCCCTGGGAAAGATGTATGATCTCACCGCTTCTGCTTTGACTGCTTTAGGCGGGCAGTGCTCGAGCTGCTGCCCCTCCAATCCCTGGTAAACGCTCATGCCACAAAAACTCCCCACAAAACACTTCCTATAAAGAAAAAAAAAACAAAAAGCAACCCACAAACCCACAAAACCCAACCCCCAACTCTCGAATTTTTGTCTTTCCTTCATTCCCAGGAGCAGCACCCACGGGGTGGCCTGGCCTCCCTCCCGACTGCTCCTACAGCCCCCAGGCCGCGACTCCCGCCTCCTCTTCCCCCTCACCCGCCCCGTAGGCCGGCCCACAGGAGCCGCCGCTCCGCTTCCTGGCAGAGCGGAGGGACCCGGCGCCGAGGGGACGCTGAGAAGCCGCATCGGCGGGCCCGGGCTTCCTAAGAGGGCGGCTTTGCCCGCCACACAAACCCCTACAACCCCACAATGCCCCGCGCCAGACGCGGAGGACAAAGCCAAGCGCGCGGCCTCGCCGCGGTACCCGGATAGGCGCGAGGAGGGGCGGTGGCCGAAACGCGCGCTGATTGGTGGCCGCGAGACTGGGGGGGCGGAATGCGCTTGTGATTGGCCGTCGCGCGGAAGGGGGGGGAGGGCGGATAACAGGGGGCCACAAAATGGAGCCGCTCACTGCACCGCCACTTACATAACGCGACCTCTCACCCCGCCGCGCCGGCGGGGCGGGGCAAGGCGGCGCGATCGACCGGCTGCACGACCAATCCGCAGCTGGCGGAGCGGGAGCCCCGCCAATAGGCTTTCGCGCCGCGGCGCGGGGGGGTGGGCGCTGCGGGGCGGGACGGGGGGGTCGGGGTGCGCGCGGGGGGCCGGTCCCGCCGCCTGCCGTGAGGGGGAGCGGAATCTCCCGCCATTTTTCAATCGTCCTGCCCGGGCCCCGCCGGGTCCCACCATGGCGCCGCTACTCGGCCGCAAGCCGTTCCCGCTGGCTAAGCCATTGCCGCCGGGGGAGCCGGGCGAGCGGTTCGTCATCCCCCACACGCAGGAGGCCTTCCGCACTCGCGAGTATCCGCCGCACCGGGGGCGCGGGGGAGATAGGGCGGGTCCCGGGGCGCTGGAGCCGAACAAAGCGGTGGTGGGGCCGGGCGAGGAGCGGGACCATGAGGGGAGCTCGGTGGGCGCTGCCCCGGGCTCGGTAGGGTCGTTGTTCCCTGAGGAGTTCCTGAGAGTGTTCCAGGCGGGCAGGGGAAGCGGGACAGCGGCTCCGCGGGGCTGGAGCGGGCGAAGAGCGGAGCTAACGGGGACCGTCAAAGCGGGCTGTGAGATCTATTCACGCACTCCTGGCGCGGGTGCGGATGTTGGAGTCCCACGGGCTAGCGGCACCCTGGCACCAGAGGCTTCTGCATTCTTTAATTTTTGAAGCATTAAATAGTGGCAGGAGCTCTCCCTGTGTATGTCCCAGGCTTTCGTTCTGAGCATATCCCTTCCTGGGCTGCTTTTGCATAAAAACAAATTTATTTATTTATTTATTTATTTATTTATTTATTTCCCTGCGTATGACATCCCTTGATCGCAGGAAGTGGCCGTGGGCCAGGCTGGTGACTGACAGAGCTGCGCGGCAGCAGAGCCACTATCGGGGTCCGCAGCAGGGCTGAAGGGGCAGGATCTCGGCGCTGTAACGTGCAGACTTGCTGCTTTAGGAGGCTAAGTTGGTGTTTGTGTTACAAGAATCAGAATCTGAGTTGAGAACTAAAGAAGGGCTGTGAGAGGGAATGCATGGATATAGGAAGGAGGTGTTCGCAGTGTGGGAGACAGAGGGGCTTCAGGACTTCCACAGCCCCTGTTTTGAAGAGTGTCTTGTTTCTGCAGTGAGCAGAACAGGCAGAGGAAGCCCCTAGGAAGGATTAGGTGGCTTTTGAAAAGGAAGTGCATCTCTTGAACGCAGGTAGGCATTGTTAATGCACTCAGCCCAGTGTAATAAGATTAGGAAAAGTGTTGGAGACTTGCTTTTTAACTGTGTTTCAAATTAAAGCATTCAGTCTCTGACACCAGTCTGCTCTTTTGGTGTGTGCAAACTGAAAGTGGCTCAGTCATCCACCTGACCAGGCAGTTCTTTCTCTTCCCCTGTGAGGAGTGATCAAAAAGACAAGAGTTTAAGCCTAAATACTACTTTTATAAAAGAAGATGTGGCTTTAAGGGTCATCTGCCTTGTCAAAACAGCACAGAGGAGTTCTGGGGCTCCTTCTGAGAGCACCGTTTTGTTGGGTGGATCTTGTGGGTAGGTGGAAGATGTGTTTCTGCAAACACTTGGGTGATATTAAAATGAAGGGAGAAAATAGTTTCTCATCCTGAGAGGTGAGGGTGTTAGCTGTAGGATCAGAAGGAAAAAAAGAAACCAAGGCAAGCGCTGAGGTTCTGGAGAGATGATCTTGGAGGAAGTACTTCATGGGGTGCTGTGGGAGGCAGCCTAGCATGTTCTAGAAAGTTCATCTTGGCAGACAGACATCATAAGGCTAAAAAGAGAAACCAAGCAATGCTGGGTTTCTGCTTTGCCTTGTCAGTGCATAATATATACTAGGCCAAAAGTGGAACAGAAAATTGCAAGTGAGCCAGTGAGCTGAAGGGAGATGTTACCCAAGGAAGACTTGGAGGGTTTTTTTGGTCACTTCTATTTATCCTAGATAGTGTTGAGGAAGAGTGGCTCTGGAAGATGGGAAGGGCCTACTGAGAGTGTGCCTGGGTCTTTACTTATGCCAAGACCTGGCAGAATTTATTCTCCTGAATTGTTTTCTATCTTGGAAAATTATTGATCAGCTCTTCCCCTAATGACTGTGTAAGTTTTTGTACTGCACAGTTACAGTGAGACATTTGAAAGACGTCAAAAGTTCTTAAAGCTTTTTTGTTGTTATGATTTGCAGTTGCTGCAAATTGGGGTCACAAAAAATTGAGACTGTGGTGGTGTGCATGAGGAGAGACATCTGCCCCTTGGGCGTGTGTTATGGAAGTGTTTGGCAGCAGTGGGAGTGGAATAAGCTGGTCAGCAGAGCTCAGGTGTTTACTTGGGCCACTTTTTCCTTTGTAGCTTTATATGGCTTCCTTTGACTGCCAAATCCTGCAAAAGCCTTCTAAGAGAAGTCCTGCTGTGTAGAGCAACCTGGCAAGGCCTTGGGCCCTGCTAATCATGCGGATGTGGGGATGGCAGATCACGGGGCAGCCAGAGATAGATTCATCCCTGCAGGACCTCAATGGGGTCTGCTCTGAGCTACCTGAAGTGTCAGGAAAATGCTTCACACGTGTAGGGTCCTGTCACCAGTGCAGTGGGTACTGAGCATTTGCAGACTCTATATACCCAGTGTGCACTGTGGTGAATAGTCAGCTCAGCTGTGGGCATGTGGGTCTGCTGGAACATGGTTTGGAAAACTGCTGCTGCATCAGGAAAGATGCTGGCTTCAGATGCCAGCCTGGGCCGTTCCAGCCGAAGCTTTCCCTCAGCTTTCAGTGCATGCTTTTGGGAAGCTGTATTGCCTCCTCTCTGGATAAAAGCCTGCTGTCTTTCTCTAGTTAATACTTCTTTATGGTGTTAGCGCAGGGATGAAGAAGGGTTGGGCTGCGTTTGGCGGGTTTGGCTGCTGCTGACATCCTCACATGTGGTACTGGCCAGGCAAACTCTGCCTGGAAGGTGGCAGCACCAAGGCACTGTTGTGTCACACTTTACAATTGCTGAAGAACTTTACCATGCATCCAGGGAGTAGCACGTTATAAACGTGCCCACCTTTCTGGGAAGTTTACCTTCCTGGCTAATATAAGTGCAAACAATTCAGATAGAGTAAAACTTTCTTGGAGTTGTTATTAGTGGTCTCCCAGAAATTACTAACTGAGGAAGAAGTAAACTTTTATTCCCTCGGCAGTTGTTTTGTGCAGTGGTTGGCTTGGTTACTTGTAAACATCTTTCTTTAAAAGGGTCGCTTTTTTCTACTGTAATTTTGTTTGTACTTTAATTTTGCTACCTTACAGCATTGGGTGACCTGCAGTGGGATTCAAACAGATGTGATGTATTAACAGCTACACAGTGGGTAGTCAACTGTTTCATTTAATATACACATTATTCATACCTTTTTGGGCAGTGTTCACAAGTAGCTTGTGTCCAGGTTTTTTTTTTATTTATTCCTGTGTTGAGAATTTCTGGCAATGGAAATTCCAGCTGTGTAGGCAGATGGGTTGGTTATGGCATACCAGGGTCATGATGACTTGCAGTCCTGGATCAGGCCTGCTGAACAATCTGAAATTTCTTGGGTTTGTTTCCAGTCCGCGTGGAGAAGACAAACAGTATCTATGTAGTGGAAACTCTGAGCTATAGTAAACTTTGCAGAAGCATCCTCTTGCATTTTGGCTTTTTGCTGGCCCCAGGAATTCAAAGCAGGACCTGACCTGGAGGCCTGGGCAGAGCACAAAGGCAGGATCAGCACTGTGCAGCAAGTCTGGAGCCCTGCGTAAGGAGTGTGTCCAGGGTCAGTGTTAAATGAGCTGACTAGCTGGAGGTGGAATTAAATTGCATGGAAAAGGCAGATCTGAGCTGAACAGGGAATGGCCATATTTGTCACTTCTAAATTCCAGGTTGGTCTGGGAAATTTGAATCTTGATATGGTGAGGTTAAGCCTGTTCTCATAGCTGTATACAAGGAGGGGAACATTCATTGGGAAAAGTCTCTTGGATCTCCCTACTCATATGGGAAATGATGTTAGGGGGGAGAAAATGTGTCATTCAGTTATTCCACAGGTACACAGAAGGAGACCAAGGGGAGAATGCACAGGAATTGCTAGATGAAGCTGAAGATGACTGGTGCTCCTGCATTTAAGCTCCTGTCTGTTGTGAGGATTGGATTTGGTTTTAATGTTGTTCTTTATGGGAAAGGCACAGGAATAAAAAGTATTATGGTTGCAACTTAGTCATTATTAAAGTGATTAATTGAATCACTTAATTCATTTACGTGAATGAATTGAATCATAGAATCTCAGAATGGTTTGGGTTGGAAGGGATCTTAAAGCTCATCTTGTTTCACTCCTGCTGTGCGCAGGGACACCTTTAACTAGACCAGGTTGCTCTAAGACCTGTCCAACCTGGCCCTAGGATGAGGCAGCCACAGCTTCTCTGGGTAACCTGTGCCAGTCCCAAGTTGCTGTAAATTCAAAGAGGATTCCTGGTTTCATGTTTGATTCTAATTTTTAGATTTTTTTCTCTCATAGCTCAACATCACTACAACAGGCATTACAGTCACACTCCTAGCCTGGTCCGTGGGGCTTTGCAGATGAACTCCTTGTGAGCTGTGATTTTTCTTTGCCTCTGCTCCACCGCAGTGTTCACACTTCCTGCCCCTGAACCATAGAACCTCTTGTTTCTGTGAAAAATTAAGCAGATTTTAAACCCCAAGGTGTGTAAGAAGTGGCCAGAGGGCTCGAATGATTAGGTCTGCTCTTCTGCTGAGGAGCAGGAGACTCCACAAGCAGGACAAGATGGGAGACCATGGGATTTCTGCTGGATTTTGCACTGTACTCCAGGAAAAGGAAGTACTGTGGCAGACTCTTCTGGAGTTGACTCTGTTACTGGTTAGTGTCCTTGTATAGTGCTGCTTGCTGTGTCTGCAAGTTACCTGTACATCAACACCTATAATGCAGCTGCTGTACCTTCTTATGCTTTACCTTGGGGCTGTGAGGAAACATCTCAGGAAATTTGCTTGCTGGAGTTGGAATTCCTAATAGGAATCTTAAAAAAGGAAAAAAAAATAGCATGGTCACACTAAAATGTTCTTGAATGACAAAACGTGTGTGAGACACACTGAGCTTTGCTGTGACGGGTGGCTCTGCCTGTGCAAGACTGTGGAACAATCTGCTGTTCCCAAAAGACTGTGAATTGGTGCTGGTGTGGCAGTGGGCTGAGCTGCAGCTGCACCCAGTGTGCCTTATGCTTCATGCTGGCTTTGCCACTGGAGAGCATATGCAGGAGAAGCAAAAGATGATTTTCTTGCTTCTCTTAGAATTTTTCCTCTTAACTTCCTATTAGAAGATATGTGGCAAGTTGATCACAGGGCAGGTGGTGTGGATTTACACCGCACTGATAATTGTGCTTGTGTATCTTCTGTCCATAGTGAGTGTGAAGTAGCTGCTCTCTGTTTACCCTGACCATTAATTACCACTGAGGTGGAGCAGGGAGAGCAGCCAGAGATGCTCACAGTAGAGTGGCTAATGCTCTCTGCACCCTGGTGACTTGCCCAGGCACCCTTTAATCATGTAATTCTACCTGGAATAACAACCTTGAGGCAGGTTGTGACACAGGGAGCCAACAAGAAAATGTGTGAAGAGAGTCAACAAGAAAGACAGGGAGAGACTTCCTACAAGAGCATAAAGTGACAGGACAAGTGGGAATGGTTTCAAATTAGAGTAGGTTTGGATTAGATATTAGGAAGAAGTTCTTTGATGTGTGGACAGTGAGCCCCTGGTGCAGGTTGTCTAGAGAAAATGTGGTACTGTTCAAGGCCAGGTTGGACAGGGCTTGGAGCAACCTAGTCTAGTCCCTGCCCATGACAGGAGGCGTGGAACAAGATGGACTTTTATGTCACTTCTGACCCAAACCGTTCTGGGATTCTGTGATTCCATGAAGCAGGTGATGTAGTAGGTGAGAGAGATTCCCCATGCTGGAATGCAAAAGGCTGCTCATATTAGAAACCAGGGGGAAAAAAAAGACATTTCTAGGGGTTTCAGTTTCAAATGGTTTGGGTTTGGCTGGATTTCTTGGGGGGGGGGGGGGGGGGGGGGGGGTTTGTTGTTGTTTGTTTGTTTGTTGTTTTGGTTTTTTTCCCCCTAAAAGATGAGGGGTGATGTGTAGCCTGGTAATTTGCATCTGGATTTATAACACCACTATAAGGCATTGGTAGTAGCAATGCTACAACAGTTATTATCAGGGATTTAGCAGCAATCTATGCTGTACCTCCTCCATGTGTCTGTGACATTGATGGTGCTGTTTTCCAATGTATCAGACAGGAAAAGCTGAAAAGTAAGTTAGAAATGCTGTGAAACCTTCAGCCGTCTGTGTTCCCCTTGTGCAGTGCAGCTGAGGTATTGGTGGTGTGGAAACTTCTGTGCCAGGATGAGCAGGATAGGCGTTTTGGCCTCAGCACCAACACATTAGATTTAGTGCAGCATCCTCATGGTAATCACAGGATCAGACTGTACTGAGGCTCTCCTTAGTCTTTGTACACTCCAGTTATAAGAGTTTAGTTAAATTTTACTGGTTTGTGCTATGGCAATTGTGCTTTCCACTGCATAAATCCTGTTTTCCTGAGCTGCCACTCGTACAGAGAATATGAAGCACGTTTAGAACGATACAGCGAGCGGATCTGGACATGCAAGAGCACGGGAAGCAGCCAACTGACACACAAAGAGGCTTGGGAGGAGGAACAGGAGGTTGCTGAGCTGTAAGTACTAGCAGAGATGTGGGTTTGTGCCTATCTTTATGTGTTGGGGCATAAGAGTGGGCTTGGGAAGGTGTGTGGCTAGTTTGTGAGGTGAGGTAAGCTGTAAGGAGATCTGGGGATTCTGGAGTTGAAAGGAAATTAAGTCCAAATTTTACACCGTCACTAATGCAGTTGGGTAATTCACTTATTTAGTGCTGTATCTTGGTATTACTTGAACCAAAATAGTCCAGCATATAGCACTTGGCATATTTTAAAGCCCCTGGAGTATTGGGAATATTTTAGAGGGAAAAATAACAAATCTTGAGCAATGTAAAGTCAAAGCGTCTGTTGAAGTGTTTGAGATCAGCCAGATCCACATCTGTAATTATTTTCTCCAGATCTGCATTAGAGTAGTTGCAGTAAATAAATAAATAAATAAAAATAGAAAAAAAAGTTGTAGTGAGATATTGGGGAATCTGCTGTACTTGAAACAGCGAGTCGTTGCTCTGTGCAGATTGTGTTCCTCTGAGCTGCTGTGGCCCTGACCTCCTCTTCTAGCCCACAGGAATCCTTGGATGAGATCCAGCATAGCCCTTGTCATAGAAGTGAATTTTCTGTAAAGGTGCAAGTCCTTGTCTCAACCAACAAATGCGATTTAATGTGTGATTACCAAATCGTCCAAATTATGCCATACAAGTGACATATTTCTCTTTTCTGTCAGTTGATGACTTGGAGTTCTGTGACATTTTTTCCTTTGGATAAAAACTGTGGAGAGTGTCAGCAGTACCACCTAAGAGGTGGAATTTTCTGCTACCTCTCTTCATGTTTGTGATCCATTGGCAAAGCGTTCACAGCTTTCTCCAAAGAAGGAATTCTTCATCATTTGTGGTTAATCACAGCCTTAAAGTCAACAAATAAGAAAACCCATGTGCTGATAGTCCTAATTTTCTTTGAGGGATGACACACTACTGCCTTCAGGCTTTGCTCCCTGGTGCTCTTGTTTGAGAGGGCAGGGGCAGTGCAGAGGCAGCTCCATGAACTTAAAATGCTGAGTCGAAACCCAGTGGTCTACTGGTACTTTCTTTTGGTTATCCATGTTGGATTGATTGACCACTTCTAGAAACTTTAAGAAATGCCAATGAAATAAAAAGGGAGATTTCTCAATAACAAATTTAGCTATGGTCTCACTAATACGGGTTGGGGGATGGGGGCAGAAGGGTTCAGTGAAATGAGATTTTTGTCTTGTCTCTTTGAAATTGGATGAAAAGCTTCCCAGGCAGTTTATCTGCTTTAATACCTTACACTAAGCTGGATAAAAAAGTTCATTTAGACAGGTTGCTAAAGGGTTAAATTTGCTTGGCAGTTGTTACACAACACATGTAGCTGAGGGTTCTCAACCAGGGATCCTGGAGTTTGGGAAGCTGAAAGTGCTTTGGAGAAATCAAGTATTTTGTTCCTCCGTATGGTAACTTGAAATGGACTTTGCTTTTTAGCCAGGAAACCTTATGCAACATATTCCTTAGTGCCTCTGTGTCCCAGTTTAGGGCAAATTTGGGTTCTTTGTCACCCTAGGACACCCTGTCAGTTACCTGAGGTCAGCTCTTAGAAGGGAAGTAAATTTATCACAGTCCTTTCTTTTCTTTAAATGGAAAAGTTTGAAGATCATGATGTGGTGAAACATACAAGATATTTTTCTCTGGCAAGATTATTTGATTGGGTAAACTTGCAGCTGTCTTTACTGCATTGCCAACCTTTTGGGGGAGAAGGAGATGCTGAATCTTCATCAGAATCGCGGTGTTATTGGAAACAGACATTTTAAAGTAACAAAACCCAGGATAATTGCATCATCTTGATCTATATTTAATATGTAATAGAGAAGCAGTAATGACTATCATGAAAGGCTTCACACTCAGTGCTGCTCTTCTTGAGTGTTTACAGTATTCCTTCTGGGAAGGACCAGGACAACTGGGATTTTCAGGCCAGCTAATGCCTGGGGGAGTGCTGGGTGAAGGGAGGGGAGCAAAAAACCCTTGGATGTTTGCATGCTAGTGGGGCATCTGCTGTAAACATTGTCCTGGCTGTTAACAGGAATTCATGGAACTGCGAAATGGGAGGGTACTTTGCATTTGGGCTTTTATTCCTTTAGTAATAACAAATAATGAAAACTTCTTTTGTGCTTACTCAGCTTAAAGGAGGAGTTCCCTATCTGGTATGAGAAACTGGTCCTGGAAATAGTCCACCACAACACTGTGTCATTGGAAAAATTGGTGGATGCAGCTTGGTTGGAGATCATGACCAAATTCGCAGTGGGAGAAGAATGTGACTTTGAGGTAAGGATATGTTTTCCATTTTATCCTGTGCTTCTGCATAGGGTTTATTCCAGATAGCTAAAGGCAGGAGATAGGAAGAATGTGTTAGCCACTCAAGTTGTTAGAAGGATGTGAAAATTTGTTCTTGATAGAATTGCAGTGACAGCACCTGCTTTGGGATGGAAAATGGTTCTCTAAGCCATACTTCTGGTGGAAGGTGTCCCTGTCCTTAGCAGGGATTTGGAACTGGATGATATGTGAGAGCCCTCCAACTCAAACCATTCCAGAATGGAATAATATGCTGGAATAATAGCAAGAGAAAAATGACTGATGTATGTGTGTGCGTGGGAAACAGATAAAATTGTTACACTGCTTAAATATGTGAGGATCTGTGATTTATATATAAATACATGATTTAATTAGAAGAAATTAAAAATTATCATCTGTCATAATCTTTTCACCTGACACATTGCCAGAAAGAGCAGGAGTCTGAAACAAATGGAGCTTGAAGTCAAAGCTTAAAAATCTCTAAAAAAGCTATGAAGATTTGAAAATTCCCTCCAAAACTGGGAATGTTGATGAAAACTCAAGCTTATTGAAAATGTGGAGGAGTTAGTGTTGTGTGTGAGCAATGTTTAGGAAATAGTCTCTGAACTGGGGTTGCTGACAACGCGCTTGCACCTTATGCACATTCTGTGTCTTTAGGCTGAGGAAGCAGCATTGGAAAATGCTGTAGGTTGGGAGTTTGGCTTTTAGACCATCTTAGCTGGTATTTTTCCCCTTCCTCACAGTGTTAAACCTCATTAGCTCATCTGTTCAAGTTCAGTCTTTACCAATATTTCTGTGCAGGTTGGTAAGGAGAAAATGTTGCCTGTAAAAGTTGTGAAAATACATCCCCTGGAGAAAGTTGATGAAGAGGCCTCAGAAAAGAAATCTGATGGAGCCTGTGATTCTCCATCCAGTGACAAGGAGAACTCCAGCCAGGCAGCCCAGGACAACCAGAAGGAAGCAATGCTGAAGGAGGATGACAACAGGAGGGATAGTATAAGTAAGTAGAGACAGCATGGCAGTAGGTAGCATGGGGCAGTGAGTGCTGGAGTTTATGTACAGCTCGGGGCTGGGCTGTGAATATTTAAATAGTGTTATGGGCTGAAAATCCAGAAGTTGTGCTTGTGATTGGTGAATTTTTTTGAGACATCGGTGCTGTTGGCTTTCAGCTCTTCTTGCCTGATTTAAAGCAGAAAATGTGCTGCCCATCCGAGGTGTAATACCAAAAGCAGTGCATGAAATGTATAAACTTCTAAAGTGTAACAAATGTATTTTTAAAAAAAATGGGAACAGCAAAGGCTCGTTCAGAATTATAAAGTTCTGCTGTGATGTTCATCCTCAGAGGAAACCTCCCTAGTTCTAAAATGTCTTTTTGGAGTCAGAGAAAAGCTCTAATTCTCTTTGTCCTGTGTTGTTATAAGAAATAAGTGGGGTGGGGTTTTTTTGGGGTTTTTTTTTTCATTTTTAGTCTATTCTGTTCCCAATTTTCATATGTTGAAACAATTTTTTTCCCCAAGAGTTCAAAATAAAGCGTCCTTTGAAACCTTGTTCTTCTTTCATATGCTCTTCCTTGATGCAGAGCTAGGTAGTGATGTCCAAGGCTTTTCTTGACTCTGAGGAAGTATTGTCGAAAGAAAAAAAGAAAACAAAAAAACAACCAAACACATTACATTTGTGCTGTGCATCTTTTTAAAATGGCATTACAAGATTCTTTAAAACAGGTTAAAGAAAGTGTTTTCAAACAAACCAACCCCAATCCCACAACATAGTTCTAACCTGGAGAGCTTTACTTTAAAGTCTCATGAATTAATAAAATCTTTGCATTTGTAAATAGGGATTCCAGCATACAGGAAAGTGTGTATAATCTTCTCTGATGTGAGGAAGGGGAAACTGAAAATAGCCCAGCCATCAAATAGCAAAGTCAAGAGTGGAAAATAAGTTATACCAAGGTCAAGTCCTGAGCTTAAAAATCTTAAAAATGGTAAACTCTTTCTGATGGGTACTGTTATGAGCTGTTCTGATTTCATTGCAGTGCTCTGTACAATCAGGAAGCAAAAAACCCCCGTGTTTCAGAAACAGTCTGGCCTTGTGTACATCATTTGAAACAAGGTTGTGCTTGGAGAGGGGCTAATGATGCTTTGTTTATTTATTTATACATGTATTTTTTATTGAGTGATGGTTCTCTCAAGATGCCACATAAGAGGCATGGGAAGTACCTTTTACTTCAGAAATTCTCAGTGATCAAATTTACAGCAGCAATTTTGGATCTGGATGTTTACTATGATCCTTTGTGCATTGGTGTGTGGTATTCCAGCAGCTGTGGGCATGGCCGGTGCAGCACTTCAGGATCAGTTACTGCAGGAATGAGGATTCCTACTCTAGTTTCAGACCTTGATTCAGTTGGTTCTGGCCTGTGCGTAGTCATGTCTGTAAACTCAGACTGTCCACCCCTTTCTGGAAAATAAGAACCTCAACATTTTTCAACTCCAGATGCTGGCAGAGTCAACCTAAGCAATAGGCACACGTTCTTTTAATTCTTCTCCTTGTATATATGCTGTTTCTAAAAGGATATATTATTGCTAATGCTTTTATATTCTGGGTTATAACAGATCATAGGCTCATAGTAACATAATTGAAGCAAATTATTACAGAATGTTTTAATGTAATTATATAACATTTCCTACAGTTACACAACAGATTACAGAAGTAGGAAATGCTGAGTAGCATCCACAGAGGCAGGGGCTTCTCAGCCACACTGACCTGGACTTTTTCTCTCTAGTAATGTTTACATGTGGCCATGTGATTTGGGTTGAAGTCACTACACTAGAGTGATTAACTGGAAGCAGTAACAAGCTCTGTATAACCATGATATAAGAGCTGTGTGTGCCTATGTGCACACAAGGGGGCAGAGCAAACCATGACAGTTCTATTAATACTTGTGTCAAACTTGCTGGTTTTGTTGGAGGAAAAATGAGGCAGAGAAAGATAGCAGTCTCTCTGCTTAGGAGTCTACTGTCATTCAGAAGCTAAAAACAAGGCTTTATACTAGCTTTGTTGCATCATTTGTGGAGTCTGAAGTGACTTTATATTTTTAGTTGCTTAAGGAATGATCTCTGGAAAGTCTGCAGGAGCAGGGAAAGGCTAGATTGTTCTGAAAATTGATGGTGAATTGCTGAAGGCAGTTTCTGTAGCTTGAGCTGGACTTGGAACCTGTACTGCTCTGGAAAATATGAAATCAAGTCAATACAGGAGACAATACAGTATAGATGCTTGAGAAATACAGAATCAGCCATGTTGGAAAGGGTCTTAAAGATCCTTTCATTCCAACCTCCCCGCTATGGACAGCGGCACCTTCCAGGTAGACCATTTTCCAAGGAGCTCCATCCACCTGGCTTTGAACTCTTCCAGGGATAAATGTATATTATATTACAAGAGAATGCAACAACAAATGAAGTTGGCTTTTTAAAATTAACTTTAGGATGGAATGGATAGTAACTTCTTCTTCCTCACCCAGTTATCCAGGTACTGTTTGATGGAATTCCATATAGCCATCCCTATTTATGAATCTAGAAAGTAAATCACAAAAGAAGTCAAAGTTTATACTATGTTAGGTATAATGGTACTGGAGCTTCAATGCTTTATTATGTGATTCTGAGATCTATATTTTTAAGTTCTGTTTAGGTTTAATATCTTACTTGTATTTTCTGTATATTTAGTAGATAATTAACTCTTATCCCTCATGCTTTCATTATTGTTTTCTTTGAATCCTAGGAAGAAGCTCTTCCCTGTGAGAGTGTTGAGGCCCTGGCACAGGTTGCCCATAGTAGCTGTGGCTGCCCCATCCCTGGAAGTGTCCAAGGCCGGGTTGGGCTGGGCTTGTAGTGTGCTGGTCTAGTGGAAGGTGTCTCAGGTCTAGTGAAGGGGATAGAACAAGATGAACTTTAAGGTCCCTTCCAGCTTAGACTATTCCATGATTCTGTGATAGCCACAAACATAAAAACATTTGGAGATTGCTTTCTTCTTAAGACCAAGTCAGTGATTGCTGCCATGAGACTATTTCAAAGAAGGCATGGCAGAGGCAGCGAGGGCTGTTGGCAGGAGTTGCCTAAGCAGGTTTACTGGTTGGGTTATATCTCCCCTTCATAACTCTTGCAGACATTTTCTGTGCATAGGTAGTTGCAACTTACTGTCTGAAGAGATGGGTTTAAATGAAGATGGTCCTTTGTACTCCTTGAAGATAGGCGTTACCTCCTGAATTCAGAATTGGTCTGGGCCTCCATTCCCAGCCTGTATCTTCAGGCTTTCTAAAACTCAGTTTGGGTTATTTTCTTAACGTTCTAGTTTAACCAAACACTTTGCAGATAGTGAAAAGTAGGGTGCTCTGTCCAGTGGTGGTCTGGATTTTTTAACCTTTTTTTTTTTTTTTTTTTTTAAATACTGTAATAATAAGACTGTGTCTCACCTGTTTTTATCAGATGATCGAGCGCGTAGGTCTCCTCGAAAGCTTCCCACTTCATTGAAGAAGGAAGAAAAGAAGTGGGTTCCGCCTAAATTCTTGCCACACAAATATGATGTCAAACTGAAAAATGAAGATAAAGTGAGTTGTCTGCTTGAGTCCTTTCTATTATAACATAAATATGCAAGTTTAATTAATCACTGCCAGTGATTATACAGCACAATTAAGTACCGTCTGCCAGAATCATGGCATTGGAAGCAGGATAGTTGTCTGTGAGGTGAACCAGCCTGGCTGTTTCTATATGTAATTAGGTTTTGTGCATGCAAACACTTGGTACCACACACACTGAGTCACAGAGCTTTATCATGGTTGCTCTTAAGTGCCTCATCTCTGGTTGTGCAGTTAATGAGACCAGTGAAATCATGAGTGGCAGTTGTTGCTGTTGTCCTGACCGAGCTGCTCTTGGCAGGTGGCAGTACTTTGGGAAGCTCTGGGTAGCTGCAGCACTGCTCTGTGCTTTTTGTTTGCTCTTTGGTAATTTGACAAGTGAGGCAGTGCTGACCTCAAAGAGTACCATGTGCAGAGATGCTCCTCTGGTCTCAGGAAAAAAAATCAAACATTAATATGTAAAAGCTTTAAAGTCAGTAGCAAGCACAAGCTGGAGGGAGGTCAGAGATAAAACAGTGGGCTTTGGCAAAAAAATCTGCATCATAAACTCGTGGTTTTTCTTTTTTGGCTATCTCATTCTCCTACCAATCTCTATGTGTCTCAGTTCTGCAAATTCTGTTTGGTTTGAGTCTTTCCAAGAGAGTTTTGAATGAGCAAAGAGTTTTGTACATGAAGCACGATAATGATCCTGGCTCCTTATAGCCATATGATCTGTATCTATAATGTGTTTAGAAGTTAATCATTAACAGTGTGTCTGTTTGCTATCTCCAAGATCATCAGCAACGTTCCGGCAGATAGCTTAGTCCGTACAGAGCGTCCTCCAAACAAGGAGATCCTGAGGTACTTCATCCGTCACAATGCGCTACGTGCTGGCACATGTGAGAACGCCCCATGGGTTGTGGAGGATGAGTTAGTAAAGAAATACTCTCTCCCTAGTAAATTCAATGACTTCTTGCTTGACCCACATAAGGTGAGAATTCCTAAAAGTACCTGCTTTGCTTTCCCATGCATTCCTTGGGTCTTGGCAGAGACCTCAGTGTGCTTATTTGGGTTTTGGAATCACAAAATCATTAGGGTTGGAAAAGCTCCCTGAGATCATCAAGCCTAACTGTTACCCGTACCACCACGGCCACCACTAAATTATGTCCCTAACTGCCAATTCCACATATCTGTTAAATTCAGAGAGAAGCAGAGCAGGAAAACCTACTCTTTTAAAGGTTGACTTTTTGGGAGGTGACATGACTTGAACATCTGAAACAGTAGTCTGCTTTGAAAATTTGAGATGCAACCTTGGCATTCTAGTTTTCCAGTAGTTTTACTGTTGGATTACTTTACTATTGCATCACTTGTGTACAAGTAAAGACATGATTTCCTGGTGTAAGAGAAATGGGAGAGCTACAATCATTGTGTGGTAGTGTCAGATATTGGGCCCAAGACCTTGGATGCATGTGACTTCATCACTGGATTGAGTGATGGCAGATACTACAAATTTAGTACTGAATACATACATAACATGAATGGGTTCTTCCAGCCCTTTGTGCTAACCAGCCAAATATAATAGTAACCAGCTAAGTGCCATACCCTGAAATGTACTGGTTTAAAATTCCATCTTCTGGTGTAGAAAGCACTATTTTGTTCAGACAGTAAACTCACTTTTTCATAGACTGTCAAGTGTTGTTCTAAAACTGGAAGATTAATATTTGTTCAGGACAATGGAGAATGGCTTCAAACTCACACAGAGTAGGTTTAAATAGAATATTGGGAAAAAAATCTTCCCTCTGGGGGTGGTGAGTCCCTGGCACAGGTTGCCAAGAAGCTGTGGCTGCTTCGTCCCTGGAAGTGTCCACATCCAGGTTGGACAGGGCTGGGAGCAACCTGGCTTAGTGGTAGGTGTCTGTGCCTGTGTCAAGGGTTGGAACAAGAGTATCTTTATGGTCTCTTTCAACCTAGGCCATTCTCTGACTCTGATTGCAGAAGCCTGTTACCCTTAATTTCAGTAGAAAAAAGGATTAAAACATGGGCAAAAATAATTGGCAGGAAAATAGCTAGATAGCTTTTATTTACCTTTCAATATTAATATAACATCATTCTTTTATTTTAGTATATGGCTCTCAATCCCTCAAACAAGAGGAGATGCTCTCGGTCACCTGATAGAAAGCTTCCTAAGAAATCCAAAGATGGATCTTCATTGGAACAGCCAGTGAGTCCAACCCTGTGGTGCCATGTGCATTTGGAAAAATCTATAATTGGCTCTCCACTGAAGGTGAAAAACTCTAAGAACTCAAAATGTCCTAAAGAGGGGCTGGAAGAGGTGATGAAAATGGTGTCACCTGCTAAACTTGGTTCTAACTTTCACATTCCAAAGAGGAGCCGACTAGGAAAGGGCAGCAACAAATCCTTGGACAATAAGCAAAGAGGCAAAAGGGTTCTGAATGGCCAGAAGTCGTCAGGGAAGGCAAAGTCTCCCAGGAAAGGTTTGAAGACCCCCAAGATGAAAATGAAACAAATGACGCTGCTGGACATGGCTAAAGGTACCACTAAGGTGTCCAGGACTCCCAGGAATTCTGGAGGTACCCCTGGATCTTCCAGGAAACCCCAGAAACACCTGCCTCCTGCAGCACTCCATCTCATTGCCTATTACAAAGAAAACAAAGACCGGGAAGACAAAAAAAGTGCTCTTTCCTGCATCATCTCCAAAACAGCTCGGTTGCTCTCCAATGAGGACCGTGCCCGTCTCCCCGAGGATTTGCGGGGATTGGTACAGAAACGCTATGAGCTCCTGGAGCACAGGAAGAGATGGGCCACCATGACTGAGGAACAGAGGAAGGAGTACATGAAGAAGAAAAGAGAAAAGCTGAAAGAGAAACTGAAGGAAAGAGCAAAAGAGCGGAAAGAGAAGGAGATGAAGGAAAAACTGGAAAAACAGAGGAGATTTGAGGACCAAGATCTGAAAGGAAAGACACTGCCTACTTTTAAACTGGTTGATACTCCAGAGGGACTTCCTAACACACTTTTTGGTGATGTGGCCATGGTGGTGGAGTTCTTGAGCTGTTATTCAGGGTTATTGATGCCAGATGCTCAGTATCCCATCACAGCAGTGTCCCTGATGGAAGCCCTTTGTGCAGAAAAGGGAGGCTTCCTGTACTTGAACAGAGTACTGGTCATCCTCTTGCAGACCCTGCTGCAGGATGAAATTGCCGAGGATTATGCTGAGCTGGGAATGAAACTTTCTGAAATCCCACTTACTCTGCATTCCGCTTCTGAGTTGGTTCGCCTGTGCCTGCGAAAGTCAGATGTGCAAGAGGAAAGCGAGGTCTCGGATAATGTAGATGAAAGTAAGGATTCGGAAGCTTTTGAGGATAATGAGGTACAGGATGAGTTTTTGGAGAAACTGGAGACGTCGGAGTTCTTCGAGCTTACTCCTGAAGAGAAATTGCGGATCCTTGGAGCGCTGTGTCACCGGATCCTAATGACATACTCAGTGCAGGACCATGTGGAAGCCAAGCAGCAGGCCTCGGCCGAGCTGTGGAAAGAGCGCCTGGCTGTCCTGAAGGAGGAGAACGACAAGAAGAGGGCAGAGAAACAGAAGCGAAAAGAAATGGTGGCCAAAAACAAGGAGAACGGGAAAGAAGAGCATATGATGGGAAGAAATGAAAAGAAAAAACATGAAATTATGAAAATAGAGCATCGGGTGGAAATTGAAGCAGATGATATGATCAGTGCTGTGAAGAGCAGGCGTCTTCTTGCCATCCAAGCCAAGAAGGAGAGGGAGCAACAAGAAATACAAATGAGAGGTAAGAAAAATTACCTAGCAAGTAGAGTATTTTGTGTATTGTGGAATTACTTCATGGCAAAAATGACAGCCTGTTTTCAGAAGCTTTGTCTGGTTTTAGGGGATTTGCTCACTGGAGACTTATAATGCAGCTGCTGTGGTTCTTTTGGCGGCTTAAACCTTGTAAATTTAAGAAAAAAAATACCCGCTTCTGGATTTTTAACGGTGATGTCTTTTGATCACTACCTTTCTAATTATGGCAGGCCCAAGGTTGGACAACACAGTATCTTTTTTAGGAACAGAAAACAACCACAAATTTGTCTTATGTCCAAATGTCATCTGATTCTTGGATACAGAGGAGATACTTCCTGCCTAAAAGCAGTTGCTGCTGCTGCTGCTGGCCCTGCTGCTGTTCCCATGGTCAGGTTGTTGCCAGCAGCCCTTCTCCCATATCAGGATTTGGGCAATAAATCTCAGTTTATTGTTTCTCACTTTAAGGAATTAGTTATGGAGCTGCAGATATAAACTGTCCACTCAAACCTCTCTAAATCATGAGCTGCAACACCAGACTTTTTCTCTGTGTAAGTAGTGGTTTGACCAGTATGGATGTAAAGAGAGAACACTTCGGAATTACAGTTTAGGGCTTTTGTTGGTTGTAAATGTAGATACTGGACAGATGGAAGTGCACAGAACAACACCTAGGTTGTTATTTTTTTTCTGAAACAAGTGAGAGATAAACATCCGTCATGGAGCCTGGCTTTTGTACTTTAGCTAGAGTGTGGAAGTATCTGTTCTGGGAGACCAAGAATCACAGAATGGTTTGGGTTGGAAGGGGCCTTAAAACTGGTCATGTTCAACCCCCTCTTCATGAGCAAGGACACCTTCCACTACTAGACCAGATTGTTCCAAGTCCCATCCAACCTGGCTTGGCACAGGTTGCCCAGAGAAGCTGTGGCTGCCCCATCCCTGGAATTGTCCAAGGCCAGGCTGGACAGGGTTGGATCAACCTGGTCTAGTGGAAGGTATCCCTGACCATGACAGGGGTTGAAACAAGATGGTCTTTAAGGTCTCTTTTGACCCAGACCATTCCATGATTCTGTGATATGATGGTTTTTATCCAGGGTTTCTTCAGCCCAGTCCATCCTTAAACCTTGTCTTGTTCTTTTATATATATATTTTGTTTATTATTATTGTTGTTGTTATTGTGGTTGTTGTTATTTTTTTCTTTAGAATGGCAGGCAGAAAGTAAACTGAAGAGTGTATGGTTGTAAAGAATTTTAACTAAAATCCCTGATAAAACTGCTTTTTTTACTCTTGTGGTGTAGCAAGATAAAGGATAATATTGGTGTCTGGATACAATAAAGGAAGGTTAATGCTGCTCTTTACTGATTGTAACAGTGAGGATGGAGAAAGAAGCAGAGGAAGAAAGAATCCGGAGGCATAAAGCTGCTGCTGAGAAAACTTTCCAGGATGGAATTGCCAAAGCCAAACTGGTGATGCGCAGGACCCCAGTTGGCACTGACAGGAATCATAACAGGTGGGAAAGGAAATGACCATGAGCTTCCATCTCTGTCCTGAGAGAGGGGCTGTGTCAGGTACCATCCCCTGGGAAGGGATTGATAGGGAGAATGTATGGAATTGTGAGGAGAGAGAAGGGGAAGGTATTTGTGTATGTGAAGCGTAGTGGCTGGTTATGTGCCCAGCTTTTTGAAGCCTTCCCATGGAGGTCAGCACTAGTGGAGGTTCAAGTGCTGGCACTGGGTGCTCAGGAACCTCGTTACCATCTTTTTATGTTTGTTGCACAGGCATACTCTTGGAATGGATTCCAAGCAAAGCTTTCCCTGTCTTTCAGCTGTGCTAACATAAAGATCTGCATTGCATTCAGGTTTTAGTGAATTGAGCACACAGATGCTTCTCCCCCCAGTCCAAATAAAAGTGTGTGTGTGTTTAACTAACCAGAAAAGGAGACAGGTTACCTATTTACACACATTTCTTACAGGTACTGGCTGTTTTCGGATGAGGTTCCTGGTTTGTTTATTGAGAAAGGCTGGGCACATGACAGTATAGACTACAGATTTACCCTTCCCCACCAGAAGAAGGAAGATTTGAAGGACCACAGCCCTGGAGGTATGGTCTCTTGAGGGTATTTCTTCTGCTCTGACTGTTTGAATGGAGTCATGAGTGTGAAAGAAGTGTCTAGTCTGAGTGTTTTCATGGGAATACTCTGATTTAAGTCTCCTTTTAACTCTAGAAGCCTGCACACAGGAGGTGCTGGTGATATTTCCCTTCTGCTGCTGCAGGTCTGGAGACTTGCCTGCAGTGTCTCACCTAAGGACCACAGGATACAGTCTCCTTTCCTACAAGTGGCAAGGTTGATGTCAGTTGGTATCATCCCTCTCATTCATCCTGACCCTGCTGTGTTGCAGCGTGCCTGACCCTTGCACAATTAGCCAGTTGTGCTAAGTAGTTAGGATGTCCATCACAGTGCTTATATTCCACTGGTGCCAAGACTCCCAGATCAGCTTGTGGAATAGTAACAAGCAGAGCAGTCGGTTAGATATGCATGGCTTTGCTGATTGAGGTTGTTTTGGCAAACATCCCTCTTGCCCTTCCTCTTAGCCTGCGAATATGCAGGTGAGGTATAAGTGACTTGCTGAACTAGTTCAGGTTCTGGAGCCTTGCAAGCTTGAACAGGGACCAAAATCCATCTGTACAGAAGTAAACTTAACAGTTCTATATGGGAGTAGTTTTTGGACAGAAGGCTCTGCGATAATCTGACTCAGCTGAGTTTCTGTTGTGATAATTTCTTGCTTTTGGAACGTCACATTCTGGCACTGAGTCCATCTACAGCAATCCTGCATGGGAGAGCTTAGCAATCCTTCATGGATTTAGATCCAAGCCATCACATGGTAGAATTGTCTTAGACAAGGGACAAACTAGACACCTGTCAAGGAATGGAATAGGGCAAACGTACAGTGAGATCCTTCATCCAGGTGTAACTTTACAGCCACCTGTGTATTGGAGACTGACTGAGCTGGAGGTGCATCATTCCAAGCTCCTTCATGGGTGTATTTTCTTACAAGAACTGTTTTAAATACTGACCAGCTGTGTTTCCTGATCAACTCCTTGCTTCCAGCTATTTTCATCTTTCAGCTGCTACCACAGGCAGTGGGCAGGATTTCAGCATGTTCTTTTGGAAACTTAACAATCAAAGGCCTGAATGAGCAAGGATTTAAATTCATGTCAGTGTTGTGTGAGATGCTCAGAAATAAAAATTCATGCTGCTTATACCTCCTTTGGTTTTCAAAGTGCTTTGTCAGTGTACAACTAAAAAGTGAAACTACGTATTCCAAATATTTTATGTATTTGGAATAGTAGGAATTCTGCTCAGGATTCTACCTGAACCTGTTCTTTTCTTTTGCAGAGAAGCGGAAGAGCACAGGCAGTGACAGCCGAGGGAACAAGCTGCACCGCTCCATGCCCATCACAGACCTGCCTGCTGAGACCACCACTCCCAAGCAGGGCCAGAACTTATGGTAACATACACTTTCATGGCTGCAAAGTATTCAAAGTGTAGAGGTCAAGGAATCTACACAGATCTCTTTTGCTAAACCCTGCTACAAACCTGTTCCTCTTCCAGTGCTGAGCAGTTGGGTTGGTTCAGCAGCTCCCCAGGCCTCTGTTGCCAATATTATTACTGCCCTGCTAACAGGGCAGACAGTCCAAGCGCCAGCTGAACCATCATTCAGCCTAATCAATCATACAAAGCCAGTATAAATTAAACTATTAAAATGCTTCTTTGATGTATTGCTTTTTAAATATTTTATTCTTCCATGTTGACAGCCTGTTATCCCTTTAATGCTTCCCAATGCCAAGCAGTTGTTTTCTAAGTGAATTGAATCTACTTTTAAGTGTGTTTGATTATAACCTACTCCAATAATTGGCCCTATCAGTGTCCTTAAAGAAATTCTCCTGTGTTAAATGTTGCTCTGTGTGGTAAGGAGTGCTCATCAGTGTCCCCATGCCAGAAAACCCTGGCTAAGCTTTACCTGTTAACTGCTGTGGAGCATTGTGTATTTTTGAGATAACCCTGAGGATAACTGCCGCAAAGTATGTGCTCCTGCAGCTCCCCTCTTAGCAGTGTCTGTCCCACAGAGTTCTACTGCTGACGCATTGAGTGGGGTTTCTTGGTCTTTGATAAATAGGGCTAAACTCATCTCCAAAGAATAGTTGCCAGTCAGGACTACTTTACTAAACATGTACCTGCCTCCCCACCAGGAGCTTAAAAGAAGCTAAAATTATGGGTGTCTTGATTTATCTGAACCATCCGCACTGAATGCTGACTCTTGGTATTGCTCTGTCACAGCAGCAAGTCATAGGATATCACAGAATTCCTGTGCTTTCCTTCGCTGCTTCATCCTCCCGTGACAGATCCCCATCCTGTTACCAGTCTGGGCCTTTGCACATCTTGCCAAAATTCAGTCAGTTGGGCTTTCCTAGGGAATGGGTCCTGCACAGGGAGTGTGGTCCACAGGAAAGTCCTTTGCTTTTCCTAATCGCCTGCTCTAACACTTGATCTTTATTGAGCAGAGATGGCAAGATGTGTTCCAGGAGAAGGACCAATTCTGTAAGGAAAACAGTAGCTTGAATTTAGAGAGCATATTGCTGAGGGCAGCATAGAGCCAGTTTGGGTGAATTAATTAACACAGAATTCCTTCAACTTGTGACTCCAGGCTGAACTTGAAAAAGGACAGTATTTGATCTGCTCATTCAGGTTGGCAACTCCCAACAACATTTTGAGGGAGATAAGTGTGATGACAGAGGTAGGAGTAACGAGTCACAGGCTGGGAGGAGCAGCTCTTGGAGCCAGCTCTTTCTGTAATGAAGAGCTGCTGTGTATGGAGGGACCATAATGGACAGTATTCTCCTTTTATAAAAGAAGGCAACGAAAATAATTAAGAAGATCCTTTAAAAAAAAAAAAAAAAAAGCTTAAAGTGGCAGCCAGAAGCCCAGAGCACTTTCCAAGGGATTTGCCTTAGAGTTTCCATACTAAATGGTGAGAGCAAGTGCTGCCTATTACCTTTGGGAAAAAAAAAAGGTTGAGGAACTTGGAAACAAAACTGTAGCAGCAATAACAAAACATTTTGAGTTCACATTAGGATAAGGAAGTGGTATAAAATAAGTTTTATGCTGAGATTCAGCACAGCTGAAACCTGTGCTGAATCTCAGTGAAAGAAATAAAAACAATGATAAAGTGAATTACAGACTAAGGCCAAAACAATTTTCTTTTCCCCTTGGGGAGCAGCCCTGCTTCACAAAATCTGTTACAGGATCTGCCTTCTGAGAAGAGGGAAGCTCTTCGCATGAGAGAATAATTGGCTAAGAAATGCTAAATAAATAACAGAAATAAGCTAAACTTTTATGTTCAGCAGGGAGATGGAGAGTGATGCTGGAGGAAACTGGGGAAGTCTCCTAAAGAGGTTTTCTTCGATAGAGAAGAAAGGGATTAGGAAATAAAATAGCAAATGGCTCTTTCGAAATAAAGGGCTGCAGCTGAGCTACACAACTGGCTGCTACCAGCTGTTGTGGGTCTGTGAATTGCACCTGTTCAAAGCACCAGTGGGCAGATTGCTGAGAGAGGAGTTCATTGAGGAGTAGGAAGCGCAAATGTAATTGTCCTGGCGCACAGAGGAGTCCTCAAACCAGGAGATGCAGCAGTCTGTAAAGAGGTATGTTGAAGACCTGTGACTGCATACCTACTCTGCCTTTTGGCCACTCAGACATCAGACACTGAGCTGCATGGGGTTTTTTTTTTGGCCTGGGTTTTATGCCAAAGTGTCCTTAATTTCTGTCCTTTCTTGTTCCTGCTAGGGAAGGCTTTTAAGTGCTGACAGTCACAGTACTTGCTCGTTTTTTAACAAGGGTCTTGTGCCTGTGTGCACTGTCTGCCAGGCGGGGGCAGCAGTGCAGGAGGAAGATCTGAGCCGAGCGTGAGCCTTGAGCAGGGGCACAGAGGCAGCTTCTCAAAGGACGCATAACCCCTTCTAATTCAGTGCTGTGCTGGCTGCCTCTCCGTGATTGATAGAGCACCCAAAGCCATGCCTGCAGCTAAGCAATAAGGTCTCTCAGGTGAAAGGCTTTTCCTTAAAGATCTGGAACTCCTTAGAATCTGTTTGCTAAGTACATGTCTTGACATCTGCCACCACTTACATCGAAGCATCCACAGAAAGCCAAGTGACAGGCTGGGAGCTGTTACTTCAGGGGATAGCCAGGAGCTAGAGCTTCCCTCTGAGGAATTCCATATTCCCATTCCTGTATTTTCCTTTGGGGCTATTGCCATTGGTCTCAAGGACTGCTCTGAGTATAAATAGTTATGGAAGCGTCTCCTCCTTGGCTGCCTTTTGCTCATTTTCCTTGGACGCTATGAGGAGCCCTGAGCCCACACTGAAGTCCTGGGATATATCTCTGTGTCCTGTTGTTTGGATGCAAGGACTCATCCAGCTGTAATTCATAATTTTGGCATGTGCATAGAAAGTTTGATTTCTTTGTGTTCTGCTTTGAGTCCTGCTATTTGTCTCTTTTCCTAGGGTTATGTGGAACATGGGATTGAGTAGCCTCACAGTACATATAATTTAGCTTTACCCTTTTATACTTCAGAGTGATGAGACTTTGAAATTAAACATCAGATTAACTCCAGATAGCTGTATTTCACAGTCCTGCTCCTTTTCCCCTTGAGAAAGGGAGCTGGTGGTAAAGGGAGAAATAGATTTATATTTCTTTCAAGAGTTACACAAACAATATCTCACAGAAGTGGTTCTGCTGTTCTACTTTGTCCCCAAAAAGAAGAGGGGTCCAGTGTTCTGTTCTAAAAGTGCAACATAATAAACACTTGGTTACTTCTGTCTTCTCCAGACAGGTGGACCGCTTCCTCTCTTCACCTTGTGCTCCACTTGTACAGATGTTGATCCTTATTAAAAATTTTCTTTGTTCTGGGCACATAGGCACTGAAGAAGTCTCTGTCTATACCATAATATAATGCTTGTGAGCTGTGTACTTCCTAGTCTTTCCTGCAAGAACCGTGGGGGAATCAGAGCCTTGGTAGGATATTAGTGTGCATGCAGGAGACTTCCTGCTCATCCTGGTCAGAAAGGAGTTGAATTTTGGAAACAGTGGCATCTCTGCAGAGTAAGCACCGTTGTTCTCCATCTGTTAGGAATTCAGCATGGTGTGGCGGGTCCCCTCAGCAGATAATTTGAGGTAACCATGAATGCGTGCTGACAGACTCCATTTTCACGCCTGTTCTCTACAGATGGAGTTCCCCTGTTTCCACCAACCCTCCAGAGCAGGTACTGGTCCTGGGCTCCTCTAGATGTTGTCCTCTCAATTTCATTTTTCCTTAATCCAGGTTTTAGAGCTTTCTGTGTCTCCTGTAGCCTGAGGACAGGTAGGAATATTCAGCCTGAGTGAATACTGGGAGCTCCTTTTGACTTGGTGCTTGTGCCGTTTGTCCCTTCTGTTCTGGTTGCTGACCAGTCTGTTGGCTTGTGCTGCTAGAAATGTCAGGAGAGAATCTAGGCTGTTCTTTAGGAATGCAGGAAGTCCTTACACCAGTGGGGATTTCCCCCTTGTAAATCAGTTTGAAGACCCTCACCTGGTCTTGACTTTCCCAAAGGGATCTTTCCCATCCCTCTGGGGTGTGTGATTAACCTGTGCTAGGCCACATGAATGGCACCAACTGTGTTACCATCCCTCTCTGCAAGACTCAATTTTGCCTTCCCCATTTAAGATGCCAGCCCTGTCTTACCATGTCCATGCTCCCAGTCTGGATATGGTTGAACTTCAGTTGGATGTGCAGGTAGTTCCTACAGGTCAGGAGTGCCTGGAGCTAGTTTGGGAAGCAGGAGCTGTGGCTGCACAGAGCAGCAAGGGGTCACTAATCAAATTAACACGATGTCTCCAATATGTTTGTATTTTGCAGATCAGGATTAGGTTCAAGCTTGAGTTGAGTCTTAAGTAGATCAGATCCCTGTTCCTGAAATCCCAGATCTTACTTGTGGAGTGCTCCTGTTCTAAGGAGGCGGCAACTTGATGTTACCCCCTCTTTGTGTTAACTCCTCCCTTGACCCAAACCATAAACTCCACCCTTGCAATGCCCTATAAAAACCGCACAACCCTGCCTTTGCTTGGCCTTTCGTCTGCGTCTCCCGGGTAATAAATGGATTCTCAAGCTTAACAAAACGGAGACACATCTTGTCTGTTCCCCTGCTGGCACCGGCAGCTGTAACCTCTCTGGACATGATGAACCCTGTAACTATGTGATGCTACACTTACTCTCAGGGTGAATTGGAAAGATTTAAGTACCTGTTGCAGATGTTCTTCCTTCCCTGTCCCATGTCCTTTTCATCAGGAACAGAGTTGTACCAGGGCATTTATTCTGGGTTTCTTAAAAGAGTGGGAGCTGCTTTCTGCAGCTGCCCAGCAGCCTGTGTCATCTTCCCCTAAAACAGTGGAGAATAGAAACCCTACGTGACAACTGTTTCCAGTGCCCTTTCCTTTTTACAGTATGACAAAACAGTGCAGTGAGTTCCCCCCTTTGATTTGTCTCCATGGGAGAAAGCAGGGAAACCTCAGGTGTGGTCATCTTGGATATTTTTCTAGCTGGATTCCATGGTATATCACCAGCAATATCAGATGTTAATTTATCGTGATCTGGGCAACCCGTCTCAAGGTGTTTGGGAAATACTCCTGTGCTGGGTATCTGTAGGGCAGATGGTTTGGAGTGTGGTTTATGCCATTCCTAGGTGGTGACAGATTCTAGTGGGTGAAGGATATCTGAAGTGGCTCTGTCCTGTTCCACAGGGAGAGAGGCAGAGAGTAGTAGTGGTGCCCAAAGGTTTTGATCTCAGGGTGCAGAGTGAGGATGCTCCACAGGGTAAGGTGTACTAAAGCAGATGACTGGCTAAGAAACATCCTCCTTCCATTGTTGAACAATCAATCCTATGTTCTATTAGAGGAGTGAATTTCCGAGCTGTATGTAAATTGTGAGGCTGTTGCCCTAGTAGGACCATACTAGAATTATGGACTGTTTTCAGATATGGTACTTAATAAGTATTTCTGCCAGAAAAATAAGCATTGTGGAGACTAGTATTCCAAGAGGAGCCACAACAATATCTTTCTCTAGATGTTGCTTAGCTCATCTGAGCTTGTGCTTAAGAAGAAAGATTAGATCTCAAGTCTTGTGGTCCTTTGCAGTTGTTTCCAAATAAGGTTGATTCTTCTATATCCTGTCTTCCCTCTTCTAATGAGTAATCCTCTTATAGAAGATAGGGAATTAGTCATATTTTTGGTAAATGACCTCTGAAGCTCGAGCTGAGTTCACATCCCATCAGATGAAGAGGCCTCATGGTTTCCTGGAACAGAGTTGGAAAGAAAAGAAGGAAAGCGCAGAATTTCACAGTCTTAAAACTCATTTAAATGTACAACGCAGCATGCAAACATGATTGTACTCTGGAACTGCAGAAGGAATATCTGATTTAGAGAACTCTGTAGCAAAGTATTCCTCTTTTAGATTGGACTAACTGCTGATGGCCATCTCTGTCCTCAAAGATTCCTGAGCACAAAAGTTTCAGCTGATCAGTGTGGTTTTCAGACTCTGCACTTGAGCTTTCAGGTTTGGGCAAACTTAGGAGGACTTGCGCAATTGCAGGGACAGAGGCTGCACAGGCACACAGCTCCAGCAGCAGCAGTTGTGGGATCGTCTATGACATCCCTTTTTTAATCTGGGGACTTCTGGTTAATGAAAGAAAATATGATTAAATCGCCATGCTGTCAGTGCAAGTGTGTTAGTCTTTTCTAGTACATGTAACATGACATTCAGATCATTTAAACAAACTGCAGAGTAGTGAATGGAATCCCTGGGGTAAACAGCTTAATTCAAATGCCAATGTTTTGATAAACTTTATTAGGAAAATATATCTATAAACCAGTTTTGTGTTTATTTTGATTCTGTTTTTCTTACCCTGCAATTGTCTGCATTTAGGAACCTTGAAACTAAGCCAGCCTGAGTCAGAATTCTTCTACCAGCATTTCTGGAAGTGTTTCACCTTGCTCCATGGGGTCAGGATATAGGTTACCACTTAACCCTCTACCTACTGATCCTTGGGAACTACTTAGAAGAAATTGTATTGTCACAGAGATACCCTAGGTGATCTAGGTACATTTTTCTATCTTTCAGGTTTCTCTGTGACAGTCAGAAGGATTTGGATGAATTGCTGGATTGCCTACACCCCCAAGGAGTAAGGGAGAGCCAGCTCAAGGAGCGCTTGGAGAAAAGGTGAGCCTGCTCTTTGTTTTCCTATGTGTGCCTTCTCCAAGTCAGAGCAAGTCCTTGGCACAGCAAGCCTTGCTGTTCCTGGGACAGCATCCCAGGCTGGGCTTTGATTTTCCTGTGCTGAAGAGGGGAGAATATTCAGGTTGAGTAAATGCTGGTTTTCTCAGGTAGAGTCTTGTTAAAGAACACTCTGAACAGTGAGGAAGTTCGGACAGTCTTTAAATTGCTCCTTGAAACCAGGAGCAAAGGCAGTGCTGGTTGCTCTGAGCCAGAACTGCCACGTGCTTACATGTGTCTTTCAAGGAATGGTCTGCCCTGGTAGAGCTCATAGCTCTCAGTGGAGACCATTGTCCCAGAGCCTGGCCACCTCCCAGGGCAGTGCTCTGCCTATACTCAAAGGTTGGGTTTGATTTTTCTAGGTATCAGGACATCACACATTCCATCCATTTGGCTCGGAAACAGAACTTGGGCCTCAAATCTTGTGATGGCAACCAGGAACTGCTGAACTACCTCCGGAGTGATCTGATTGAGGTGGCAACGCGGCTGCAGAAGGGAGGCTTGGGATATGTTGATGTGACACCAGAATATGAAGCAAAAGTGAGTGAATAGACAAAATACTGAACAAGACAAGTGTGAGATGAAATTTTCTGTGGAAGGTGTTCAGTCTTTTGGTCTCCTCAGACAAGAGGAGCAGGAGATCAGTTTTCTTATTTGTCCTTCATACAATTGTTTCAAGATTACACAGCTGATGGCTTGAAGTGTAGGTGGGTCATAATATTGGAGCTGAGTGTCCTGTTCAATTGTCCTGTTTCCATATTCTTACGACAGGCTTCTTTATGGAGCAGAACTCCATAGCTGATTTTTATCTTCCATATTAAAGCCAGTGTGTCTTGTTGAGACAGCAGCAATGTGCTGGTTTCCATAACCAGGTGTGGCAGGTAACCACACTGCATTAGGTACTACAGGTGTCCATTTGCAGAACCACTTCAAGCAGCAGAGAGAGTAATATCCAGCTGTTAAGGGGTCGTATGCTCTTCCCAACAGGTGTACTCGCTGGAGAGCCTAAAGGATTTTGGAGAGTGTGTGATTGCGCTCCAGGCTGGTGTTGTTAAAAAGTTTCTGCAAGGTTTTATGGCCCCTAAGCAGAAAAGAAGGAAACACCAAGGAGAGGATTACATTGCCAAGGCTGAAGAGATAGATGAAGATAAGAAAATGGCAGAAGAAGCTAAGGTATTGTTTACCTCAGGGCTCTGTTTTGGTCTTGCAATAGAACTCTTACGAGCAGTAGCAGTATATTTTGTGGGGTACTAGATCTTGAGCAACTTCCATTTCAGATTTGTAGTTGAGTGTATTTGGTGTTTATGAGGCCAGGTGTTCCCTGTTTATTTTAAGGACTAATTGTATGGGGAAAATAAAAATAATAGTGAGGAGTTACTTAATTTTCTCACTGTGAATAGGAAATGGGTTAAGTTCTTCCATACAGTTTTGCTTAAATAAAAGTACGTTATGGAGCATTTTTACAGAACTTAATAGGAGTTGTCTCTATCAGAGAGGACTGATGGTGCTTTGGTCCACAAAGAGGAGAGACATGTTGAGGTTCTGGTCACTGCTAAGGGAGTGAGATTTAGGTAAATACCAAATTAGGCAAAGGGAGTTAGAAGTTGTTGGATGTGTGGAGGCACTTGGGGAGATGTCTGGGCAAACAAGCTGCACGTGCCTCCAGGAGAAAAGTGGTGTTTTGGGTCTAAATATGTATACCTCCTATTAAAAGGGATGGAGATGAACTGCAGAGGGTTGGGAAGGGTACTGCAGGCACTTGTGCTGCACCAGTGTTTCACCTTAACAGGGGTACTTGTGTTCAGGGGTAGTTTCTGTAAACTAAGTTGAAATTAATGCCCCATGACTAAGAGTTGCCCCACTGCCCTCAGCTCTGCCCTGACTGATCACTGACTTCAGCAGAGGCAACAATATCAGAATTGGATCAGCAGAAGTACTTGAAAGTCCCAGCTTAAGAAAAGAAATAATATCTCTTCACCTGTGTTTACCTGAAGGGAGCAGGCAAGAAAGGTGGAGAGAGACTAATTGACAAGAGCATGTAGTGACAGAACAAGGGGGAATGACTTCACGCTAATGAAGAGTGGGGTTAGAGTGGATATTGGGAAGAAATTCTTCCCTTTAAGAGTGGTGAGGCCCTGGTAGAGGTTGTCCAGAGAAGCTGTGGCTGTCCCATCCCTGGAAGTGTCCCATCCCTGTTCCAGGCCAGGTTGGATGGGGCTTAGGAGCAACCTAATATAGTGGTAGGTGTCCTTGCCTATGGCAGGGGATTGGAGCAAGATGATCTTTAAAGTCCCTTCTAGGAATCTCTGACTGATGCTGAGGGTAGGTTTTTTTGGTGTGGATCTGTGGTGGTTTTTTTTACAGCTCCTGAACCCTTGTTTGAACATCAGGTCTTTGCTAAGCTGTGCCATTGCTGTGTTAGCAGAATAATTTGGATAGACACTAGAAATTTTCACATTCCTCAGTTGTCCTGAAATACTTAAAGTTTGCTAATTCTGAATCTTCCCTCCTAAGTGCAAGGGTAATGGGAGGATGCCGTATCCTGAAAGCTCACAGCAGAATGGAGTGCTGTAAAAATCGGTGAGGTCTGAGGCAGAAAGGGCTTGGATCAGCACATTTCCTGTTTCTACAGTGGCACCATATTGTGTCTTACTCCTGTCTGCCTTAGAGCTGTAACTGTGAGGGCTGTACCTGTAGGGCACACTCAGGGTAGCATCAGATTTACTACAGCACAGTCCTAATGTGTGCTTGTGCAGGTCTTCCCTCCCCCAAGCACTGGTTTTAGTGTCATGCCAATCTCTCTGGAGCATTTATTTATGCAGTGTGGTGCTTACTGTCTCATTCAGACTTTTCTAGACCTTTGTGGTAGGACAAGCAATGTTCAACTTTTTGGGGGTTGTTCGTTGGTTTGTTTGGTTTGGCAATTTTTTTTTTTTAACCTCAGTTTATTTGGAATAAGCTTTCTTTTTACCAAAGCAGAAAACTTTTACAGATGACCTTGAAAGAGCATCCTAGTTCTTAGATGCAGTTGTCTGATGAAAATCCCTGACTGCCAGGCAGACTGTTCTGAAGGAAAATCTCCTGCCTAGGCCAAGAATTACAAGCCTTTTGGGCCAGAACTGCACTGAGAGTACATAGCAGGTAACATACAGCGTAGCCACCCTGGAAAAACATACTCAGTGTTCTTCCAGACTATAGAGGAAGAATTGCAGCCCTATGGTATGAGTATGTCTCATTTTCCCTGTGAGAAACAAGTTACGGCTTAACAGGCACCCGTTTGCTGACATAATTGTCTGTACTAAGGGTTCCTGCTGGCTCAGCTGCATTAGTGGAGCTCACACTGCTGAGTGGCAGAGGATTGCAGTGAGACCTGGCTTGTGGATGCTCCGGAAAATCAGGCTGGTGCCTCTGTTGATGCAAACATTCCCATTTCCAGTGGCAGTAGCAGGCTGGACTGCCTCAGAACAGGAGAGGGAATGTGTGACCTCTTCGCAGCGTGACATTGCATCACAACAGCATGAGCAGAGTGAAGAACATGGGTGGGTTACCATCCCTGTGACCCATGTTCAGTAGTCTGTGCACAGGGAGAGTCAGTCTGCCCCTGCAGACTATCCCTCAAAGAGCGGCTTCACAACCAAGCAATTCCAGTTTTAGCTGTTCCAAGGGGTTTCAGCTCAGGATGTCAGGTGAGAGCCTTTGTATCCAGAGGCTTGTCTTTACCAAATAAGGTATTTTCTGTCACTCTGAAGTTGATATGTGACTGAGGACATCTACTTTTATTTTGGGGGTTGCTTTTTGTTTTGTTTTCTGTGCTAGGTTCCTCCTGTCCAGTCAGGAGAGGATTTAAGTAACTTCTTCCAGTCTCCCATTTCGCCTTGTTGTCAGATGGAACTCCCTTGGTACTGATACTGTTCAAATGCCCATCTCCTGATGCTTGGGAAGCAAGGCTAGAAATCTGTTAAATTCCATAGACCTGGGGAGAAATATCTCAGCAAAAACTTGCCAACAGCTTTTGCAGATTTATCTTGGCCCAGCAGTTACCCAGTATGTTAACAGCAAAACCCATGGAACAGTTCCTTGGAAAATCAATTACACAGTATGTGAAGCACGTTAACAATGTCCTGCAAAGAAAAAGAGCAGAGCTGGGTAACCTCCCCAGTGGGCTGAGCAGCTTTCTGTTTGTCTCCAGTGGTTCTCCAGGATCCACACCAGCAACGGCAGTAGGGATGTTGGCATTTCAGAACAATTTGTGTGTTTTCTGAGCGTCTAATATATGCTGTGCTTCCTCAAATTCAGTCAGAGAAGAATGTGCAACTCTGCAAAACTCCCAGGTTTTGTTTGGCTCCCAAATTGCTGTCAGCTGCAGAGTTTAGATTTTCCCATCTGACACTTCACTGTTTGTATTTTTCATTCTCCTGGGGAGAAGAAATTTAGCTTGAGGCCTATTATGTCCCTGTCGTGTCTGGGCCAGTGCTTCATTGTTGTAGAGCACAGGATTACCATTGGAGAGGGACATGGCTCTGCATAACTTCTGTCCTGCTGCATTTCTGATTTATCAAAATTATATTTTCAAACTTCCTGAGCTGGATGTATGGTTTCCCATTGGCCTTGCTCCATGCAGACCTTGGCAGCTGCCCTGGTGCAAAGTTCATCTTTGATGCTGTCATCCTCATTCCGAGTTTCTGGGATTTCAGATAAACTGATGCCATCCTGTCTCAGGGAAGCAGCTGGTTTCATATTTGAGGGTCCAAATGCCTGTGCAGTGTAACTGTAGTTGGTGGTACCGGGTTCCCTCTGCCACCTGAGCAGCTTGGGGACCACAAGGGTGGTGCTGAGGTCAAGGTGCCTATGTGGTACCCACTGGAGGGCAGCACAGGCTTCCACTGTGATTGCCAGCTGTTCCACAACTTTCATCCCACATTTTAAAGTGCTAGATTTTTGCCTTTATTTTCTTAGCCTACTGATTATTTGGGTTAGGCCTTTAGAGCAAGAATTTAGTGGAGTTCGCACAGGTTGATTCATCCTGACCGTGAAATGCAAAACAGTTGACTGTTATGAACAAACTCTCTGATCCAGGGAGACTGGATGTGGATAAACCATAACCAGGACTGTGTAGGTGACACAGAAGGAAAGAAATATCAGACTTAAGCTTTGGTTATGAGGGGTCCCAGCTAAGGGATACAAAAACATCTTTAGACTGAAAGGAGCTGTGTGTCTGCACATCGTTGTAAGCTGTTAGGTCTGTCTACAGGTTGCTTCAGCCATGGAGAAGTGGAAGACAGCAATCCGTGAGGCCCAGACCTTCTCCCGTATGCATGTACTGCTGGGGATGCTGGATGCCTGTATCAAGTGGGATATGTCAGCAGAGAATGCCAGATGCAAAGTGTGTCGTAAGAAAGGTATGCGTTCCTGCCCCATGGAATTACTGTCTGTGCAACAGCTGGGTGCTGTCACTTCTCTGCTCTGCTTAGGCAATGTGTCCTTGTAGTCTGTCACTCTGACTGTGGCTGTAATTTAAGTTCTGAATTGTCAGGATTTACAGTAAGCATTGATCTCTCAGAAACATTTGACCTTGACTCCAGTAAACCATTCTTACGTAACCAGTAAACAGTATTGCAGGGCTGCTGTCCCCTGGATATTTAGGTACTTGGACAAAAGTCATGTACAAATTCTTCTGGGAACACTTGTTCAACTGTCCATTCCCTAGTTTCATTTTTGGAATGGTCTTTGGGTCTCTGAGCTTTGTCAGTTAATCCTGTATTTTAGAAAAGGACCAAGCAAGGAGGGCTTGGGAAGATTGTTATGGGGAAAGCAAGGCGGGATGTTGCTGCTCTGAGGCTTAAGTGGAAGCAGAACTGCTCAGTGAGCTGGGGAGGTCACCAAACAGGTGCCAAGGGCATGCTTTCTCTTTGTGCACTGTAGAATGAGGGGTCTTCATTCTAGAGTCTTCCAGGTGGAGGGTGAAGTAGAAGGGGTGTCAGCAGAGATGGGGTGCTAGTATTTGTTCTGTCATAACCTCTCCAGTTGGCTGGGTGCCTGGAGGAAAGAGCCTGGTGGTACATTCTGCTTTACCACTTGTATATTTGCTGAAACTGTAGTGGGAAATGAGGGCAGGCAGGGCTCGGGGAACTGCTGGGCAGCTTTTGTTTACCACAAGGCTTTGCCATCCATCCCTTCAGAGAAATAAGGGCTGAACTGGTGCAAAATCTGCGTCCACTGCAGAACCTCAGGGGTATTCCATACCAGTACCAAAACTATCCTACCTGCTGTTGAGAGGAGTTTTTAGGCAAAAGTAAGGGGGTCTCACCTGAGACTAACACAATAGTTTCACAGAAATTAAGAACTGAGAGGTTAGAGAAAGACAAGCTGGCAAGCCCTCTGCACTTTTCCACTTCAGTGAAAGAAAGCTGGCTCAAGAAAGCAAGCTTTCCCTGTTTCCCTTCATCAGTGGGAAGCACAGAGAGAGACTAGTCCTGCTGCATACTGATTTCCAGTGTAGCCTTTATCCCAAGTAGAAAGAAAATACCATGTAGGTTAACCAGACTGAGCATAGAACAAGAATAGCTCAATTTTTAGTTCACAGCTCTGGGGCCCTGTTTGCAGCAAACTTGTCTTTCCCTGTGTTTGTCTGGGTGGAACCCTTGTGGCAGGTTTCTGTCTCTGCCTCCAGTGAAATCTTTGCAGGGTGAGGGACTTTGCATTGGTTTTGTTTGTTTTTAAATGCTGCTGTTCATAAATATAGTGGTGGAACAGAAAGAAGAATCCCCAAGGAAGGTCATCAGAGAAAGGGTCCCTGCCTTCAGAGGAGACTCTGCATCTTTCTCTTGCTTAGTCCTGCCCTCCAGCAGTGCAGCACCTTCTGCCTCTTGGGTTGAGTGCCTTGTTACAAGTGAGGTGCACTTTCCTAGGTGAGGATGACAAACTGATCCTGTGTGATGAGTGTAACAAGGCCTTCCACCTGTTCTGCCTGCGGCCAGCACTCTATGAGATCCCAGACGGGGAATGGCAGTGCCCAGCATGCCAGCCTTCGACAGCCCGGCGCAGCTCACGAGGCAGGTGAGTGACCTTCGTGCCCATAGCCTTGTCACACCATAGTCCCAGGCCACTTTTCACAAGACCCAAATGAGCCTAGAGCGAAGCCCCTTTAAAAGGTTTGACATCACCCAGTTAAAGCCGCACTGGAACAGAAGAAAAGCAGTTTTTTCAGGATGTAAGTTTAGCACACCTGTGTTGTACTGATACATTACAAGTTCATGCGTTTTAATAAAAAACTTGGGTTTTGAAATGAAAACATGCAAAACAACCACCAAAATTACCTGCGCTAAGGATTGTTGTTTCCTTTGAGCAGCTGATTGGGTTGTTTCTTCGTGTAGTTAGTGGCTGCAATTCTGTGGGTTACAAGAACACTGGAGTGTTCTTGTAAGCTAAAGCAGACATTACTCCAGGCTGCAGCTCAATTCCTACTCTGCTATGACAAGTCAGGCTACAAAATGCCATTCTAATGGTTTTCTGTGCCTGATAATCTTAACAAGACCCAAACACCTTATAATGTGACAAAGGGATTTTGATTTGAGGAGGTGTGGCAGATAATGTGTAGTTGCCTCTGGACTGCAGGGGGCTGGATTGGTTTTTTGAGTTGCAGGCTGGAACTTAAGCATTCTACAGTGTCCTTTGCTGGTGGTGACTGTGCTGCATCTCTCCATTTGTCAGTGAGGTGAGGCTGTCAAGTGGCACCTGATGCAGAAGCAGCCAGCAGATCGTCCCTGACAGAGCAGCAGCACAATAGAGGTGTGCCAGCCAGTACCATGCAGGCGGTGTATGGCCTTAATAGTATTACTTACTCCCTGGACACCATTTAAGAGTTCCTCAGGCTTGTACAGAAATGACAGGGCTTAAAGGCAGCTGTTGTGGCCTGAGTTCATAGTTACTTTGATGTGGCAGAGTCACCTATAAGCTGCTCAGCTCCTGGCCCAGAGCCATCAGAGAACACCTGTCCTGTTATCTAGGGAACACCTGTCCTGTTATTCTGCTTTCTGCTCTTGTCTTCCTGGCTGAGATAGGAAAAGAATGTCAGCCTGGCAGATCTTTTACCCTCTGTGCTTTGGAAGTTTTGTTCCTTTTATTGCTTAAGATCCTCTTTCTCCCAGGGATTTAGACTCCCACAGCAGCTTTGCCTGTGTCCCCTTATGCCTGTGCATGCTGGTTTTTAATGGTCTGAATGAGACCCCACCTGCAATGCTGCCTGTAGCTCAGGGGTCCCCAGCACAGGAAGGACATCAACCTGTTGGAGCAAGTCTGGAGGAGGCCACCTAGTTGATATGAGGGATGGAGCACCTCTGCAATGAGGGAAGGCTGAGAGAATTGTGATTGTTCAGCCTGGAAAAGAGAAGACTTTGGGGTGACCTAATTGCAGCCTTCTAGTACCTGAAGGCAGCCCACAAAAAAGATGGAGAGGGACTGTTTACAAGGGGGAATGGGTTCCTTGACATTCTTCCTTGACAGAAGGCGGGGTTAAATTTGATATTGATTGGGAAGAGATTCTTTCCTGTGAAGGTGATGAAGCCCTGTCATGGATTGCCCAAAGAAGCTGTGACTGCCCCATCGCTGGAAGTGATGGAGCTTGGAGCAACCTGGTCTAGTGAGAGGTGTTCTGCTGTGGTTCTGTGAATGATTGAACAGACACAAGTGAGAAGCCAGAGTATGCTGGGCAGGGAGTCTGTGTGGCTTCTGACTTCAGCATGTGAGGAGCCTGACATTTTGTTCACCAATCTGTTTGCCATAATATAAGGAAACCAATCTGTTTCCTTTAGTATAGGGAAAATATTCCAGCAGGGAACAAACGCTCCTGTTGAAACTCTTTAGGCCGGGCCTGCAGACCTGGGCAAATAGCAAATCATTCTCTCAGGGAGGAGTAATTACACAGCAATCACAGTCTTAAAATCCCCTGCCCAGTGGTCATGGTGCCTAGAACACCAAAAAATGCCCAGATTCAGCTGTTGGGAATTTTCATCGCAGATGTTTAGCTGGGGAAGTGGCCTTGGAGCTGTAGCTATAACTTGATACTCTGGAATACAGCAAACTGCTTTGGGCTGAGCCTGGTGTTTATTGTACTGCCCAAATAATACCAAGGTCCCCGAGGTCACTGATGCCCAGGCTCTTCTACCACAAATACATATACCTGCCTTATTCTAGGAACTATGCAGAGGATTCTGTTGAAGATGAAGATGAAGAAGGTGAGGAAGCTTCTGATGAACCAGATGCTGAGGAGGAAGAGGAGGAGGAAGAAGACTATGAAGTTGCTGGACTAAAATGTAAGGCTTTGATTGTGTATAGAAATAACAGAAAATAGTAACCCTCCCGCCTTCAGTATCTGAAATACTGATACTCATTGGGACTTGTGCTTTTCCTTATGCAGAGCAGCTATAAGCCCGGGAGCTGTCACTGAGGAAGGCTTTGGCTGTGCTGTGGTTACTTGGGGAGCTGGAGTAAACACTTGGCCATTTGTGATGGGTCAGAACTAGCAAAAATTGAAACTGCTCGCTGCCCAGTCACTCCCTGGGGACACTGATGACACTGTTCTGAGGGCTGGGAGGGGTCAGTACAGAGTGGCGGAGGGGGGGTGGGCATTCAGCAGAGCAGTGGTGGCACCAGCAGTTCCTGGGGTTGGCAGTCTCTGCGCCTGCAGGATTTGTTGTATGCTGGAAGCCGTTTAAATGTTTCTGGGAGCTCTTACCACAGCCCTCTCTCCTTTCTTTTCTTTTTACCCACCAGTTCATAGCTCCTTGAGTGCAGGACTTCTAGTGATTTGGCAAGGAGGCATTTTGAAATAGGAGGACTAGCCCTTCCTCTCTTTATTCCAGTGGGAAGGCACAGTGCTCCAGATGCAGTGTGGCCTGGACCACCAGCACCCTTTGATTGTGTACAGAGACCACTTGGGATGCATAACTGGAGCATTCCTGGGCAGCTGGGGGGAATAAAAGACTGTTTTCTAGACTCCTCAATATCTGCTTCTTCACCTAAACATATTTAGTATGTGTTTCCACTTTGGTTTTAGGGGAGTTTGATTCAGTCTCAGTTGGGCAACTTGCTGCACTGAAAAGCTCAAACTGGGAGTGGCACACTGCCAGCATTTGCTTTCTGTCAAACTGTCCTTGACTTACATAACACTAACTGCAGGTTGTCTTAAACAGAGCAGATGGAATCCAGAGACTGGGACTCAGAGGATTATCCCATGCTCTTTTGAGGGTTTCTATCCAGGCTTGAGCCTTGATTCCCTTCTTTATTCTGGTTTCAGGGATGCTCACTGATACCACATCTGTGCACACTGATTGTTGTCCTGCAGTGTATCCATGTCCACGCTTGAAATGTGTTCAGCCTGTGTTGCATGGCCAAGGCAGAAGCTGAGCCAAGCTCTCCAAACAATAGCAAAAGAGGGTTACAGTCACTAAAAATAAAGTGCTAAATGCAACCCCTGACTTTAGACAGCATTAACATGGAAAGGTCACTGTGGAAAACTTTTGTTTTAATAGAGAAGTCACATTGATCCTCATGGCGTTTATCCTGAGGGATCTAACCTAGAACGTTGGATTGTCAGACATTTAGCACGTGCTGCACACTTGACACACAAGCGGAGTGACGGCAGACGGACGTCCCATGGCCCTGCTGCACGCCCAGCACGGGGAGCCCAGCATGATGATTTATGGGACATGGCTGGATCAGAGGCTGCAGCTGAAGTATCCAGTGTGCTGGATACAGCTTGCTCAAGGACTTGGGATCAGGTGGAAGGGGTTTGACATAGGAAGGCAAACACATTCTCCTTGTACAGAGGGTCATGGGAGAAACTTAAGACAAGGGAGTGCGTCAGCATGCTTGCATTGCCACCAGTTGGAGCTCTGAGAGGGAGACTCACGCAGGCAAGTGCCTTTCCATAGGATGTAATGTGGCAGCCCCACAGTACATCCTATGGAAAGGCAGATTTTCTTCTTGGGGAATAAAGTCCCATTGTTTCCCACTTGTAGCACGTGGAGCAGCTCCCAGCTGCAGTAATTTGATACTCCCCCTGCACACAGTTCCCTTCTCAAGGGGGGCTTTCCAGCTGGCTTATCCCACTGTGTCAGCCTCTTGGAAAAGCACCCATCCCCAAAACTGTGAGGAGCAAAGGGGCTGCAGGAAACTGAGGAAACTCCAGGTTTCTGCTCCCTGTGCTTTCAGAGGGTATGTTGTAGTGCTGTTTGAGACAACTGTGTGTCCTTGCATTGCTTCCCTGTCTCTCCCTCAAGACTTGGTGTGTTGGGGTCTCTTGGTGCTGCAGACAGAGGGGTTTGCTGTGACCTGCAGTGCATGATCCAGGAGTTCCCAGGTCTCCCTTGGAGCTTGAGGAATCTGCTGTGTGTGAGTAACCTGTATTAGCAGCAGGCTGTTGCTAGCCGTGGCCTCTTCGGGCAGGAGGTGATGACCCACAGATCCCCTCTGGAGAAGGTGTGAGAGTACAGCTGACATGAGGCTGAGTGGTCCCTGGGCTTACCTGCTTGAGTGAGGCTCAGCCTGGTGTGGGATGCAAAGGGCTGGTGGCATCTGCTTCCAGATGCACCTAGACCTCTAAGCTCATGGCTTATCTGTTTCAGTGAGGCCCAGGAAGGCAGTGCGGGGCAAGCAGGGCTCCATGTACTCCTCGGGGCCGGGAAGGCACCAGAGGAAGAAGCAGACGCTACACCCTGCACGGGGACCCCGGCAGCGCACAGCACCTGTCAACGGTGCAGACATTGATGAGCTGGTAAGAGCCAAATTGCTCCCTGGAGACTGCTCACGTCGTGAGTTATAAACCAAACAGGTGGCACGCTTCCTCCCATCCCTTTGCAGAGAAATACACTGAAGCCTCGTGGAAGTCCAGGCTGGGCTGAGTTAACAGAGGAGACATACCCTTAAGGGCCTGCTGCAGACAGAGTACAGATATGCCAGGCATCCCTCCCCAGCCGCTTTCACACATTGTCCCCTTGAGCAGCAGACGGCCTGAAGCTTGTTAAAGGGTTTTAAATAGTATCCATATGTCTCTGCAGAGAGGTGGGGAAACTGAGTGGGTCCTGTATGGCCAGGGAATGCCGGCAATGCTGGGCCCTTTCTCCCCAGCCTTGGCCATTTTCTGACAGTTGTTGTCATATGGTCACTCCCCGACTTCCAGAACATAATTTGGCTGGTTTAGGTTTCACTTGATATTTAAAGAATAAAACCATAGGCTCCTGCACAGAGCAGTCTGTGCCTGCTGGGTCAAGGGGGAGCTGCACACCATGGGGGATATGTGAGGATGCTCCATTCCCTCATCACAATGCCCTGCAGACCTGCCATCTGTCCCATGACCAGCACTAGTGCTGCTGCTGTATCCTGTCACTCTCCTTGCTCATGGTCTGTGGGCTCACTGCTGCTCAGGCTAGGTCTGAGGGACTGGCCAGTGTTACGCACTGGAGGGCGAGCAAGCCCAGCATAGGCAGCCACAGCCAGCACAGAGGAATATTCCAGTGGGGAAAATCTTACTGGAACAGCACACTGGCTCAAAGAAGAAGACTGCCAGGATTTATCATTTGTCCTGGGAAGAGACCGGAGCTGGGTCAGAATAGTGAGTGCCCTCTGCTGTAGAGCCTTCCTGTCACTCAGTGTTTCTTCAGCAGTGATGTCCCATGAGCTGTGCTCTGGGAGTTGAGGGGATGTCCCCATGCTGGGTGTGACCCGTGCTGGGTCCCTAGGCACATGGCTGACCTTGTGCTGAGCCTGCATGGGGACAGCAGCGCTTGGGGCACCAGCTGCTCCCTGGGATTTGAAACGGCACAGTCAACTCTGCCAGGGAAGAACAGCAGCACAAGTGCTTCTCAGTCTGCCTTGGGTGCTGCTCGCCACAAGCTCAAGAGAAGGCAGGGAGAGGGAATTCACACTCTCCATTTGCCAGCATTTATTTTTTGGCTGCTTGTTGTGGCCATACTGTCTTTGAACTTATTTTGAAAAAGCCACCTGCCACCAGAAGAGAGCTGGGCAATTTTGTGGGCTGTTCCCACTAAGCTCTTAAATGGGGCTGCTGTCTGAACCCAAGTGGCTGCTGCATGTCGTAATCACAGAATGGCCTGGCTTGGAAGGAGCCCTAAATGCATCTCATTCCAACCCCTTTGCCATGGGCAGGGATACTTTCTACAAGACCAGGTTGCTCCAAGCCCTGTCCAGCCTGTCCTTGAGCACTCCCAGGGATGGGGTAGCCACAGCTCCTCTGGGGAGCCACTGCCAGCCCCTCACCATGTTCAGAGGGAAGAAATGTCCTGGCTCTGCTAAGAACTAGCTCCTTTGGCCTCAAGGCTGTTTGCTGAACCCCAAAGCCTGTAGCAGTTCCCTCCTTTTACCAACACCCTTTGTGTGGGCAGGTCCTTCAGACAAAAAGGACAGCGCGTCGCCAGAACCTCGAGCTGCAGAAGTGTGAGGAAATCCTCAGCAAGCTGATCAAGTACCGCTTCAGCTGGCCCTTCAGGTGAGGGCAAATGGCCTCCTCCTCCTCTGTGGGCAGGACTGGCTGCAGGCAGCGTGGGGCTCTGGGCTGGCTGTGGTACAGTCCTGTCAGATCTACCTGGGAGACTTAGGGCTCCAAAAGCAAGTCATACCTGGGAGGAAGCTGCTCCAGAAGAAACCACCATGTTCTCAGTCTTCTGCTGGACTGAAGATGTGGTGCCCTTCTGAGGTAGCAGGCAAGGGGGCTGATGAAGGAGGTAGGTGTTCTCTGCTGCTCCCAGGATTTTTGGAGCACTGAGATGCTGTGACTGAGGAAGGGTAGGGATCTTCCCCATACCTCAACCAGCTCCCTGTGCTCCCATGCTCCCATTCCCCTGCCATAGGGCTGATGTATGTGTAACACTGTCAAGGTATTGCTTGGGCTTGTTGCATCACTGTGGGGCTGCAGGTCAGGGGTGCCACAGGGGCGAAGTGGTGGCGGGACCCCACTCCTCTGCAGTGGTGCCAGGGTCAGCATTCCCTTCCTATCCCTGTGGTCCTTCCTTTGGCAGGGAGCCAGTGACCACAGAGGAAGCTGAAGACTACTTTGAGGTTATCAGCAACCCCATGGACTTCCAGACTATGCAGAGCAAGTGTTCTTGTGGCAATTACCGCTCTGTGCAGGAGTTCCTCTCTGACATGAAGCAGGTGTTCTCCAATGCCGAGCGCTACAACCAGAACGGGAGTCACGTATTGTCCTGCCTGGAGAAGACAGAGCAGTGTTTGATTGACATGGTGCACAAACACCTGCCAGGCCACACGTATGCACGCAGGAAACGCAAGAAGCTCTCTGCCAAGTGCCAGGGACTAGAGGAGCAGGAAGAGGACAGTGAGTCAGAGCCCCTTGAACATTCCCAGGGGCGGAAGAGGAAGAAATGAGGGATGGGGAGAGTAGGGGGAGAGCCAGAACTGGAGCAGGCCTTCTGGTGCTGCCAGGCAGTCGGATGGGTTGTGTGGAGGGAGATGGGAAGCAGTGGGCACTTCTCTATTAATCCAGCCTTCCCTTAGGCCCATCCTAGTTTTAATTTTTCTGCAATTTCCTCAAGTATATGGTCATCCATTGAGTGGCGATGACTTTAATGCTTCCTCCAAAATCCACAAAGCTCTTCATGAGTCTGTCCTGTCAGGAGGGGAAGGTGGGAGGGCAAGGGGGAGGGCCAGACCAAGCTTGTCTGGGCTGAGGAACACCAGCCTGCTCCAGCTCAGGCACTGTTGGTTTCCTGGAACGAATCGCTTCCTTGCCTCTGTAGGCAGCCAAAGCGTGGTGGGACTGTCTGCTGCCAGTCATGTGAGCACACCAGCCTCAAGCTGGTGCAGGGGGGGGATCGTGTTGCTCCACAGAAGGGCTGGGTGCCATCAGGCCAATGGGCTACTCGGGCTTGTATGTATGTATTTATATGGTGTTAATTCTGAGCCCGTGTTCTGGGCTCTGTGGGATGGACAAGCACTTGGGTGTACCGTGGTCCGGCTTTCACCAGCATCCCAACACCACTTCTCCGAGCTGCTCCTGGTTTCCCCTCTCCTTGGGGAGCAATCCCTGGAGGTCTCAGTCCAGGGAGGGCTCTGAGCTCAGCTCCCCACCTGTACATGCCAAGAGGAGGCTTCCTGCTCACCTGGACTTGCATGCGGTCATGCAGCCCTTTGGATGCCCCAAGTGCCAGCAGCAATCAGGAAAGTGTGCGTGTCTGCACAGCCCAAGGAGAGCTCCAAGGCCAGGGGAGCAGCAGAAACGTGCTGTGTAACTTTTTTAATTATTTTTTAGTTGAAAGTGGCTTGTTTCTAGCTGTGATCTTGTACAAAGAACACCTGTAAGATACCTTGTCTTGCTTTGGCATATGTACAGTTTATATAAAATCGTGTTTCTTTATATTGTCCCCCTCTTTAAAACCCATTTTCCTACCAGTAGCAGGAGTTACATTAGGGGACTTTGAGGGGGGAGAGGGGGATCCCAGCCCCTCTCAGCCACACTCACAATATTTTGTAGTAACACTCTTGTTCCTGTGCCATGGCCCAGCACCAGCTCCTGCTGCCCCAGATGCTGACTCTTCCCTAAGAAAAGAGTTTGTTTTCTCATTCTCTCTTCCTCTCCATCATGACAGGTTTGGATTATACAATCAGGGCTTGAACTTCTTATCGCAGAATTGTTTGATTTGGAATAAATGGGCCATGGGGCTCTTCAGTGCTGGTTTTGTAACAGAAAAGCAGAAGCAGCAGTTGTAGCTCCTGAGATTTGAGAAGAAAAGAATCATCAATTACAAATTGCAGCCTAGTTTTGTCAACATTTTAGGTTTGGGTTTTTTTTAAAACAGGTACTTGTTTTCAGTTCTGGATTGTCAGTGACTGCAGATGAGGCAAGTTTCCAGCCCCTTCCCTCTCCTCAGCCTCACTCCCTGCCCCATAAAATAGCACTGACATTTGTATCTCGCACATCCCTTCAGAGGCTGTTTTGTCCCGTTTCCTAGAGAACATTTCCTGCAGGTCCTACACGGTGGAACCTTTGAAACTGCACGTTTTCTAAAAATCAATGTCATTTGGGGGGAGGGCATTTCTGCAAAGGGCTGTACTTGTAATGAATTGGAAGTTTAAGAATAAACATTATGTACTTGTGTTTGTAGATGTGGCTTATATGAGTTCTTTGTAGGTCCCTGTGTTGGTGTGAGATTGTCTGAGATGGCTCTCTTCTGCCTTCCCAGAGCCACCACTGGACATTAATGGAGCGCAAATGGAGCTGTGGAGTAAAGGAACGGCGAGTCAGGATCAGATCAGCTTCTGGGACTGCTGGTGTGTTGTCACCCTTCCCAGGGACAAGGAATGGGGCTGTACTCTGCCTGCCTGTGGAGTGGGGAGCAGTCCTTGTTCCTTGTCCCCTGCCAGGGTGCAAGTGTGACACTTGTCCTCCTGTTTTATTCAGGATGGCACTGGGTACCCCTGGAGGGACTGCACAGGGTGATGGGGAGCTGCGATGTCTCTGCTCTTCAGCCCCATCGTGGCCTGGCTGCCCCCAAAGTCTCTTCCCTCATGTTTGGGGTGTGTTTTGCAGCCCAAGCCATGCTTGCAGTAAGGATTATTGCTGCTGTGTCCCAAGCCTCCATCCTGATCAGCAGCCCAGCAGGAACAGTTGGAGCTCCAAGGGCAGCGTGGCTGGAGCAGTCACACACGCTGGTGCTCATGACAGCTATGAGACAAAGGGTTTGGCCAAAGCTTTGCTTATTTCTGCTGGGAGGATGAGGGTTCCTGGGTGTTGTCATCTTGCTCCTCATTACAGATCTGAGTGGGGAGTGTTCCAGCCAGGCCCAATACTGCTGGGCAGGGAAATCTTGTGTTTGAGGACTTGAAGGCTCTAGGCAATGGGCAGATGTGGTTTTCCCTGGAGAAGCCTTATCCCCTTTCCACAGGAGGTGGTTTGGCTTGCTGGCCATGCAGCAGGACCTGGGAGAATCTGAGTGACTCCAGCTGGGACTTTTCCAGGCCTCAGTGTGGAGATCGCACAGCAGCATCTGCTCCAAGACCTTTTTGGAGACTTGCTTTTTATAGCAGCCCCTCTATGGCTTCAGTGTCCTGTGGAGTGCTATAAATAGCTGTCCTCACACCTGGCAGGGCAGTGTGGGGGTTTGGCAGGCAGCTGGGCTCCTGCTACCACCGTTACCAGCCCTGCTGCACTCGCCTGCAACAAACCCCGGGGGCTCCTATGCTTGATTGCTGGAATTCCAGCATGGCCTTGGGAAAATGAGACCCAACTTTGCCCCCCCAGGTTTCCTCTTGGCTTAATTCTTAATCAAGAATTAATATTCTGGGTAATGGGGTTTTTTAGCAAATTCACAGAGCACAGTGGCTTTTCTTTTGATACTCGAACCCAGATGGAGTGTCCATCCATGGGAGGGTGGATAAACTCCATGGCTCAGCAAGTGCCAGGAGTGACAAGTCTCCACTACATGCTGAGCTGGACCAGGACCTCAGGGTGTCCTGGCTCCATTCCCACCCAGCTGGCAGCCCCATCTCCCTCTCCCGCAGACATCCCACCCCAGTCTCCACAGCCATCCCAAGCTCAGTGCTGCCCTATGGGGCCTGGGCAGTGCTGAACCCTATTTGTCCCTTGGCAGGGGTTTATTGGGGGCAGGTGTTTGGTGCCCCTAGCGCTGCTCTGAGGAGGATGGAGATGGGATGTAGGGATGAGCTTGGGTGGGGGTGTACAGGGGGAAGCTGAGTCCCACAGCACGGGGTTGCAAGAAGCTGTGACTAGGAGCCACCGGTGTCCCTGGGCCAGTCTTTCCATGTGACAGCTCCGCTTTGCAAAAGGCTCTGTAGAGCTGTGTCCCTGCCACACCTAGCTCTCAGGACTGGCAGCCTCCAGTGGAGCCAGCTGGGCTGCCGGGACCGATAGTGGGCAGTGGTGGGCGCCTGCGGCCCCTCTCAGGCCGATAGCAGGGGCCGTTGGGACGAGTTTATCTGGGTGAGCACTCCAGAGGCAGCCGCTCCTTGGCAAGCGCTGGGTGCTCAAGGGCAGCCTGTCCCCAGGGGTGCCGCCAACCAGGCACCAGCACCGGGCTGTGTGCCGGTCACACAAGCTGAACCGAGCTGGCTCTGGGTGTAGCACCCGGGACAGAACACAGGGAGAACAGGCTGCCCTGTGCCCTCTTCCCAGGCAGCCCCCACCCAGAGCTATGCCCAGCTTCCCAGCTGGACTTTGGAGCCTGTCACACAGCCAATATTGACTCTCCTGCACCAGGTCATGGCTCTTTTCTTTGCCCAAAATGAATTTTGCTGTTGCAGCCAAGGGAGCTCCAGAGGCTGCAGCCCATCAGTCCTGGGGCCAGGTAGGGTCCCTGCCCTAGCACCATCATCACCACCAGCCTGAAAAGGAGCTGGATGCCCAACAGCACAGCTAGGGGTACCCAAATCCAGTGAGACCCCCTTGGTGTTCCCCCAGCAACACAATATGGGTACTGGGGGCTCCTTCACACCTTGTCCACCACACCAGCTCCTGCGGGAGGAAAAGGCTTTTCTCAGCTCTGTGACCCGACTTCTCCTGCCTTCCTGGCATCCCTGCAGCACAAAGCCGGGAGTAGATTAAAGGTGCTTCACCACATCAGTCCCAGCATCCTGGCAGCACAAAGCCCTGGCACAGCTCGATGGTGAGGGGCCCTGACCCCAGACCCTTCCCCCCCTCCAGCCATGGGGGGAAGTCTTGCCCCTGTCCTCCAGCCGCAGTTTGACAGCCTGAACCTTAAGGGCTTCATTAAATGGGGGCCAAGGGCTGTTGGGTGAGTAGTGGGTGCCAGGCTGAGTGCTGGAGATATGGTCTGTTGCTGGATTGTTGCTCCCTGGACAAGGATCCACCCCCTCTGGGGCCCAGCAGGCTGGCTGATTAGATGAAGGACAAGTCACTTGATTAGATGATGGACATCACTAGAGTTATGTTGCCCCTACAGGTCCTGACAGCCACAGGTGCTGTGCTGCCTATGCCCCTGCCACAGCCCTTGCCCACTTCTCTTCCCTACCACTGGGAATCCCTGGCACATGCCTGGGGACAGCCAGGCAAAACAGACCCTCCAAACCCTGGCAGAGAGGAGCTGGCCCCTGCTAGCACCTCAGGATGTCTCGAGGAAGGGTGGGCAGTTCCCCCCCTTCCAAGCCCCTGCAGAGCCAGCCTCCTGCCTGCCCTGTGCCCACCAGCTCCGGCTCCCCCCGCCAACCCCACCAGCACCAGCTGAGGCTTGAATTTCCCTCCGGACAATGGGAAAGGCGAGCTGGGATTGTAACCAGAGCGGGGGATAAATAAAGCTTCCCAGAAGTTTCCATTACCCGCACCTCAGGCTTCTGCGGGGGACATCAAAGCTGAGCCCTCTCTGCCCCAAGGCCCCATGCCCCTGGCCCATCTCCCTGGCCCCTGGCCTACCCTCTCAAAGCCCCTCAGCCTGGCACCAAGGCTCTGGCAACCGATGGCACCGACAAATCACCTTCAGAGCATAGAGTGGAAAAGATGACTCGCGAGAGCACAGGAAAACCCTCCTCCCTCCTTCTCTTCCTTCTCCTCACCAGGAGCCAGAACCAGCCCCAAGGAAACCATGGAGGGAAATGGATGGTGGCATCCACTAGTACCACGCTCCTGCCAGAGACAGAGGCACCCCGGCATGGCCTGGGCATGGCTTGGTCCCATGTGAAAGCCTCCAAACTGGGGTGGAATCCCATGGGGGAGCTCCTGATCCCCTGGAATCTCTGCAAATAGCACCAGACTTGGATCAAATAACACATCCATTTATTGGTTTTTCCATTTCTTGCAGCTAATGATCAAAAAAAAAATTAAAATAAATTACAGAATTAAATAAACATGGATGGATTTTTCCTCTCCCTGCCCCATCCCCACCATCCACCAAAGAAAGCATTAGAAGAGTCACTGGATTTGGCAACAGCAACAACAAAACAACCTCTAGGAAAAAGCATCTACTTGTCAGTCAGTGGTGCTGAGGGGTCCTGCAGCCTTGCCCCCTAAACCTGGGAGTGTCCCTCCTGCTGCCACACAGCCCTTGCCCTTGCCCCTTACCCGTGAGGCCACTTCTGCCGGCGTGGGGGGCAGCCCCCCCTCTCTAGACGTGAGTCGGGTTATCCAGGTATGGGTCTGTCTTGGTCATGTGCAGCATGACTGTGGGGGCTTTGTAGTGGCAGTGTCCCACGCCACAGCTGACCCCACTGCAGGGCTTGCCCCGCGTCCTCATGCCCAGCCGCCTGTTGCACAGGCTCTGCCAGGTCTGCAGCGTTTTAGAGCTCCAAACCCACACCCCGCTGGTGATGCCCACCACCAGTGACATGAAAATCTTTAGCATGAAGACAGCCACAGTAGGCACTGAGGCCTCAAGGGAGCAGTTGGTGGCACGGCGGCCAGGCAGGCGCAGGCAGCCATGCTCCAGTGCCCGCAGCATCCAGTAATCCACGTTCAGCCGCTCATAGAAGTAGCAGACAATGACACAGGTGGCTGGGACAGTGTAGAGGATGGAGAATACCCCAATTTTCACCATCAGCTTCTCTAGCTTCTCTGTGTTGGTGCCACCTGTCTTCATGATCTTCCGGATGTGGAAGAGGGCAACGAAGCCAGTGAGGATGAAGGAGGTGCCGATGACCAGGTAGCAAGAGAGGGGGATAAGGACAAAGCCAGTCAGGGCACTGACATCCATGCTCCCCACATAGCACAGCCCCGTGAGCTCATCCCCTGCCACCTTCCGCATCGTGAGGATGACAATGGTCTTCATGGCTGGGATGCCCCAGGCGGCCATGTGGAAATAGCTGCTGTGGGCCTCAATGGCCTCATGTCCCCACTTCTTCCCGGCAGCAAGGAACCAGGTGAGGGTGAGGACAACCCACCAGAGAGAGCTAGCCATGCCAAAATAGTAGAGGATGAGGAAGACAATGGTGCAGCCTGTACTCTCCAGCCCCTCCTGTATGATGTAGAGCTCACCGTTCTCCCGGTCGCAGGCAATGTTCTCAGCCCCAGCCACAGAGCGGATGATGAAGGCCACAGAGTAGACATTGTAGCACATCGAGAGAAAAATGATGGGCCTTTCAGGATACTGGAAGCGGTGGGGGTTGAGCAGAAAAGTGAGGACGGTGAAGGCAGTGGAGACGAAGCAGAGGGTGGACCAGACAGCCATCCAGATGAAGGCAAAGTCCTTGTCTTCCTGGGACCAGTACACGTCCACTCCGGGGGAGCACCTGGGTGCGCACGAGAGACTTTTCTCTACGTACTGGAACTTCTCAGGATTGTTGCAGGCCCCCAGCCCGTTGGGTCCCCGTCCCTCGGTAGCAGTGCCAGGTGGCCAGGGCCGGGGGGCCACGGGCAGCATCCCCTGCCCCTTGTGTGGCTCTACAGTCGAGGCGTTTTCGGGGGCCTCCATGCAGAGGGCATTGGGGTCGTTCTTGGTGGGCAACCTGCCGCAGTCAAGCGACTCGGGCCAGCCGAAATTGAACTGTTCCATGATGGGGACGCACTTGTGGCGGGCCTGTTCACACATAGGGCGGCAGGCGGGGATACTGGCGCTCACCTGATCGGTGCACATGGGCGCGTAGAGGGAGCAGAGGAAGAAGCGCAGGTGAACGTGGCAGCCGTACTCCACCAGCGGGGCGAACTCGTGCAGCTTCAGGGCGGCCTCACGCTGGCTCTCGTGCCCCAGCAGGTTGGGCATGCGGGTCAGGTTGTACCCGATCCCCCGGCACATCGGGATGTCCACGGGCTGGCATCGCGCCGCGCGCCCCCGCGGGCCCTCCAGTCCCGCCAGCTCCAACCCGCGACCGCCCACCCCGAAATGCCACAGCACCCACAGGGCCACCCGCAGCCGCGCCGCCGCCATCGCCCGCCGCCCGCACCGGCCCCGCGGCCGCTACAGCTCCGCCATCGCCCGGTCACGCTGCCCCCGCCGCCGCGGGGCCGATCGCCGCGGTGCTGGAGGCGCCCCGCCGGGGCAGCCCCCGGCCCCGGCCCGCGCCATGCGGCGGCGGCCCCGCCGAGCGCCCCACGCCGCCCCGCGCCCGCCGACACCGGCAGCGCCCGCCGAGCGTTCCCGCCCCGCCCCGCCGGGCGTGTCCGGGAGGGGGCCGGACGGGACGGGGAGGGGCGGGGGGCGGGACCCACGCGGGGAACGGGCAGCGGGACCCGCGCGCAGCGCTGGAGCTGTGCGCTGGGACACGCGGGCGGGGGAAACGTAGTCACAGACACGGACACACGCGTGCATAAACAGTACGTTTACACGCGTGCATAAACAGTACATTTACACACGTGTGGGTACACACGTGCGCGCTCTCGCACGCACTAATGAGCACGTGTCCATCGCATGCACACGCTAACATGCAATAACACAGAGACGTATCTACACACTAATGTGCCCACGCACAGTAACACACATGCCCGTACCGTGTGTATGTTCATGTGTGCACACACGTACACTCACATGCGCACGTAGAGAAGCACAAACACGCTAACACACAAGCACACATATGCATACAAGCACACATGTACACTAACATACACGTGCACATATACTCAGACAGATACACGTGCACAGCACCAACCAGGCCCCACAGGGGCACCAGCACATGTGTGCACACATACACCTGGGCACAGGATCATCCGTGACCTCACGACTGCCTAGACCCGCCGGGTGCTGCTAGGCCTCCGTGTGCCTGCAGGGCTTGCGTGAGCAGCTGAGCACACCTGGGCACACCTCAGGGCTTGTCGTCCCTGAGGGAGGGACCCTCTCCCCGCAGGGTAACTGCTGCTTTGGTGCCACTGCTGAGAACTGTGGAACTCACAGTGCATGGCACATGGTGCCTGCCCCTGGGGATGGGACATGACAGGACAGCGGGGACTCCGGGAAATGGCTCAGCTGCAGTGCCCACAGCACAGGCCAGGAAAGCCATGTCCCTGGTTCAACGACAATTCAGGGCAGGCACAGAGCAGGGGACAGCACTGTAAGGCCAGGGCAGCTCCTGGGAGATGGCGTAAGTCAGGGTGGTCAAAATCCAATGGCAACAAATTATGTCCAAGGCATGGGGAGATGTTACAAACCCTCTGGGGGTGACGGTACCCCTAAGGACAGGCTGTGCTGCCCAGGCCACCATCAAAAAGGTGCCACTAGCAGCCACCCACTCCTAGGAGCTGCCGATCCCAGGTCAGCCCGGGTTGCACTGTGCCATCTCCAGCACTCCTTTTGAAGCAGCTCCTTCACCCCGGGGTGATTCCAGCAGGGTGCCGTGAGCGTTCTGCGGGACACTCAGCATCCAGTGCCTCGCTGTCACCAGGGGGTCTGGGCATCCAGCCATTCCCAGGCATTCCCACAGCCCTGTGATTTCTTTAGTAACAGCATAACAACCTGTCAGCGCGGTCCCTAATCACTGACACCCACCGTGCAGGATGCAAAGATCCCGGTCCAGCGCTATAGGGAAATTCCATGGGAGCTGCTTATCGGCCGTGTAATGGAGCGGGAGATAAGGCGTTGCCCTGGAATTTCCCTCTAACACGGGGCGTCTGCACAATGGGCTGTGGGGCCCTGGGAAAAGGGTTATTGGGATGTTGGGAGGGCTTTGTCATCTTGGCCACCAGCTCTGGGGTGTTCCAGAAATCACTGTCCCGTGTGCCCAGTGACATGGAGCAGATACAGGGGGCTTCGTGCTGTAGGTTAGGACCACATGCTCTAAGAAATGGCTGATTTGGGGTAGTTCGTGCTGTGGCGCAGTCCCGGGGACAAACTGCCACACACAGCTGAGCAGCAAAGTGATGGGGACGAAAGTGGCACCCACAGTGTGCTAGGACCTTTCCCTGGGTCCTTCATCCCTCCACCCCCAGACCCAGGGCAAGTGTCCTGTGTGAGGTGAGGCTGCCATCACTCCAGGGCACCCCAAACAGCTCTGGCCACTGAGGTTTCCCTTCAGGGAATTGTTTGCTAAGGAAAACAGAAAAGCATCACCTGGAAAACCTGAAACGTCTCTGACCCAGCCCTGGCTGCCCAGTGAGGGTCCCGCATGGGCGGTGGGCACAGGGAGGGGCTGGATGAGACCCAGGACCCTAGCCCCACCTTCCTGTTTGACCCCCATGAGTGCCCTCCACCTGGACTATGAAAGGTTAAGGGGGGGGGGGGGGGGCACAAATATATTTATTTTATTTTAATTTTGCTTTAATACGTAAAACTGTTGTTCTTGGCTCCTGTTACTGCAGTCTGGCCAAGAGCAACACGAGGATTTTTGGAGTCAAGGAGTCATTTTTTGTAGATGTGAGGCTGCCCTTTACCTCTGCCCTGCACCTTGGAGCGCTCCTCCCTCACTCCACACCCCTCAGGTACTCCATGGGGCGCCCAAGCCCTGCTGAGCCTCAGGGACCTTCCCGGAGCTTCATCCCACACCAGAGGTGGGCAAGGGGCATCGGAGGTACCGCCAGCACCTCAAGCCTTGCCCTTGCATTGCTCCACTGCCTGCGCCTGATGGAGAAGTGACCTGTCCGTGCCTGCCCCGGGGAACGCGGGGACGGCGGGGAGGGGGCAGTGCAAGAGTGGGGACATCCCGGCCACGAACGGAAGCTCAGATCTCCAGCAGGTCTGGGAGCTCCACAGTGAAAACAAGAACCCCAGGTAGAGATTTACGGTCTTGGAAGTGGCCCTGCGCTGTGGCTCCAAGATCAATAGCAGAAAGAAAGGGCTCTCAGAACTGCACAGGAATCCTGCCCGGGAAGCAGCCGAGCAGGCGAGCAGGACGGATCGCCGGAGCCCGGGAGCCTGTGGTTCCTGGCAGAGCTTTGCCCCATTTCCTTTCTTCCCGTCAACAGCGCCTGAAACCTGTGCGAGCCTCGGCAAGGGGAGGGAGGGAAAAAATCGACTGACTGCCCCCGCCGGGTACAGCCGGGCTGCAGCAGTGCCCTCCGGGCAGCCATGGGAGGGGATGGGCGTCTTTCTGGGTGGAAGGGCTTGGGGGATCCCGGTGGCACCAGAGATGGGGACAGGCCTGGTGGGAGTCAGGGAGGGGCAGTGGAGGTGGGGAGGAGGTGATGCAGCAGAGGAGGGGGTGGTGGAGCGAGGGAGGGGACGGCGGAGCTGGGAAAGGGTGATGGAGGATGGAGTGAGAGGAGGCAATGGATGCGGGGAGAGGAAGGGGAGAGAAGATGGGGAAATGGAACTGGCTGAGTGATGGAGGAGGGAAGAGTTATGGGGGTGAAGAGGGAGCAGCAGAGTGGAGGAGCGGGTGATGAAGCTGGAGAGGGGGGCAACAGAGGCTGGGAGAGGGTGATGGAGCAGGGAAGGGAGTGATAGAGCTGGGCAAGGGAGATTGATCCAGAGAGGAGGTAATCGAGCTGGGGAAGGGCAATGAAGGTTGGGACGGGTCAGTGGGGCAGGGGAGGGTGCAATATGGCAGGGGATCGGAAGATGGAGTTGGGGAGTGGGCAATGGATTTGGAAGACGGTGGTGGAACTGTGGCAGGACTGTGGGTGCTGCTCTGCCCAGCCTTGGCCAGGGCAGCAGGACTTGTTGCAGGGAGGTGAGGGGCTCCATGGCAGCAATGCCTCTGCCTTGCCAAGCCTCCAGATCTCCAGTGTTCCCAATTCCCACCAGTGCCTGGCTCACAGAGAGAGGCAGGGGCTGGGGTAGGGAGAGGAACCCACCTCATGAGTACAGGCCATGTCTAGGGTGAGCCACGGTTCTGGGCACCCCATGCCCTCCCTGCCAGCTTGAAGGCAGGAGATGGCACAGTCTTGCAAGATCTGGGAGAGAGAATTTTCCCTTCCTGAAGAATTTCACAGGAATAGTTGTGCAAAATGCCAGTGGCTTCAGTTTCAAAAGGACGCCAGTGTCAGGCTGGACGGGCTGGTGAGCAGATGGAGGGGTCCATCCTGGGAGCAACCCACGGGGCTGTGGGCTGGCATCCACCAGGCTGGAGAGTCAGATTACCCCTGCCCCAGCCATCATCTCCTTCAGGACACCAGGAACACCACCAGGAGTGATCCTCAAGTCCAAGCTCCTCCTACCTTGGGCACAATCCTACGTGACGCCAATGCACACGTGTGTGCAAAAGACTGTGCCCACCATAAGACAACTTATCTCTGTGCCACTGGACAGGTTCTGTGTAATGAGCACGTGCAGCGGGGAAGGGAAGATGGGGATTTTGGGGTCTGGTCCCCAAACAAGCAGGTGGAGCACAAACAGTGTCCCCAGGCAGTGTCCCAATCACCTCCTGGCCTCTGGCTCTCTGCAGGTGTTTGTGGTTACAACCCAGCCCATGGTGCAAGGATATTGTGGCCAGGACTCAGGGGCACAGGCTGACATGTGTGACAATACCAGGGATGCTCACTGCAGACCTGCCACCCCTTCACCCCGCAGCTGGAGACTTGTGCGTCCCCCCACTCCCCAGCCCTGGCCACAGGATCTCTGCGTGGTGACATCCCCATTCACAAAGCGGTGACACAAAGCAGGGAGGAGACACATGGCTCAGGACATGACCTTAACCCCAGGATCCCTGGGAGCCTGAGGAAACAGCACAGGGATGGGGACTTCATGCACCTGTGGGACTCAGGGAATGGGGCAGGACAGTGGTGTGTCCCAGGGAAGCTGTGCTTGGGAGAATGAAGGATGAGAAAGGACATCCTCACCTCACCCACAGTACTTCATCTGGTGAATGTGGTGGCAGCACAAGGGGCTGCTTTCAGCTCCTGGCAGCACTGAGACATTTGTTCCCAGCAGTGGAGACCTCTCCCATCAAAGGGGAACCTGGATTGAGATTACATCCCACCCTCAGTCACCTCATTCACCCCTGCAGACCCTTTCTAGGGGGATAGGAGCCAGGTGAGCCCTGGAAGCAGCCTTTCACTCTGAAGCCTACTGATGGCAGCAGCTGCAGACTGGAGCAGCTGCCTGAGAGAGGCAGGTGAAGGGTTGGAGCTCCCTCCCAGTTGGCTCAGCCCCAGGAAGAGCCACTCATACACCCCCATGCTGGGCCATGAGGCCACCACGTGCCTCCCCAGGTGATCTTCAGCGCCCACCTCTGTTTCCTGGCAGCCCAAGGATGGGCCGAGGAGGTTCCTTGTGCTGGGAGCAGGCTCTGAGGTGCTCCCAGACAACATCCCAAGCCAGCACAGGAGCCTTTTCACCCCCAGCCCTGCTTGTCCCCTGAAGTGAAGTTTCTTCCTCAGGATCCCCCATCCTGGGGAGGGTGCCGGCACCAAGTCCCTGTGCTTACATACTCAGCCCTTTCTTCAGCCTCAGCCACAGGCTCAGTGCTGGCAGGAGGCTCCATGCTGCACAATGCACCTCCTTGTTTGCTCGGCCCAGAGCTGGCTTGTGGGGAATGGCAGGGAATCGCCTCTGTTTCCTGCTGGAGTTTTATTACATTCACTGTATAAATAAATAAATACAATCCAGAGGAGAAGGGAAGAAGCATGGGGCAGGCTGGAGCCAGGCAGAACACGGGCTGGGACTCAGCCCCACAGCACCAGGGCTGGGGGCACCCTGGGGTGGGGCAGGAGATGCCCTATAGCAGCTGTGTACTGGGTTGTTCATGCTCCCTGGTCCCTCGTGCTTTTCCAAAGAGCAGCAAAATCCAGGAGGCAACTGCCCGGTCAGGGGCTGTGGTCACCAGCCCCACTACTTGACTGGAGGAGAAACCTTCTCCCAAGCAATTTAGGAAGAGTGGGAGTCCCCTCAAGCCCTGCCACCTCCTGAGGAATTGCTGTGTCACACTGAATGATGCCATGGGCCAAGAACCTCTGCACACGTTCAGACTTTTACAGAATCACAGGCTGGACACAGTCAAAGCACCCCCTGGGAAGAAGAAATATCATTACAGAGCTGTGCCCCAGCCCACTGTATGCTGCAGGAGCAGGGAGGGCTTTTGGAACCTGCTGGAAAAGGTTTTATCACACCATTGACTTGGCCAAGCTGCCCACTTGGTTGACAAGACCAACCATGTCTCCAGTACAACCTCAAGGCTCTGTCATCTCTTCCCCTGGGTGCCCCACAGCCATGGAGGGCTTTCTCCAGCTCCTCACCGGCTGGCAGTGCCGTTGGGGGATATGGTTCTCCAGTTGCACGGACCAGGAGGAAGAATCCTGGCTATTCCAGGGTTCTTGGGTTGGGTTGGTGTCAGCTCCCCCGGCACAGCTGGGCCCAAGTACAGGGAGAAGGCAGGAGCAGCCCCAACTGATGCTCTCCTGTCTGATACCTCTGGGTGGGCATTTCTCCTCCCAACTACTGGACAGAGTTATCAGTGCTGGGAAGCCCCATACTGCATCTCTCCCTTTCTTCCCAGGCCCCGAACACCTTCTAGTAGGTAGCATCCCAGACCATGGCAGGAAGTTAGTACAAGAGGATCTTTAAGGTCCCTTCCAATCCAAACTACTCTGATCCCATTGAAGTAGCCTACATTCAGGCATAATTTTGATGCTTCCTACCCAAGATTGGGTCACTCCTTGATCTGGACAAACCATCTGGCACCAGCATCCTCCTCCCTGAGCTGGTTCCTCCTTGAGTACTACCTCTTCTCATTGTCTCCATGTGGAGAACACTAGGAGAATCTCACCTCTCACCTGCCCAGAGGAAAAAGGAGAAAGTTCCTCAGACATGTCCAACTCGTTCACCAGAGAGTTATAATGCAACAATTCCATCCTCACCTTCCCTGGGCCCTCTCTGAGGAGGAGCTTCTGTGGATGAGCTGCAGCTCAAGGACCTGAGCTCCCCAGAGCCTTATTTCTCAGAGAGCCTGATGTCCTGGCAGGGCCAGCTCAAAGGACAGAGAATTTTGACAAGTTTAGGGCAAAGAATTTTCTGCTCTGCTGGAGATGGACCCAGAGCCCTTCTGCCCCTCTGCCCCTTATCGCCCATGGTTTGGGTTCATGTCCAAATGGGAGGTTCCTGATAGGTCACTCTGCTCTTCATTGTCACCAGGTGGTCAGATGGGCTCTGACACCCCTCAGGCATCAGAGAACCCCTCATCTTCCTGGCCCCTTCCAAACATTCCACTGGGAAGTTCAGACCTCATCCTGGTCTCTCTGGGGGAGATGGGATTTAGGCACAGGGAATTCAAACTAGCAAAGAACTACGCCCCAGATGATTCAAGTGTGTTCCAGAAAAGCAAGGTGACCTCTTGCTATTCCCTGCAGGCCCACTCAGACCAGTCAGAAGCATGTCAGCCCTCCCAGCTTCCTGAGGTACCCATCCCTTTGGGCAGCACTGGTGCAGGCAGGGAGCTGGAGGGGTGCCTTTCACCAGGGAAGGACTCTGTACTGGAGCAGCACCAGCATGACCTACTTCTATCTCAAAAACGCCCTAATACACCACTATCTCTGAAAATATTCAAAAACCCCAAAGTTTAACAAAGAAAGCAAGCAGCACCATGGTGGATGAGCCAGCTGCTCCTTTTTTTTCCCAAAAAATATCTTCACAAGATGGGGCAGTGACTTGTCAGGTCTATCATCATCATCACCATCATCACGGCACCAGGAGCTCAAAACAGCAACCCGGAGTGGAAACTCTCAGGTATGTCAAACAAAAATATGCTTCCCTGTTCTCTGGTTAATCCTGTTCTCCTTGAGGGGAAAAAAATACAAGGCTCACAGATTCATTCAGCCAAACTCAGCACTTTAGGTTTTTGCTGATGTCTAAATATAGTTTGTGAGAAACAAATAATCTTTTAGGGATTTCTGCTACCTCCATCTCTCCAACCACCTTGTTTAAAGGTCAGTGGCTGCGGTGAGGGCTCACTGGCATCATTGGACAGGAGCCTGAAGGGGAGGAAATGAGCTTTCTGGCGTGTCACCAAGGCTGTGAGCTGGGTCACCCATCCCTGGGTTCCCCCAGCAGTGCTGGGGTGGGCTCTGGGGTGGCTCCGCTCTGTCCCCATCCCCAACTCCAGCCTGTCCCTCTCCTGGCCATCATGTGCTGGTAACTGGAGGAGATAGGGTGAGCAAAAGCTATTACTGGGGAGGCCAACAGCTAGAGGTGACATCCCTGGAAGTGTTCAAGGCCTGGTTGAATGGGGCTTGGAGCAACCTGGCCTAGTGAAAGGTGTCCCTGCCCATTGCAGGAAGCTGGAACCGGATCATCTTTAAAGTTCTGTCCAACTCAAACCATTCTGTGATTCCATGATCTCATCCCAGGACAGCACCAGATGACAGATCCCAGCTCTCTGAGTGCCTTGCTGAGCCTCATCCCCTGATGTTCATTCTGCATGTTCCTGATTTTGCCGTGGCCCAGGGTACTCTGAGTTACCTTTGCCTTCTCTCCATCCCTAATCCTGCACTGTTTCATGTGAAAAGAGCCACAGGCAAGGGAGTTGGTGTTGGCTGGCAGACCTGAAGGTCCCACCAGCTCTACATACTCCCAAAACTCAGGGATGGAATCTGCAGCAGAGCCTAGCCTGAGGGAACACCACATCCCATGGCCCAAGGAAATGTCTCATCCTATTACCCCAGCGTGGCTGCCAGAGGGTTGTGTTGGCAGCACTGAGGGCAGAACTCAGCTGCCCTCTTAGGTGAGTCCAAGTGTCTCTGAAGCCAGCTCGTGACTCCCAGTAATACAGGCTTGCTGCAAACGTCTCAGGAGCAGCAGTGAGGTGTCTAAGTAGGATCTGAGATATCTGTGTGCCATGGGGGGTGGGTGGCCTTGGATGGGGGGAGGGAGGCACAGCACTGCAGAAAACCTGTGTCCAGCCCTGTGGTCCACGTTCTGGTGGATCCCCTGGCACCTCTGTAGCATTCCTATTTCATGTCAGCCCCAGGGGTGCCAGACCATCCCATGGGAGCTGAAAGCCAGGCAGCCTGTGGATCTGCCCTGCTTCCCACCAAACTCCTGTCCCCAGCCACCCTGAGTGGGGACACTTCTCAGATGCACTGGGCTTTGTTGTGTGCCTTGTCCATGTCCCTGCCACGGGCTCTGCACTGGCAGGCAGGTCACATCCCAAAGACCCCAGCACCCCCACTCCCCTCCCATCCCCCCACATTTTCCACCCTCAGTGCAAACCTCCAGTGAAGGGAAATGTGAAGCCATGGAAAACCAAGCCTGTCCCTGTCAGCCAGGCCACATCCCTCCTTCTCAGCCCCTTGAATCTCACACCACAGGCTGTCCAGCTGCAGGATCTCCAGTGTCCCACCTCAGCTGGCTGCCCACTGCCCCTGTGCAGGACCCGGAACACCTCGAGCTGCAGGGAGTCTGTTTTGGAGTGCACTGAGGATTTTGTGAGGCAGCCAGATCTTCAAGGGTGAGAGTGCTGCTGGTGAAGCCCCAGTGGTTCCCCCATTCACATTTCCCTGTGTTGCTCCAAGCCCAGATCCTGCATAAGCTCCAGCCTTCCTAACCCCACAACTGGGACTGGTCCCTCCAGCATCTGATATATGAGGCCAGGGAGACACCACTGCTGCTCTCCTCTGGCCTTCACCAAGGGGAGCAGAGCTGGGAACCACCGTGTTCATGACCCTTCCACACTGGAACAACTACAACCTTTCCCCCAGAACTTCTCATTCCTGACCCAGGTTAGTATTCCACCCTCAGCTTTCAGAACTATGAGCAAAATCTGAAGTCCTCCTTCGCCTATATAACTCCAGAACCTTCTCTACTACCTTCTCCACAGTCAGCCCTCAGAGCCTGTCAGGAACAGTTCCTGGTGGGCTTTACACAAGAGGATGCTCTGCACTGTAGGAGAGGCAGGGGAGATACTGAACACAAAATGTGTATGGGGAGGGGTGAACAAACTAGCAAAACCCTAGAGAAAACAGCTCAAATATGATTTATTTTTTCCCAAAACCTGAAAAAGAAGTGCAGGATCATCAGGGAGCTCCCAATTTCCTGCCTATGTCAGGACCAGGTGAGGAACTGAGGATGCATAAAGTGAACCCCTCCCAAGGAGGGAGTCCATCTCTAGGGAGTTCCCTTGGGCCCTGCTCAGATGAAAATGCTTCTGTCAGCTCTGGAGCCACAGCTGTATCCTGAAACAAATGCTACTTGTTCCCAGTTAAGGACAGACCTTGGATACTCACCAGCACACGGTACCAGTCCTAATGATTTTCCCAGGATTGCTGGGAATGGGGGCAGTGGAGCTGGGGAAGGCTCCTGCTGCTGGTGTCTGCCCCAGGAGGGGAGATTTGTGTTTATGCTGCTTTCAGGGAAAGGGAAAACGTGCTTTGGGCTCCCCTGGGCTTTCACAGCACCTCCTCGAGGGATGTAGCAGAGGTGTGGGGGTCCCCAGGGACCCCAGTGCCCCATAGCAGTAGTGCAAGAGCCAGCCCAGGGGACCCTTTTGCCCTGCCCAGTGTCCCCCCTACCTTCCCCCGCGGTGATTGGCTGTCTTAGGGCATCCCAAAAGTACCTGGAGCCAGGGCTGGGATGGCACAACCCCACAGACAGCCCCAGCCTGGGATATTCCCAGCTGAGCTGGGCTGAGGACCTTGAGTGAGGGCACCAAGGGCTGCACGGCCTTGCAAAACCACCCAAACATGGCAAACAACTGAACCCAGAGCTTAGCTGGGTTGTGGGTACCCTTCAAGGAACTCAGACAAGTGGGAAGCAGAGCTGTTTCCTCTGGATCCGAAAGGCTGAGCCAGGCTGGATACTCTGCATGTGATACCACCCTCACTGCTTCTGCAGCTCACAGGGATTTTCTCAAAGCTGGAGAAAAAAACCTTATGGAAGCTGCAAAGTCATACAGACCAGCAACACAAGATGGCAATACCAGGGTCCAGCTGCACCCAATGCCCTCAAACCCACCCAAGAGAGAACAAGATTTCAAAACCTGGCAGATGCTGGAAACACTTTCAGCACTGAATGGGGACACATGGGAATCCCGGCGGCTGGGTCCCAACTCCCAGCCAAGGGCACTGGGAGCCCCTGGAAGCATCTGCTCTCCTTGGGGGGGATCCCCTTGGTGACCATGCTGTGGGGGAGGTGAGGTACCCCTAATCACCCTGTAAGCAACAGCCGCTTCCTCCATTACCCAGCCAGCACTGGGGAAGAAAAGAATTTCTGTGTAAATCCCATTTACTGTCAGGTTTCTCACTTCCCGCCCTGCAGACAATCCCAGCCCTCAGTGCAGGGCTGCATGAAGGGGCGGTTTAATGTATTTTTGGAAGGAGAAGAAGAAAAAAAATCCCTCTCTGAAAAGAGCCTCTTTCAGCTAATAATGAAGTGAATATTATATTAAGAGTGAAAACATATTCAGGGGAACTTACAGAGGGAGACAGAAAACCTTTTCATAACACCCCGGCCACAAACACAACTGCCAATTAAACCGGCTTCGCTCTCCGGCTGATGCCAACACAAACGAGGGGCCAGGAGCGGAGCACGGAGCTGGCGTGTGCTGTGCCCGACTGGGCTCGGCTGTGGCTGGCAGCACAGAGGGGTTTCTGCTTCCATGCCTTTTAGAGCCAGCCACTGGAGTAAAAAGGTCTGAGTCCCTTGTCAGGAATGGGTGCCCAGTGAGGCAAGGGGCTCCAGAACCCCAGGGAGTCCTCTGCCCCTCTACCAATCCAGGGGACCCAGTGCCACGGAGGCCCTTGGTCCCTGCCCACAGCCTCCCCTCTGCCCTGTCAGCAGCACAGGGATGGTGGCAGGAGCCCGAGCCCCCAAGTCCCTGGGATCAGCAGGATTTCTCCTGGCCCAGGGAAGGGTGCTGAGCACCCACCCAGGCTGAGCTGAAAGAAGCAGCATCCCCACACATGCCAGGAAGGTTTGGAGAGGTGCTGCATCTCTCACTGCAGCACCTCATGCCTTGGAGGAAACCTGTGAACAGTCTGCATTGTAACAAGAGGTGCCACAACACGGAGCACCTTCCAGCATCCCTATTTCACATGCCCTGGATGCCTCAGCACAGGTTTAGCACAAGCATCCCGTATGTTTTGGTCTTAGCTCACCCTTGTCCCTGGCAGAGTACACATGGTGGAGGCACAAGGACACCCACCAACACTCTCCAGGGTTTCTGCACCAGCTGTCAGCGGAAGGAAGAGGCACGGAGTGGGATCTCACTGCTCTTATGTGTTCTTGGGGGGTCAGTGGTGTGCAGGAGAGGACAACATGATGGGAGATGCTCAGGTGACAGATGCTCAGGGGTTGTGATTCCTACTTCAAAGAGGCTTTACCTTTGCAGCCCAAGGAGGTGCTGGATTGATGGGTTGAGGGTGCACAACTTTTCACGTTTGGACAAAAAGCCATGCCAGGAAAACTTCCCCTGAGATCAAATAATCTTAGAATTGAGCAAACCCAGCACAGCTGCGGAGCTGCAGCTTGACATTTGATAAACCCAAACTGAAAATACAAGACCATTGCTGAGCTGGGACCAAGTTTTGAAACAGCTCCTCCAGGGAACACATAGAAGATGTTTGTCAAAAACTGTTTCATGCAGAGGGGAAAGGGAAGCATTTTGGACAAGATTAGGAATTCTAGTAGGAAGCTTTTCTCTGATTCAGTGCTTTTTGACTACCACCCCAAAAGTGTGGTTCGCTGTAGAGATTTTTGTCTCTTTTACTCAAGGCTAGTATTTCTGCTTTAATGCCAAGTCAGGATCCAAACATACCTTCTGATTTTGCCCAGAGGCCAAAAGATTGTAAGGAGAGGGGAAAAGGAGAGGGGAAAAGGAGAGGGGAAAAGGAGAGGGGAAAAGTGACGAGGGAAAACGGATGGAGGGGAAAAGACGTGCGCTATAAGGAGAGGGAAAAGGACCGGAGGGGAACCGAAAACGGAGAGGGGAAAAGGATTCGAGGGTAAACGGAACGAGGGAAAATAGGAAGAGGGGCAAAGGATGAGGGGAAAAGCCGGAGAGGGGAAAAAGGATGAGAGCGGGGAAAAAAAAGGATTGAGGGGAAAAAAGGATTTCCGAGGGGAAAACAGGAACGAAGGAAGAAAAAGATGAGGACTAAAGGAGTCCGAAGGGAAAATACTCAAAAGAGGAGGAAAAGGAAGAGAGGGGAAAAGGATGCCCTCTCAAAAGGGAGAAAGGAGAGGGGCGAAAAAAAAAAAAAAAAAATGAAAAAAAGGAGAGGGCAATGGAGGGGCAAAGGAAAGGGACAAGGATCGAGGCGGAAACAGTCCCGAGGGGAAAAGCTGAAGAGAGGGGCAAAAGGACGAGGGAAAAGGACGAGGGAAAAGGAGAGAGGGGAAAAGAGAGAGGGAAATGGAACCGTGAGAGGGAAACAGGAGAGGGGAAGGCAAAAGGATGAGGGAAAAGGAGACGGGTGAAAAGGAGAGGGGATAACGGAGAGGGGAAAAGGACGAGGGAAAAGGACCTGAGGTGGAAAAGGAAGGGAAAAGGAGAGGGAGAAAGGCAGAGGGGAAAAGGAGAGGGGAAAAGGAGAGGGAAAAAGGAGAGGAGGAAAAGAGAGAGGGGAAAAAGGAGATCAGAGGGAAAAGGAGAGGGGCTAACAAGGACGAGGGGAAAGGAAGAGGGATTAAGAGAGGGGAACAGTGAGAGGGGAAAGGAGAGGGGAAAAGGAGAGGGAAAAGGAACGAGGGGCAAACGGAGAGGGAAATGAGAGGGGAAAAGGAGAGGGTGAAAAGCGAGAGGGCGAAAGTGACGGACTGGGTGGAAAAGGACGTGAGGGGAAAAGGAGACTGGGAAGGAGAGGAAAGGAGAGGGGAAAGGAAGAGGGAAGTAAAGGAGAGGGGACAGGAGAGGGGACAGGAGAGGGGAACAAGGATGAGGTGGAAAGAGGAGGGCAAGGCGATGGGAGGAAAGGAGAGGTGAAAAGGAGAGGGGAAAAGAGAAAGGGAAAGGAGAGGGGAAAAGAGAAAGGGAAAGGAGAGGGAAAAGAGAAAGGGAAAGAGAAGGGAAAAGAGAAAGGGAAAGAGAGGGGAAAAGAGATGAGGGGAAAAGGAGAGGGAAAAGGACGAGGGGTAGAACAGGAGAGGTGGAAAAGGAGAGGGGAAAAAAGGAGAGAGGGAAAAAGGAGAGGGGAAAAGGAGAGAGGGAAAAGGAGAGGGGGAAAAAGGAGAGGGGAAAAAAGGAGAGGGGAAAGGAGAGGGAAAAGAGAAAGGGAAAGAGAGGGGAAGGAAGAGGGAAAGGAGAGGGGAAAAGAGAAAGGGAAAGGAGAGGGGAAAAGAAGCGGGGAAAAGAAGAAGGGGAAAAGAAGAAGGGGAAAAGAAGAAGGGGAAGAAGAAGGGGAAAAGAATGAGGGAAACGAAGAGGGTGGAAAAGAATGACGGGAAAAGCAAGAGGGGTAAAAAAGGGGAGGGGTGAAAAAAGCCGGGGGGGAAAAAAAAGCCCGGGGGGGGGGGAAGGGGAGGGATCCCCATGGGAAATCTATCAACCTGCCTATCAATGGACTCTGGGTAAAGTACCATTAACTGGCGTGGCCTGGATGATAGGGAATGGTAGCTGCTGTTCCTGCAGTGTGTGCTACTGGCAGCAGGACTGGAATGGACCTTCCAGAGGCTTGGAAAGCTCCTCGCTGTGCCACAGCAGCCATATCACTACTATGCTTTGGGTTTAGCAGATGAAACGTCTTCGTCAATGGGCTTTGTCCCCACAGTTTGAAGTCCAGAAGATCCTGCCATTCCAAGATCATAGGTGGGCAGGGAAGTGCCAGCTCTCCACTCATGGATACAGCTGCCCATGGTCGTTTGACCCAAGGGCTTGCAGGGAAGTGCCAGCATGGCCCATGTCAGGGAACTCCAGGGAGGCACAGCTCTCCCCTTCTGGAAAACCTGCTATGTTTATGTCTTCAGAACTATCTTATCCCAGGAAGCACAAAGTTCTCTGCTTCTTGTAAGGAAGAGGCATCAACTCCCAATCAGTTACCATGAAATTTATGCAGAGAAAGACAGATATCCAGATTAAAAGGCCATCAGGAGTCCTGAAAACCGTTGGGAAGGAGGCATTGCCATCTAGTGTCAGGCTACGAAAGGGCTCAGGAATGCACTGGCCCTCCAGCAGGAGCTGAACTGGATAATCCCAGTGGGTCCCTTCAGCTCAGGATTTTCCATGCTTCTGCAATTCTCCTCTTGGTGCCAGCCCAACCACTACTGACTGAGGAGACAGTTTTAGACCCTTCTGTGAAAGAGCAAGGCCAAGAGAATGGACAGACAAGGCCATCTGTGATGCCTGGATGGCTGGGAAGCCTGGGCTCCCGTGACTGTGGAAGTCAGAATCATGGAATGGTTTGGGTTGGGAGGGACCTTAAAGCTGCTCTTGTTCCACCCACTGCCATGGGCAGGGACACCTTCCACTAGACCAGGGTGCTCTTAGCCCCATCCAACCTGGCCTTGGGCACTTCCAGGGATCCAGGGGCAGCCACAGCTTCTCTGGGCACCCTGTGCCAGAGCCTCACCACGCTCACAGGGAAGCATTTCTTCCCAATATCCCATCTAACCCTGCCCTCTGGCAGCAGGAAGCCATTTCCCCTTGTCTTGTTACTCCAGCCCCTTGTCCGAAGTCCATCTCCAGCTCTCTTGGAGCCTCTTTACTCAGAGGAGCCTTTACTTGGAGCCAGGTGAACACCCCCAGTTCTCCCAGCCTGGCTCCAAAGTAGAGGGGCTGCAGCTCTTAAAGCATCTTTGACTCTGCATTTATTCAATCCCAACCTCAACCCCATGTTCTGAGCACACAGAGTTCTGGAGTTTGCTCTAAAGATGGTATTATTCAGCAGTTTTAAATCTAACATCAATGTTCACAGAGATATTCAGCCAAAACAAAGAGTGCAACAACCTGCTGCCCATGAAAGGAGCCAGCTCTACAGACCCCATTCCAAATTCCAGCTCCTTTCAGGCATTAATCACTCTTGCACAATAAATTGGCACAAGTCCTGCCAGCTTTAGTGCTCAAGTTGGTTTATTTCCTCAGAACAAAAATACGAAACATAATTTTTTTAAGAACAACCTGTGTAAATAGAAAACTTCATGGCATTCTCCTCCCACTGACAAATTCCCTGAAAGCAGCCTGGAATCTATCTGCAAGAGACAGGACGTCAGGATAGAGTTTTCTTCAAACTTTGTGCATGGGAGAAGAGAAGGAATTTACACAAACCCCTTCCTCTCTGCAACAGCAGGATTCAATTATTCTGGAAACTGCCTCAAAACATGGCAAACAAACCAAACTTCAGGAAAATCAGGTTGTGTATAAAAACAGAACCTTCACTTCAGTCTCTCAAAGTAAGACAGTGCTCCTGGCCCTTTTCCCAAAACTTGCATGTGATGCTGAGATGTCCATGTGCCCTGAGCTGGACAGCTGGAACAGTCCTAGGATGACAAAGTATCACAGTCAGTGTTTCCCCAGCATTCCCTGTACAGTTTATTTAATTTCAGCTCTCAAACAACCATGGTTACCAGCACATCCCTCCAGTGCCCTGTAAGAAACACTTAGAAGTCCATGAATTAGCACGAGTGTAACAAACACAGTGAAATCACCTTAAAATGAAAGACTTGGAGAAAACAGGGTATTAAGTGACAAGAGCTAAAAATGAGCCAGGCCCTCTCAGAGAAACCCCTAGAGCACTCCTTGGGCCACCTCCCTTCCTACACAGCGTCATCCTTAATTCCCATAATTTACACTTTTCCACCCTGGTTCTGCGAAACTGAAGCCTGGATACTCTGCCTTTGGGAGAAAGGTGAATCTTGTATGAGACACAGGAATTTCTCCTCAACCCAGATTTCTATTGTTTCTCCCAATATTTCCCTGCCCCCAGCTCCTTCCTGTTGCAGGACAGGAGCACCAGAAGGTCTGGCCATCAGGCTGCATCCCACCAATGGATCACAGAACACACCCAGCACTTTGGGCAGTCACTACCTCACCCCATCACTCCCGCTTGCAGTTGGGTCCTTGACAGTCTCGGAGCCCTGGCAAGGTGAATGACAATTTCCACATCCAACAAAACACCTTTCTTTCATCTCAGCCTTCACCCATACCTCCCCTTCTTTAGGGTAACCTGAAGGAAATTAGTATCTTGGCGCAGCATCAGTTTGGTCTGGATAACAACCAGGACTGTTTTTAAGCGGTGATTCCTTCCTTCCCAGCACTGAATTTCAAAGGGGAACCTCTCTGGCCACCGAGCAGGAATTGGCTCACCTACCTCACCTTCTAATGTCTTCATTGAACTTGTTGCCAAAAGCTCACCTGCTCCTCCAGTGCCTCTCCCAGGTGGGCTTTCCCTCTGCTCCTGCAGAAGGAGCACCTTCCCCTCCCTGGTCCTCAGACAGATCCAGCACCTTCCCCTGTGTCTGCTGCCACAGGTCACATCCTGCTGTTCTTGATGTAGCTGCAAGTGGCTCCTCTTAAAATACCAACACAGAAAAACTCCTACTTGGAAGTATTTCCCCAATTTGTGAGCACAAAAGGCACCACAATACTGGTGGAACATAAGCCTTGTCCCTCTCTCATCCACAGGATTACCAGCAGAATGAAAAAGAGAATAAATGAAAGACCAAGAAAATCCTTGGAAACCTTTTCCCAAAACAACCCAGTATCTGTCTCCTACAGATGCTCTGAGGATTAAAGGATCCCATCTAAAAGGTGCATGACACAGCTCAGGAATACCAGGAGCCCAAATGTATTTCTATACCCTTCCAGCATCCACATGCCACCACAGCTGGCCCAGCCAGCTCAGCTGCAGTGGCTATTTCAGCACATGTAAATCAAATTACTGGTAGCAAAATAGGGAAGCCTGATCCTTAGAGGATATGAGTTACAGGCTGCTAACCAGGAGGCAACGCCCCCACCCCAGGAACTGTGAGAGAAATGGCCTCTTTACAGACTAAAAGAGAAGATGAAGCATCACATGATGCTCAAAATCCACAACTCTTTCATTATACGTCCCTGAAAGGCACCACAGGATCACGGGATAACTGGAGCTTTGAGGAACATCAGGACTCTCCAGCCCACCCCCAATGACTCATCTCCCTCTGCTGACCCTGGAGCAATGGGATCATCACACAGAACCTAGGATCAAGGGCCACCCAGCCAGAAAACTGTGTCTGATTCAGCACAATGTGCCTCTTACAAAGGCTGTCCTCAATTTAAAATTCAGGATTAAAAAAAACATAAAAGAGTTGAGGAACTTTCAAGACTGCTGGAAACACAGGAGTGAGACTTCCAGCCTACCACAAACTGGGATTTAGTGCAGTCACTCCTGGTTCATCCACACGCACCAAATCCCTTGTTATAGCCCCATTTTATAGGCCTCCTTGTACTGCCAAACCTTCCAGAACTGAGGGTACATGAGGTTCGTGACACACAAGATATCCACTGTCAGTCCAGGCTGGCAGCACTTTCCAGGAGAAGGGGAAAGGAAGTGCATAAAGAAGGAAGATGATTGGAGGACATTTCAGCTGATCTCCTCTTTGAAAACGAACCAGAGAGAGAAATACTTAAATCATTTCTCCAGTTCACAGCAGAAAGTTCTATCAACCAGGAGAAGGAAAGAAAGGCTTCAAGAGGGAAAAAGAAGTCCTTATCCTTGGTGTGCTACAGTGTTCTGTGCATTGTTAGACTAAAGTATCCTTGCTCCTCCTGAAATACAACTGACTTTCACTCTGCTCCGACACTCTAATCCCATCTCCACGTAGCAGTTCCTTGCCATGTTCCCAACAGGAATACTTCAAAGCTGATCACTGGGTGTTCCCACCAGCAGTCAGCTGTGGTTTGAGGTGTCTAATTTGGAACAAGCCAACACCTACTGAGGCTTCTTGTGCACCAGGAAAATAAAGGATCAGACCGAGAGGTTTCTGGTTTCATGGCTGTTATTTGAAGTAATAAAGTCTTTATGTGCAGCTAATTAAAGAAAATATTCAAACTGAAATCCTAAAGCTATTTCAGGGAGTGTTTGATCAGTTTATCTCTTTCATTTACACCTAATGGCTCCACAATCAGAAGAGAAGTGGAGGGGAACCACATGGCCCTGCAGACCCAGGAGGTGGATGGGGTTCAACACCAGTGCTGCTCCTGAATGAAGGAGAACGGCACACTCCAATCAAAACCCTTCTCCAAGATTTGATTCCTTCACTTCAGCAGGTTGGCAGCAACTCAGCCAGATTTTGAAGGTTACACCCAAGCCTGTTAGTCTCAGCTATTTTAACTCATCCTTTGAAACTACAAAGCTGATCATCAATTCACAGGGAGTAACAAACTAGGTCATTTACAATCACAGTCACCTTTACTCGGCATTGAAGCCACAATTAACAGTTAATGTTTAACTAAGGCTTAACAACTTGTTAACTGCTTTTCTGCATAAAAAAACTGCAGGTGCATCTTCCGCAGCTCCTCCTTTCCTGCCTCCGTCTCTAGAAGGGCTGTAAGGGAAGCACCAAACACAGCAGATAAAGTTCCTGTCAAAACATGAGGAAACTGAAAAACTCAGAATTGTGCACTTAAAGATTGCTCTTGCCAGTTCAGCCCTCACTGCCCCCATGCCTTGAGGCAGCAGTTCCCAGAGTGCTGCACTGGGATAACCCTCAGTGAGAAGAGCACTCCTCAAGACACGTGTCCAAGAAATCAGGTTGGTGGTGGCAGTCTGGAAAGCTTTCACATCTCAGAAAAGTGACCTCAGAGGATATTCAGAGAAATGTAACCTCGCTTCTTAGTGGAAACAGACCACCTCTTCCATGCTTCTGTTCAGACCTAAACGGGATTCACAAGAGAGCACAGGAAGAAAAGAAGGGAAGTTGTGACTCAGTAGCCAGAAGGATAAAGCACATCCTACACCATGGCTCCACACGAGCCTGGCTGGGAAAGCAGATGTTATGTGCACGCATCAACAAAGAGCCAAAACTGTCAAAAGCAACTGCCTGAGAACTGCTCTTCACTCCGAGCCTGACCAGCCCCACAGGCACTGCCACTCTGGAGAAAAAACACTGCGACCAGGAGGGAACGCTCTCATGGACTCCACCAGAGGCTCTTGACAGGCTCTGGAACGCTGAGATAAAATTCCAGAAGCACCAAGGTGCTCTCAGCAGCTGATAACATTATATTATTAAGTGCTGGGCAATCCACCCTTACACCACGAGAGGAAAAGCTATTTACAATGCCAGCCTGTCCTAATTTATCTGGGCATGAGGCACTGCCATCCCAGGGAGCTTTCTCTGAGCATGTGACTTGCCTTAGGGAGAAAATTCCCTAATTGGGGACCATTTATATGCTCACTGTGGAAGTGGCTCTGCAGTCAGCCATGCCCTCCTCTTTTCTTTGTAAGTGCTCTCAAGAGATGTCCAGCTGTGACATCTTCAAGTGGCTACTCCAATGGCTGAGGTGGCTATGGATATATTCTCAGAGCATGGCAGCACACAAGCACAGACATTCACCCTTCCCACGTCCAAAATCAGAGCCCCATCATAAATGCCCATATCCACAGAGGAAAGTGGAAGCTGCTCCTCTTTTCTAGAGCCAAGCTACATGAACTTCAATTGCCATTTGAAGATTTGCACTTACATAATTTTTTTTTCCTTGGGACTTTTTTTGTTGATCCAAGTCAATTTGCCAAGATCCTCAGCTCTGCAGAAGATCCACAGTGAGTTCCAAGATCTGCCTGTATGCCAGACAACTCTGTGGCAGGAGGAATTCTCCAGAGATCTGTAACAAGTCTTGACTCCAAAGGCCCTGAATGCTGATGACATGCACTACCATCCCAAACCTAAAGTGATGGAAGTCAAGTCTGCTTAGATCTGGCATAAGACAATGATACATAAAGAAAAAAGGAAAAACATAAAGCAGAGGTCTTTCCCCTTTTTTTTTAAAAACCAAACCCTTAAAACTGCATCCAGCCAAAGCAGCAAAACTTCTTGTTCAGAGAGAAAGAGGTCTCATAAGAGGAACAATTATGGGAAGGTGAAAGAAGTGAGGAACCCTTCAACACACACTTCTGACTCAGGAAGGACTTCACCCAGCAGGCTGGAGCTGAAAACTGATCATTAGTGCAGCTCCCAGTCCCTCAAGTGCTCAGATAACCCCTATGACAATAGTATCAGCATTCTATGGAATCAACAGACCCTGATAAAGTAGGGTGGGCTTGCACAAGAGGCACATTAAGGTCATGTCTATCCTTACTAAATAACTCTTGAGCTCCGCAAACCAATTCTCAACAGTGCCAAGACACTACTCCCCGCTTCTGAAGCAAGAAGCCTTTCCAAAAGCTCATTCCCTCAATATGGAACACCTGCAGGGATTTCCTGGCGCCAATAGCCAAAAGCATCCTCTGTTTGCAAAGTGCTGCTGCCACTGTGTGAGACACAGGTGATGTCCTGGCAGGGATGCAGCTCCCTGTTCCATCAGGTGCTCTGTGCTGCTGCTGATGGAAAAGACACTCCAGTATGGAGCAGCTGAGGGAGCTGGAAAGGGGCTCAGCCTGGAGAAAAGGAGGCTCAGGGGGAACCTTGTGTCTGTGCACAACTCCCTGACAGGAGGGGACAGCCAGGGGGTCGGGCTCTGCTCCCAGGGAATAGGACAAGAAGGAAGAGCCTCAAGCTGTGCTAGGGAAGGTTTAGTTCAGATATTCTGGAATTTTTTTTCACAGGACGGTTAGTCAGGCACAGACAGAGACTGCCCAGGGCAGCCGTAGAGTCTCCATCTCTGGGGGGGTTTAAGAGATGTGTGGATGTGACAGCTGGGGACAGGGGTTAGTGGTGGCCTTGGCAGTGCTGGGGGAACAGGTGGACTCTGTGAACTTAGAGGGTTTTTCCAACCTGAAAACTCTGTGATTCAGTGATTCCATGCACAAGTGAACAACAATGAACACAGCCTGGGAGGTTGGGAGGTCCCAAGCAAATGAGTGCTTCTCAAAACCACAACAAACAATTTTGAGGGCCCTCAGCACTTTTTTCCTTTATCTCAGCTGTCCCTGTATCATCACAGCTACTGCAATGCCCGAGTAGAGCATTTAAAACTCTGCTCAAGCTTGTCAGTGTTTCATTGCTCACCAGAGCAGAGAGCTGGCAGGTCTCAGGACTCGGACTATCACTCTCTTAAAACCAGGAGAGCACTTCCCCTGAAGGGTATCAGGACAGTAATATGCATCCATGATCTTTTAAAATCCCTGGATTAAAGACTAAGAAAAAGGGAAAGTCTTTCAGAAGGAAAGTCTGGAGCCTCCAAAGCAGCAGGACTGGTGCCCAGACAGGGCACAGCTCGAGGGGGAAAGAAAGGAGGCCTTAAATATTATAACTCAGATAAAAACTTAGGATAATCACATGCCTCCTTGCTGCTAGAAGTGAGGGACAGTGACTCTGAATGCTCTGCAAAGCTAAAACATCATAAAGAAATTCCCATTTTAGACATAGCCAATTCTCTTTAAACTCTACCTGCATGATAAATCAGCTGTTTTCATGAGACTGAAGAGAGCCCAGCATGTTCTTCATGTTCTACTGATTTGTAACACCAGATTATTTTATATTAGAGCTGCTGGCAAAGGCTCTGGGAAGTAAAACCTCACACAGGGATATCCCTTGAGGTCTCAGCCTGGCCTTCCCAGGACCAGTGCCACATGACCTTTAGCAAGCAGGAGCTGGAGGACAGAATCACAAAGGCTGGAGAAACCCTCTAAGATCAAGTCCAACCATGAATCCAGCACCACCACATTCACCACTAAACCGTATCCTGAAGTCCCACATCCATGCACTTTTGGAACACTTACAGGAAGGGTGACTCCACTGCTGCTCTGGGCAGTCTATTTCAATGCTTTACAACCCTTTCCATGAAAATATCCCAAATATCCAATCTAAACCTGGTACAACTTGAGGCCATTTCCCCTTGTCCTGTCACTTGTCACCTGAGTGCAGAGCCCAACCCCACCTGGCTCCAACCTCCTGTCAGCAAGTTTCCTTTCAGCACTGCAGCCAGGAATCTACTCCTACCTCATCTGGAAGCTTTGTGTTTGAACACAAGAGGAAATTACAGGCTTTAGGCACTTCCTGTATCAGAGAGAACAGCCGAGGGCCCATCCTTGGATGAGGCTGGAGGACCAATACCTCACCAAAGCCTTGAAGAACAAGCACACAGGGATGTTGCGCAGGTCTCTGTACTCTCCATTTCACATAATCTTGTGGTTTCTATGTCCTGGCCAGACCTCCCAGTTTGGCAAAGCCAGCCCTAGTGCATCTATGTCCACTGGGAAAGCATATCAGGGGTCCCTAAAACTGGGTGCTGCAGTAATTTCTTCACTTTCCAGAAGAGATCAGAGGCCAGGATCCTTCCAGAGAGGTATTACAGGTACTAGTGTAGGTAGGAATTGCAGAAATCCTTAGAAAAAAGTGCAAGATGCTAGAAGAGGAGAGAGCTGGAGGGAAAACAAAACCCCCAACTCAACAACCTCATTAAAGCTTCTCTCCTTCCTCTTCTTAACAAGGAGAATGCTTAATTAAGTTCTCTTTCAAGCCTTCCCCCTCACCCAGCAAGGCTCAGAAGAAAGCAAAGATTAAACAATTTCCTCTGCAGCACAGGACACCTCAGTGGGACAAGAATTTGCATATTCTAAAGGAGGAGTGAATTGCTGGTTCTCTGTTGAGTCACAGTGAGGAGGGACAAAATCAGCAGGAGGTACACTTCAGACCTGCTCAGGAATAAGGGAGAGCAGGAGGAGAAGGAGCAAGTTGCTGTTTATTCCAAGTCTGGAGCTTGGAAGGTAGGACTGTGTTACGCACAGACATCTTAATTTATTTGCAAGTCTCTTGCAGCTTACTAAGTCAGTTCAACTGGCAACTGCGGCTGATTTTGAGCCCAATTACAGTCCCTTCTACCTGGTGACACAGCCTCAGATCTGCAGCCAATTCTCACCCATTAATACCACTGGAACTGGCAGAACTTGCTACTCATGGCAATCACCTGTGACCTCAAAGGTACTGTTTCCGGTCGTAATCTCAGCCTTATTTGTTTTCACTGGAACATCCCCCTCTGTGCTCCCAACTCCTGGGACCCCTTCTCCTCTGTACTGAGCTAAGATACATATTAGAGACAAACTTTCAACTCTGGCTCACTTATAATCAAAAATAAGAGCTCAGAGACTCATCCTCCTGGTACAGGACTATCACCCAAGGGCCCCCTGCTAGAATCCAGACATTCCTAGGGAAGTTTCCCCCACTCCTCATGATTTAGTTCTCTTATGAAGGACCACAGCAACACAGCAATGGGATTTTTTTTTTTCTGATGGGTCTTTCAATCAAAGCAGAACAAAAAGCTCCAAAAAAGCCAGAGGCCTCTGCAGTTTAGGGGACACCAAGGAGGACTTCCAGCTCTGCACATCCCAGGAAACTAGGCTCTACATACCTGCACCACACAAAGCGAAGAGAGACAGGTAAATAAACCAAACCCTGAGAGGTGCCAGCTTGAGACCCAAGGGATTTACAAGGAGCTGCAGCAGGATAGATTTAAAAAGGAGTTTGTGCTTCCGTCTCCCTCTGAGTACTTCTGAATTCCCCCCAAGAAGCACCACAAGCAGCCTTGCATTTCACCAAAGGTAAGACCTATTCTGACCCGAAATTCCGTTGAAAAGGTAGGAAATGGGTTCTGAGCAAGATGTTTGTGGCAATTAGAAGAACCGGGCTCTACAGCTGGCAGGGGATACAGAAATTACAAAATGGTTTGGGATGGAAACGACCTTAAACCCCATCTTTTTCACTCTCTGCCATGGACAGGGGCACCTTCCACTAGACCAGGGTGCTCAGAGCCACATCCAGCCTGGCCTTGAACACTTTCAGAGATGGGGCAGCCCCAGTTTTTCTGGACAACATGTGCCAGATGCTCACCACGCTCACAGGAAAGAATTTCTTCCCTCTTTTAGCTTAAAGCCATCCCCCCTTGTCCTATCACTGCAAAATCCCTTGCAAAAATACCAGGCACAAGGAAGATGCTCCGGCCTACCCAGGTTTGAGTGTAATTATACAATACAGTCCTGGATTATTCAGTGCAGAGAAATGAACTTTGTTCCTGGAACACAGCAGGGTTCACCAAAGGCACAGAAGTCCCACCTGGGAAAGAGCTCTGAAGCAAGGGATGGATGCAGCAATGTTCAGGAGGGAAGAGATGCCACAACTAAGCTCTGAGTCATTCAGGAGCTGGACCACAGGGCAGCTCAGTGCTCCACAAGCACCTGTCAGCTGGTATATAGGGAAGTTTTCTCTAACTTTTGTGATTCCACTGTGGTCCATTAACCATGGACTGCAGAGAGCATTCCCACCCCACATCCTCATTCAGTATCTAACAGAGAATGGATGAAGCTGGCCTGCCAAATTGTCCCCATACAGCCTGTGCCCTAAACCTAACTGGCACAAAGCTGTTGGAAAACAGTAAGGAATGCTCTGCCTCAATTCCAACCAATTCCCAGTGTCTCTGACAGAGAACAGGAGCTCCTGATGGAACTGCTCTGCTCCTATCTGAATGCATAGCGAAGTTTTAAAGCAGCAGCCCAACCTCCAGCTCACACAGGGCCCTGCAGGAACCTCCTCCAGTAAAGGACTTATTTTGCCATGAATGAACAGTAGATTTTTGTTTGGGTCTCAGTGATTTATGTTCATCTGGGACACTTAGTTTTCTTTTAATACTGCAACAAAATCAACTTCAAGGAAGTTTGGAAATATTTCTGACTGACAGCTATCCATCATCTGTGTAAAGTGGGGGAACTCCACACACAGGAGTCGGTGGATAAACTGGTTGAAAAGCAGTTCATCCCAGCCCTCAAACTTGCATACAGGAGAGATTTCTCCCCTCCCTTTGCAATTCTCAGTCTCCTCTAACCAAAATCACTGGTTTACTTACACCAGATGTGTTGAAATCAGCATCTTCACAAGACGCTGTCTGGGAAACAAGAAGGCACACAACCTTCCCAGGGGAGGACCTGTCTGGTGCCCCAGCGGATCACCACAATCACCCTGACTCCCATCACAAACCAGACCCAGCTGATCCTAGAGCCCCACAAGAGCTTCCCAGGTCAGACACCACCAGGGATGAGAGCCAAGGTCCTACAAGCATTCAAACTGCAAACTTCCTGAAACACAGCAAGTGGAAAATCAGAGCCTTTTGCCAAGTCTAGAGCCACAGACTTTCTGCACAAGACCTCAGCAGTCTTACATGCCCTTTCAGAGCTCCTTTCCTGAGGGCAGGCACCACCTGCTAACACATCTCCTAAGTACCATCCCAAACCCAGGGCAGGATGACTTGTGCTCTGAGGCCACACTGGACCAGAGCACAGGGGCAGCGGAAGGGTAAAGGCTCCACAAGGAGGCATGTCCAGCCAGGAGAAGGCTGTGTTCCTTTAGGAAGCACCATTCCATACAATCTCTTCCTCAAACACTGCCTTAGCTTCCTTGCAAGCACAAAGAGACAACTTTAAACACCAGAGCTGATGGTAAAGCTGCCAATATTAATTTTCTGCTAGGTACTGCCTGTATTGCAGGAGAGGCAACAGGAGCAAACTGATGGCCCTAAGCTGGGAATGGTTCATGACAGAAGGATGTTGTCATTTTACAGAACTCTTTCCCTAGGGTTTTCCCCCAAAAGCAAGAAACCAGCAAAGATCTTTCACTCCTGTTTGCACCCCCTGAAGACTTTGAGGAAAAAAAAAAAAAAAAGAATGATCAAAGAGCCTTTGTGCATTTATAAACCTGTCAATTTTGCTAGAAGACTTAAAGCTTTAAAGAGCCCAAAACATCTACTTGAAACTTTCTATCCAAACAGACTTCTTTTAATACTTAAAAAACCCCAGAAATAAAATATTTAGATTTTTCTGAAGTGAGGCATTCCAACAGCTCCAGACAGAGGCACTGGAGGGGAGGAGGAAATTCAGTTCTTAAGTTTGACAGGAACTTGGTTTTTTTCTTTCTTCTAATTGGCAGGAAAACAAGACTACAGAGCTATTTCAGCCCCTGGCTCTGACCAGGAATAGCTAGGATGAGCAGCACAGGAAACAACAAAACAACTTACTCAACTGCTGGTAGTTTCAGGTCCCTGTCCCACAGATGCTTTGCCTCACAGGAAAGATTCTTCAAGGTCCTGCCCTTTCTCTCCACACACTCCCAACACTTTCTATTTTGCTTCCAAAAGCCTCCCCCCAGAAGAGACGCAGGTTCTCCACCTGAGAACACTACAGACATGGCAGGTTTTGGGAGAACTCAGCCTTTTTTAAAACCTGGTTACCTTGATTTCTTCTCAGCCATAAGAATTGACAGGGTCAAACATCTGGCAGCACATTTCCTTCTCCAATTCCATGTACTCCTTGTTGTACCTGCAAAGTAGAGCACAGGATGGCATCAGGGGCTGGAGATTGTCTCTGCCACCCTCAGTGTCACAACCTGAAAATAATGTTATTTTTCTGGATATAAATAAATTAACATAATGGAAGAGTGTGCTGGCAGGAGAGACACAGCTCTTCCAAGCCCTTCTTTCTATAATGTCAGGGAAAGAGAGCTGGAAATGTCATGCCTCATCCCCAGACCTTGGGTCTCTGCTCTGCTTGGGATCAGTTAGATCATTTGCCTTCTGTGAGACAGGTACTTTCTACACTAGATTTGGAAGCATGGGACAGTGCAGAGGAACCCCATCTGTGTGCTGTGAGATACTTTAGCGAGTCCTTATGCACTTCTTAAGTGCATAAACTTAAGTTCTTTTAGCACACCTTTATGGCCCAACTGCCATAGAGCAGGTTATCTACCATGGATATAGGATCCGGGCAGAGGATGGGCAGGAGACAGCAGGGATTTGTGTCTGGACTAAGAGGACAAGGCAGATGTTTCCTCCTCTGTTCTCTCTTCCTTGCCAGCATCACAGGATGGCAAAAGCTTTCCAGTCTGCTCCATTTGAACTTCTCCAAGCACAGCATCCTCTGTTCCCTGTGCTCTCACCTCACTGGTAAGGAATCCCTGAGCTGCAGGGTGACTCAGTTTGGGAACACTGTCCCAGTGGCTGTCCATGAGTTCAGCTTTCCTGCATCTGCTGCCATATAAGGTCAAAAGCAGAGGGGTTTGTGCAACACACTAGAACCAGCCCCAATGAGAGGCTGGCTCAGGCTCTCTCAGCCGCAGCCCTCAGCACCTCTGGGGCCCAGAACCTCAGAGGGTGTGAAATCCTGGCACAGCAAATCTCTCCTGGTAAGTCTCACACACAAGTTGCTGATCAAGGATGCCCACCTGTAGGTGGCATATTCCCACACCTATGACAGCAGGAAATCCAAGAGCTCCTTGTTTGGAGGAACAGATTAATGCCAGATATTGGAAGAACCCAAATTCATTCTGGTTTTGATGCAATGGAAGCCTTCCAACAAAATTCTCAGATCCAGGAGCAGAATTTGCACCAAATCCACCACAGCTGGTACCAGACACATTCTCCGTACCTCTCACCCTGGATTCTGCCTGTTGTTCTTCAGGGGATTTCACCAAGAACCTGTTTCAGCCAGTAAACAGATGCATTCTAAAGCTTTGTTTTAGACAGCAAAAGGGAGCTCGATGATTACCACACAACATGCTTTTAACAAAGTATAAATGTACTCAGTAAGGAAGTGAAAAGCCACTAAGAACAAGATTTTGATTTATATTCCATTTCTGAAGCATCTTTCAGATCACACTCCAAGTTCTCAGGCAAGAGCACGCTGGCAACACTACGTATCTAACCAGAGGTAAGGCCTCATTAACAACACCCAGTAACACTTGCTTCATCTGTTTCACACTAAAAAAATTCCACTCTTTGTCACAGGCAAAAGACCACTCCTGCAGTGCTGCCTCCAGCTCTGCGATCCAACATCAGAAAGAGACAGAACAGCTGGTGCAAGTCCAAAGGAGGCCATGGAGATACTCCAAAGGCTGGAGCCCCTCTGCTCTGAAGACTGGGACAGCAGGGGTGCTCACCCAGAAAGGACTCCAGGAAGACCTCAGAACCCCTTCCTCTGCCTGAAGGGGCTCCGTGATAGCTGGAGGTGGATTTTGGACAAGGACAAGAGGGAATGGCTTCCCACTAGCAGAGGGCGAGGTTAGATGGGACATTTGGGAACAAATTCTTCCCTGTGAGAGTGGTGAGGCCCTGGCACATGCTGCCCAGAGAATCTCTGGCTGCCCCATCTCTGAAGTGTTAAAGGCCAGATTGGACAGGGCTTAGAGCACTCCAGTGTGGTGAAAAGAGTCTTTGCCCACAGCAGTGGAATAACCTTTAAAGTCACATCCAACCCAATTTTAACATTCCATGGTTAAAAGCAAAAAATACAGCAGTTTTAACAGGCAGTGAAACAGGACTCCAGGACAACAGCACCATTCAGTTCTGACACACTCACTGAATGTGCTGCTCTCTACAGAGCTGGAGCTGATCAAGGCGGAAACGCCTTGTTCCTTCCCGGCCACACCACCTCAACACGATTAGCAAGATTTCTCTTTTATCTACCAACATATTTCAAACAAATCTAAGTGAATACATGAGACTTCTAGAATCAGGCCTTCTACCACTGTACATGTACTAGCCCCCAAGAGCAGTCAGACAGACCCAGTTTAGAACTCCCTGCCATCAGTGCACAGTTTGGTAGCTCTGTATCCAGCGGGAGATAAGGATGAATACATGCTCTCTGTACTTCAGAAGTAACAGAATAAATTTGAAGACTTGGTTTATGACAGACTATTAAAGACAACATGGATACACAGGACAGAACAGCCCTCCACCAACACATCCCCTGGTGGAAGGCATTCAGCCCACCAGACTGGCTTTTCCAGGAGCACCAACCACTCATTTTAGATGTTACTGCTGCCTTTCTCCAAGTGCCTGGTACTGACATACAGAAGAGGGCTTGTTTTCAAGGGCTGCGTTGTGAGCTCCAGAGCTAAGGACAGCATTGCTCCTGCCTCAGTAAAGTGCCAGGACAGCATACACTTTTGGGGAAAAGCTAATACTTCTGGCAGTTTCAAAAGAAGAGCATCAGGAGGGCACAGACAAGCATTAGTCATGTTTTGGTAGGGCTGGGGCATGACTAAAGCTGGCAGGACAGTTCCTGTGGGCAAAGGAAGAATTCATCTTCTCAGCTGTTCATTTATTATCTCCAAGATGGCAAGAAATTCACTTCTAATGAATATTAGAATTGTTCATTGAAGCACTTACAGTGCAGAAAAGCTGCTGAAATTAACCAACACATGTTAAAGGGAATGAAAATCATACTTATTGAGAACATTAACAGCTGGAGCATCAGCTAACTGTATTTCACTGGGTTTGAGGCACTTTAGTAGCCCCTATATCCCCGCCCTAACCTTAATCTGCTCACAAGTCAGGTAACACACATCCAACCAAAGAAATGTATGGAAAAGGTGGGTGTTTCCAGCTCCTCACTTGCAGCTTCTGGACCTGAAAAATGTTTCAAGCTGTCTTCTCCACATGTGTTTCCCCAAGTCACTTATTAACCCAATAGTTAGGGGATTTGGGGTTTTTTGAACATTTTAAATATTTTGGAATTGGTATTACAGCCTGTGCAAATACTATCTCTTCCCCAGGCATGGAAAGGAGGGCTCTCACCTTGCCAGCTTCTTCAGCTCATTGTTGATATCACTGTTGAAGGGCTGGATGCACTGAGCTCTGGTCAGGAAATCCTGGGATTTGCTGTACTCCCTCATGTGGAGACAAGCCTGTCATGGAAAGAAGACAGATGTAGCACAAGATAAATACAGGCCCACGGTCCTTTTTCAGTCCTCATGCAAAAACAAACATTCCTGAGACAGAGAAAAATAACTCAGGTACACCGCAGGAACAGCTTGGTGTGATACACTTCCAGAGAGAGACTTTCCAAAAGGGCAGATGCAGACAAACCACTTTGCTGCAGCAGCCCAGAGTTCAGATATTCTCCTCAGTTCATTCTGGGCTCCCTCCACAGCCAGGCTGGGAGGTTCCATGATGATTTATTTGCCCACCTGTCCACACCTGAACAGTGCTTTGGCATTTCTTTGGTCCATCTCCAGGGCTAACTCCCCGTATTTCAAAGCTTGGTCAGCACGTTCCAGTTTCAGGTAAGTGAGTGAGAGATTCAGGAACAGCAGCAGCTTGGAAGCATTGATCTGGCTCTGCTCTGCCTTACTGGAAGACCTGCGACCCAGGATGGAGAGTGCCTGAGCAGAGAGAGAAAACCATCCAGTGCACAATAAATCCATCATGGAAAATGAGAAATCCATCCCATCCAACAGCTACACTCATGTTTCTACTCACCTAGGAAACTTAAAAGTAATAACAATCAAAACTCTATATACAAGGCATGGCATTCTCAGCATGACTAGTCACACTGACCATATAACCACAGGTTTAGGAACTCACCATGGAAAGAAGCAGAATAAAAAAAAAGGACATGGGACTCAGATTTTAAGGATAAATATGGAAATCTTACAGGGAAGAAGGCAAGTCAAAGTACTTTTGTTTCAAAAATACCAAGCAAAAGCAACTTTGAATCATCTCCACCTAGTAGCAGATGCCTTTCAGTTTGAGAATAATTGAGCATTTACCCTGCCTGGAGAGGGAACTGAAGAAGCTCAGCGTGGGAAAAAGGATCAGGGGGTACCTTCTCACTCTCTACCATTCCCAGACAGGAAGGTGCAGTCAGATGGGGGGTCAGGCTCTGCTCCAAGGAAGCTGGACAAAACAGCCTCAAGTTGCAGCACAGGAGGTCCAAGTCAGATACTGGGGAAAATTTCTCACTGAAAGTGCTGTCCAGCCCCGGCACAGGCTGGACAACACTTTCAGGGCAGTGGTGGAGTCTCCATCCCTGGAGGGATTTAACAGCCCTGTGGATATGGCACTGGAGGACATAGGTTAGTGGTGGCCTTGGCAGTGCTACGGAACAGTTGGACTTGGTGGCCTCAGAGAGCTTTTCCAACCAAAATGATTTTGTAACTATGCCTTCATTTACCACTGCTGCTCACACAAAACCAGGTGTGCAAGCTCTGTTCTGAAGCAACAAATTACGCCTGGAAAATACCACAAAGTTATTTGATCTCTAACCCATACCTGTCGTGGTAAGCTAAAATAATCCCTTCTTTCACAGCTTTCCAAAATCACAGCCCACATTTTCCTGGTGCCATACCCTCTTGTATCTGTCCTTGGCAATCTTGAAGTGCTGCTTGTAAAAGAAGTAGTTGCCAAATTCTCTCTCAGTGGCTGCCACTTTCAACACCGTTTCTAGAGGAACTCTATCCTGCTGCTCCTGTGTGAAGAAATATCTGAATTTCAGCTCAAACTAAAGAAAACAGGCAGAGAACAAGGCATGGCATTCTCAGCATGACTAGTCATGCTGACCATATAAACAGGTTATATATATAAATATATATATATAACCACAGGACAGTCCTGCACAGCCCCCTCCTATTCACAGAGCAGAAGCCAGGTCCTTACCAAGGCCAGGCCACCACCAGGTGGTATCTCCCCAGCCAGGCTGAAACATGACAGTGGTTCCTGTCCTGATTATTCCTAGTGAAGAAGTCAGGAAGCTTCCCAGGCCCAAATGGGGACTGAAAAAAGCAAGAATGCGTCCTTAAAACCTGCCCAACTCTTTCAGCACACAGCTGAGTTAACACAAATGCAGCCACTGGCACAAAGCTGCTTGAAAGGTTACACTGCTCTAATTGCTCTCAGGCCGGCTCTGGGACAGGCTGACACTCACAAAGACACCAATCAGCAAAACAAAAACCCCAACAATCATTTCAAAAAAAAAAAAAAAAAAAAAAAGGAGGGACAGGTTTTATTTTGGGTCCACAAGTTGGAACCAGCTCATAGAGAGAGGTCAGTCAGCCAAAATGGGTGGGCAAAGGGCAAGCAGGGAGCGCAACAAGTGTGGTTTGCTCACAGGGCTCTGGGGGAAAATGCCTGTGCAGAGGCTGGAGAGGACTGAAGGGCCTCCTCCATCAGCTTCTGCCTCCACTCATGGATCCACAACTACAGCCCAAAGCCGTTGACAAGAGAAGGCGAATTAACAATAGCACCGTAAGTCACCCAGGGGAAAAAAAACAGGGAAGGAACACTTGGGAGAGGAGCCAAGAGGCAGAGACAAAGGGTGGGGGCTGGTGGGGCACTGGGATACTGCAGACTGAAGAGGATTGTTGCAGCTCCTTACTGTTCCTTAAAGAAATTCCTGAAAGTTGATGCCCTCTAGTGCAACCATGAGGTTTCTGATAAAACTAAAAATAAATGGGAGCTGTTCCACTGACTCCATCCAGCATAGAGGAGCAAACAAAGGCAGATCCCACCTTCTCCCTCTCCATGGGAGGGCAAACAGAGCGAGACATGGAGGGGCACAATGGGCAGGCATATGGACCAGAGCAGAGCTGGAAGCCCAGGGACCGGATACTTGCACCAGCATTCACCTGAACACACGTAACATACAAGCCACAGCAACTGTGAGACAGGACAACGACGGTTCACCCTTCAGATTTCAGTCTCAAGCCTTATTAAGGGAACTCACACAAGTCAACTCAAAGAACGTGTCGCACTCCTCTGAGTCTATGAAGTCCAGCACCTCCACCTTGAAGAGGACCGTGGTGTTTGGGGGGATGAAGGGAGGACAGCCCCGCTGGCCGTAGGCGTATTCTGGAGCGAGGATGAACAGCGCAGCCTCTCCTTTGCGCATAGACAGCAGCCCGATCTCCAGCCCGCACAGTGTGATGTCTGTCACGAGGGGTGCGATAAGTGAGGTTAATGAACACCAACACCCTCACGCACCCAGAAGGGATTATCAGGGCAACCTTCTGTGGGACCAAGCATGTGGTATTGTAAATTCAGTGGGATGAGTTGGAAGGGGCTTTAGAGATCATCCAGTCCAAGCCCTGCCATTGGCAGGGACACCACCCACTGACCAGCATGCTCCAAGACCAGTCTAGCCTGGAAAATCTCCTCTCAGGAGATTTAAAAATACCTGAGGGCCGGGGGGAAACATTTCCCTACCACTCCCAGGCAGAGGGTAAGCAGGTCCAAATTCCATCTCCCATGTGAAACAGGAGGATTTAGGACTCCATGGACTGTTAAAAGTTTCAAACAACCAAAAGACACCAAGTAGCACTTAAACTGAAATGCCTTAATACAGCCCCAGGTCCCCAAATGCCTTACTCCAATCCCAAACCCCAGGACAAAGTTTGTGGCTCAAACCTACCTTTTCCAAGTTTCATCAGCCTTGGATACTTGCTGTTCCCGTTTGAACAGAAGGGCTTATTCCAATTTCCCAGGTACCCGGAGTACTTCACTGTTTAGCCCAAAATGAGGAGTGGGGAGAAGGGAAAAGGAAGAGTTTGATTTCATATCCCCTAATGGCAACATCAGGAGCATACCAGGAATTGTAACCACCCAGTTATCTTTCTGCTCTTTTTCTGTTCTGCTACAGAACATGAGAGGCAGCACAAACCCTTATGTTTTACACCAGAAACCCGGTCACATCCAAGCAGCCAAGTGCTGTGTGCTTTAGCATCATTCCCAGACAAAGCAGCTGCTTCAGAGTACTGAGCTATTTAAGAGATGAGATTTTGCACTTTTAAGAATTGGAAACTTCAGATGAGCAAATTAAAATGCGCCAGTTATATGCAGAAATACTTAAAAAGAATTCCCTAACAAGAGCTGGAGCTCTGGAAAGAGGAACAAGGGGAAGAATGTACCACCACCCCAAGCTCTGCATCTGTAATTACAGTTCTGCCTCAGTAAATACATTGTAATGGGCCTCTCTTGACACACCACGAGGGCTCTGCACTTCAGGAACTTCCAGCTTCAAACGTCACTGTGAAAAAAGGTGGGCCCTAGAAATCCCTCTTTCCTCAAGGTCAAGATGTCTTTTCATTTAATGTGTCAGCCACAAGAAGTTAAACACGGTATCCCAAGTGTTAAAATACTGGTAAGGAGAGGAGACAGTCTCTGAAGAAAAGACACACCACAGTACAATATCAGCACTTTTAAGTTCTTGTTGTGGTCTTTGCCAGCCACCAGCACCTCAACATTAGAGTCTTGGGGGATCCTTCCCAACAGGTTCTGCTCTCTCTGTTTCTTTTGATACCTGCTTCAGACAAAACTCACACCAAGACACAGGTGACAGAGACGAGCACCAGACCCTCACTCCAGGATTTTTGCTTTCTTGGTCCTGCTGAACACAGACTAAATAATTCCTATTTAAAAGCTGCTCAGGAGATGGTTACTGGTGCCTGAACTACCTATGAATTTAGGCACAACATTACTGCAGAGCACTCAGAACAGCCCCCCTCCCCGGCAGCCAGGCTGAGCTGGGACAGTTTCACTCCAGGACAACAGCCCTGGCAAGACTGCAAGAATTGTGGAATGGTTTGGGTTGGAAGGGACCTTGAAGTTCATCCAATCCAACCCCCTGCCCATGGGCAGGGACACTTTCCACTAGAGCAGGTTGCTCTAGCCTGGCCTTGAACGTTTCCAGGAAAGGGGCAACCTGTGCCAGAGAACTGGGACATCCTTAACAGGGGTGCCCGACCCTGGCCACGGGAGCTCCCACGGCCCACAGGAGGCTCTGGAGGTCCCAGATCCAGCTCTACCTGCTACGGAGGCGGATGGGGGCACGGGCTGACCGGAGCCGGGGCACAGCTTCTCCTTGCGCACCCCTCCATCACCGGTCAGATCCTGTAGGGCTTGGAGAGAGTCCGAGGCCAGAGACAAAGAGGGTGTGGAGGCCGGGGCCGGGGTCAGTGCCAGAGCCCACGTCGGAGTCGAAGCCGGGTCTGGGTCCTGCCACTCGGCCCCAACCTCCTCCACGCCAGCGACGCCTGCCATCATGGCCGCGCGCGGCTCTTCCCCGCCTCACCCGCTCCGCCAATCACCGCCCGCCAAGCGTGGCGCCTCCAGCCAATCACGCTCCGAGCAGCGACCCCGTCCCAACGAGCGACTTTAGAGCCACGCGAAAATGGACACGCCCCTGTGCGGCTCTGGGCCAATGGAAGGCGAAACGTCACGGAAGCGCCGCGGTGCACGCTGGGGGATGTAGTCCGCAGTGCACTGCCTCCGCACTGGGTTAGAACAAAAACCCTGAACCCACCTAAAACTCAAAAAGCAAAACCAAACCCCACAAAAACAACATCAAAACCCCCAACCAAACTACAACAAAAACCACACAGCTACCAAAAAAACCCACCAAAAACAAAATCCAAGCCAAAACCCTATCAAACAAAAACCCAAACCAAAGGAAAAACAAAACCACACCCACCACCACCCACCCAACCAAAATAACCAAACAAAACTAAAACCAAACAAACCTGCCCCAAGAAACCCACGAAACAAAACAAAACAAAAAACCCCAAACCAGCAACCAACCAACCAAAACCCCATAAAAACCCAACCAACCAACAAATCACAAACTACCACATGGAAAAAACCCAAACTGGTTTGGAACAAGTTTGCAAGTTTGGCTTTCTTCAGGCACCTGAAATGGTATAAATGCAAAATGAACGAGAATGCAAAATAAAAACAGAAAGAAACTCATATTCTTGAGAATTTTTGAGATATCACCACAAAAGAACATAAAGCCAAGTTTCTTCTTCACAGAAGGTTATAGAAGGAAGGCAGGAAGGCAGGGGAAAAGACAAGAAAGGATGTCCCCACAGCCCTCCCCCCCATGTGGAGAGAAAGTGCTTCATTCTCTGCTTTGCTGTGTCCTGAAGAGCTTCAGTGTGAGGCTGGGCGAGTGCCTCAGGCTGATCCTTCCCTCACTGCATTCCCAAAGTTGGACATTCCCCAGGGAGAAGCCAGGACCATCCCCAGCTCCCCAGGAGATGCTGAGAGAGAAGCCGGGGATGGGATCATGATGGGATTCATATGAGGGATGCTCATGAGCCAAACATATCTATGAACCAGGAGTTATTATATGAGAAACTATTTTTTCATAATCAGACAAAATAATTCCTTGTTCCTTGCCCCCCACAGTAAGAGCAGCGTTTAGTTTCCTGTTTTTTTTCCAAAAGCATAATGGGTTTTCACCACACAACAAAACCCCATCGGTTTAACGAAATAAATTGTAGTTAATAGCAAAGTTAGCCTAGTTGATAACAGTATCTTAAAGTCATCTTAAACTTAACTGAATAACCAAGTGCTTTGGTGAGAACATTCTCTCTGTTACAGTGGGGATAAGGGAAGTCCCACGGGGATCTGGGGACTGTGGCTGCTGCGGGAGGCAAACACAGCCAGCACTTCTCCTGGTCCTGCCCAGTGATGTGCTGAGTGCTCACACGTGGCTCCAGGCAGCCCTTCCTGGGGTGTGCACACACAGGACAGGGGGATAGGAGCATGCCTGGCTCTCCTTGGGAACAGGAACATCTTGGAGGGATGCAGGAGGGGAGCCACTGGGGTCCCCATCCTGAGGAGGAGCTACCTTGTCTGACTGGGTCCCATCAGCTTGACCAGGAGAAGCCCAGGAAAGTCCATTGGGTCGATGCACTGGGAGAAGTGGAGCTGAGAAATCCGTGCAGGCCATCTCAGTGGCTGGGTATTATTTGGGTCTCTGAGAGGTGTTTTTCTGTGTGCACCTTTGGCTGGTCCCTCCGCTTGTGCTCCTGGGATATCTGGTGGGTGCTTGAGCATCGCTTGGTTCACCCCACAGCAATGTGTGACACCAGCCCAGCCTCCCCTTTCCCTGGGGAAGTAACCAAGTCCTGACTTCAGGTTTCTTTTCTTCAACTTCGAGGCCAAATGTTTGACTTGCCCAGAAGTCTGGCAGTTCTGTCCCAACTGCGAACAGCAGGGAAGGCAGTACTGCCCGAGCCTTACAGCTTGGAAACACACTGTCCTGTGCTCCCTGGGGCTGATGGGAGAGGCTGGGATTTCAGCTCACATCTTTTGGGGAAGAACATGGAAACAAGTTTCAAGGGGGTGAGCTGTGCCTCAGCTTCCCAAATCCAGCCCCCGCCCCCCATCTCCAAGATAAATGTTTTTAATGTTTTCCTTCTGCTTCTTGCTTATATGTATCCCTTGAGTGATACCAGTCTTTCTGAGGATGTCCGTGGGCTGAGATAACCCCAAAGGGATCTGTGGGAATTCATACAGGGACAAGACTGTGATTTTTCAGTGGAAAATGCCTCCTGGGTGTGTCTGAGCCCCGGCACAAAGGCAGAACTTCACTGCAGTCTGACATCCCTGCCTGGGCCCAGGTGGGAACAGCTTGGGGGTGACTGCTGACACCTTGGGCAGACCCAGGACACACAGCCAGGTGTAGCCACATACCCCTTATGGGTTAAAATCATCATCTCAGACTTAGTTTGGAGTTTTAAGGATGGGTTTGCAACTGTCTGTGCTGCTGATTTTGTTTTTGGAACAGGACTGATCTTCCACCAGTGTTTCCCAGCCCAGATCTGTGTGAGAAGGTGACAGGACAGCTCAGAAGACGAGCATTGACACACTGGAAGAGCACCTGCTCTGTCCCATCTGCCTGGAGGTGTTCAAGGAGCCACTGATGCTGCAATGTGGTCACTTGTCCTGTCAGCCCTGCATGCTGTCCCTCCCCAAAGTGCTGGAGGGGCAGCTCCTGTGCCCTGTATGCGGCCAGAGAGTGGTCTGCAGTCCCCTGGCACCCAGCATTGTGCTGGCTTGTGTCATCGAGGTGCTGCGGAGCCAAGGCGAGGACAGAGCCTCCCTCAGTCTTGCCCAATGCATCCCACAGATGCACAGGCATAGAATCATGGAATGCTTTGGCTTAGAAGGGACCTTAAAGACAATCTCATTCCACCCCCCCTATCATGGGCAGGGACACCTTCCACTACACCAGATTGCTTCAAGCTCCATCCAGCCTGTCCTTGGACACTTTCAGGGATGGGGCAGCCACAGCTACTCTGGGCAACCTGTGCCAAGGCCTTTTCACCCTCACAGGGAAAAATCTCTTCCATACACCTAACTTAAATTTCCCCTTTTGCAGTTTGAATGCATTTCCCATTGATCTATCCAGTTCCTGATGAAAAGTCCTTCTCCAGCTTCCTCGTAGCCCCCTTCATATACTGGAACTTTCTCTTCTCCAGACTGAACAGCCCCAGCTCTCTCAGCTTGTCTCAGTTAAGGCTGTGGCAGAGTTGTCCTCCTGTAGAAACCATGGTGCTGCACAACAAGCTCCACCAGGATAGGCGAGTCCTTTCCCTCTCCTCTAAGGGCACAAAATGTCAGCCTTGACCTCAGCATCCCCATCCCCAGTTTACCACACTGAAACACAGCTTACCTGCCAGGATGTCCCCCTAGAAAAGTCTGTATGCCTGAAGAGGGTGAGTGTTCAGGGTCTTTGTGGCACATCCTTCCAAGCAGAGTTTGAGGTGGATGGGCTGGTTGCTGGCTGACACAGGGACTCTCTCTCAGAGAACAAGCACAGCTGGAGCCAAGCGGGCAGCTGTGGTGAGAGGCTGCTGAAGAGGGAAATGGGAGCACAAAAACCAGCTGAAGAGCTGTGTGCAGGCAGCAGGTCACTCCTGGTCTTTCCAGCTACCCAGGACTGTGAGCTGGCATGGCAGACTGTGTCCTCCCAGTCTGCTAGGGAGGGACACTGCCCAGGGCCATGGACTGAGAGGAGCAGGGCACCTGAGCGGCTCAGCCACCCTGCACACAGCCCAGCAGTGGCTCCTGCAAACTGCAAAGGGTCACCAGGGACCCGCTTCTCGGGCCTGTGACCAAAAGGCACAACCAGCCTGTGCCAACCAGAGGCCAGGGAATAAAATACACCACCATCAAGGTAAATGTCTGTTCTGACATCTCTGCCAAACTGAGGCTCCTGAATGTGCCTTTCTACAGGTTCAAGTACTATAAAATCATGGAATATCCTGAGTTGGAAGGGACCAACAGGGATCATCGAGTCCAACTCCTGGCCCTGCACAGACACCCCAATAATCCCACCTTGTGCCCGAGAGCATTGAACAAATGCTGCTGGAGCTCTGGCAGTCCTGGAGCTGTGACCATTCCCTGGGGAGCCTGTTCAGTGCCCCAGCACCCTCTGGGGGAAGAACCTTTTCCTGATACCAAACTAAATTTTCCCTGACAGTGACGGAGCTCCATTTCCTCAGATCCTGTCACTAGGATGAGATTCTTACACCCTTTGATTGTTCAGTTACAAGATGACTGATCCCCAGCACCTACTGCTAACCCTTCAGACCCTGCAAAGCAGCTCTCACCTGTCTCTGGATCAGAGTGTCCCTGGAGCTGGTCCTGCTGGAGTGACTGATGCATTACACCTGATTGTTCTGGGACAGTTTCAAAGCCATGTCCAGGTTGCTGGGATACTGCCTTATGGTGGCTGTCCTGGGGTATCCTTTACCCTCCATATACAGCTCTGAGCTTCCTGGAGCAGATCCCCCTTTTCCCAGAGCAGATCCCTTTCTTGGAGCAGACCCCTGTGCTGGGCATCCTTTGCTCTGAGTGCAGCATGAACACCACCAAAGTCTGCAGCAAATCCTCACTAACCCATCACCCAACAGGGTATCACAGGGTCCAACAAGTAGTAGAAATGTCAGCGTGCTTCCACTTGCAGGGACAGGAGGGGGTGTCCGGGGCTAGTGACTAGGGTCACTGGAGTGATAGAGGTGGCTGGGATGGCCGGGCTAATCAGGATGGTCAGGGTGATTGGTTGGTCAGGGTGGCTGGGATCACCAGGATGGACAGGGTGACGGGGGTGGCTGGTGCTAAGGTCACTGATGATGGGGAGGCCAGGATGATGGGGGTGACCGGGGTCATTGGCTGGCCGGGGTCACCAGAGTGGCCGAGGTCATTATGATGATGGGGTGGTCGGGGTGGCCGAGGTGGCTTTGATTACCGGGGCGCCCAGGGTACTCGGGGTGACCGCGGTGACCGCGGTGACTGGGCTAGCCGGGGTCGCCGCGACGATGGCGTAGCCGGGGTGACCCGGGTCCTTCCGCCGGCGCCGCCGCCCAGCCGCGCCCCACCCGCTCCGTGCTCTCCGCCCCCTCGGCCCCGGGCACTGAGCGCGGAGCGGGGCCGCGCTCGCCCCCTGCGGCTCCGGAGGCCCCGGCGGAAGCGGCGCGGGGCGCACATGGCGCTGTACAGCGCGGCGGCCGCCGTGTTGGCGGGGCTGGAGCGCGGCGAGGGCGGCCTCAAGAGCCTCGTGTACAACAGCGGCTTCCCGGTGAGCCCGGACGGGCCGGGGTGCGGGGTGGCCGGGGGTGGAATCACAGCCGGAAGGGCGGGGGGGAGTCCCGGAGCCCGGCGCGGGCCCGGTGTCGCTCACTGCTGACTGCTCCGCAGCATGTCCGGCGGCTGTACGCGCTGGTGTCCGAGACCCTCCGCTACGCCTCGGTGCTGGAGAAGCTGCTGGATGGAGCCGCGCTGCTGCAGGCCGAGAAGAAGCTGGCGCCGCAGCTGGCGAAGGTATACGGGCATCCGCGGAATCCCTGGGCCGCGGTGTCCTGGAGCCGCGGTGTGCCGGAGCCGCGGTGTCCTGGAGCCGCGGTGTGCCGGAGCTGCGGTGTGCCGGAGCCGCGGTGTCCTGGAGCCGCGGTGTGCCGGAGCCGCGGTGTGCCGGAGCCGTGGTGTCCTGGAGCCGCAGTGTGCCGGAGCTGCGGTGTGCCGGAGCCGCCGTGTCCTGGGGCTGCGGTGTCCTGGAGCCACGGTGTGCTGGAGCCGCGGTGTGCCGGAGCTGCGGTGTCCTGGAGCCGCGGTGTCCTGGAGCCGCGGTGTGCCGGAGCTGCGGTGTCCTGGAGCCGCGGTGTGCCAGAGCTGCGGTGTCCTGGAGCTGCGGTGTCCTGGAGCCGCGGTGTGCCGGAGCCGCGGTGTGCCGGAGCCGCGGTGTCCTGGAGCCGCGGTGTCCTGGAGCCGCGGTGTGCCGGAGCCGCGGTGTGCTGGAGCCGCGGTGTGCCGGAGCCGCGGTGTCCTGGAGCCGCGGTGTGCCGGAGCCGCGGTGTGCTGGAGCCGCGGTGTGCCGGAGCTGCGGTGTCCTGGAGCCGCGGTGTGCCAGAGCTGCGGTGTCCTGGAGCTGCGGTGTCCTGGAGCCGCGGTGTGCCGGAGCCGCGGTGTGCCGGAGCCGCGGTGTCCTGGAGCCGCGGTGTCCTGGAGCCGCGGTGTCCTGGAGCCGCGGTGTGCCGGAGCCGCGGTGTGCCGGAGCTGCGGTGTCCTGGAGCCGCGGTGTCCCGGAGCCGCGGTGTCCTGGAGCCGCGGTGTCCTGGAGCCGCGGTGTGCCGGAGCCGCGGTGTGCCGGAGCCGCGGTGTGCCGGAGCCGCGGTGTCCTGGAGCCGCGGTGTCCTGGAGCCGCGGTGTGCCGGAGCCGCGGTGTGCCGGAGCCGCGGTGTGCCGGAGCCGCGGTGTCCTGGAGCCGCGGTGTGCCGGAGCCGCGGTGTGCCGGAGCTGCGGTGTCCTGGAGCCGCGCTGTCCTGGAGCCGCGGTGTGCCGGGGCGGCGGGCCCGCGCTCACCTCGTTCCCTTCCCGCAGGTCCTGGTGTATGACTTGCTCTTCGGCAAGGGGCTGAAGTGCGGGGGCCGGTGGAAGGCGCTGGCCCGGCGGCACCGGGCACGGCTGGAGGCCGAGCTGGCTCGCTTGAAGGTGCGGCACAAGGTGAGCCGCAACGAGGACCTGCTGGCCCCGGAGACGGTGCTAAGCGCCGCAGGTGAGTGGGCTCGGGCTGGGTGGGCACCCCGTGGTGGGAGCAGCAGGGGGCTGTGTATGACCTGTCCAGCCCCTGCAGCCTCCCAGGTCCCACGCTATGTCCGGGTCAACACCCTGAAGACTTGTGTGGATGATGTGATCGACTTCTTCAAGCGCCAGGGATATGCCTACCTGGGTAAGGCAGCCAGGTGAGTATTTCTTTCTGCTATCCCACCTTTGCCGGAATGTCAGGTGTCATGGGATAAGGTCTGGTGGGTTGAGGGGTTGCTGAACTTAGTGCTCAGAATGGTTGGGTTGGGATCTCCGTCACTCCCCACTCTTAGATGCCCCCTATCTGGGTCCTGCCTGTAGCTGGTGAGGAGCTGTGGGGTGAAGGAGTTTCTCAGCGTGGGCTCAGCTGAGAGCACTGGGATTAGGACTTTGTATTCATGCTCCTTGTGTCCCGTGGGCAGTGTCGAGGAACTGAAGGCCCTCTCTGGAAAAAAATTCATGTTGGATCTGCATCTCCCGGAGCTGTTGGTTTTCCCTTCGCAGACAGATCTCCATGACAACGTGCTGTATACTTCAGGACACATAATTCTGCAGGACAAGGTGAGCAAACTGGGGAGCAGGAATTTGCAGGGGCAGAAAAGCTACTGACAGGGATGAAGGGTGAGCTCCTTCCACAATGTCTCAGCTTGCTGCAGCGTTTAAGTCTAAGCAGAAACTGTGGGACTCCCCCAGTGCTTTGCTTCCATTGTTTGAAGGTCCAGGATGAAAGCCCACCCCTGTGGGAGCTGGGGACCAGCAGCTGGGAGGAGCAGAGGGGTGTGGGTTGGGCAAGGCTGTTGGTGGAGCACGGTGGTGGCCTTGGCCCTGTGTCATGGTGGTCCCCACAGCATCAGCCATGCCCGAGGAGGGGCCAGGTGTTTCTGCCCACCCCTCTGACGGTCTTTGCCCTCTCGCAGGCCAGCTGCCTCCCTGCCTTCCTCCTTGGCCCTGTTGCCAGCTCCCACATCATCGATGCCTGTGCTGCCCCTGGAAACAAGACAAGCCACTTGGCTGCCATCCTGAAGAACAAGGGGTGAGGGCAGGGGTGGAGGAAAGGGGGGAGGTGGCCCTGGTCCCCCTGTGCCCACAGAGAGCACAAGGTGGCCGGAGGAGCTGCAGCCTGTCACCAGCTCAGGTGAGCTGGTGGCTGTGACAGTCCTGGGCCACTGGAGGGACCTGAGGGGACATGAAGTCACATAGGGGCTCACTCCCAGCCCCCAGCCCTGGCCCTGTTCCATGACCCTGCCAGAGGGGAGGCAGCTCTTAAGGTCTGCCTGCCCAGTATTTGAGTGTTCCTGGGGGCCAGGTGGTCTGTTCACAGCTTTTCTTGGGTGCTGGGCTCTGCCTTCAGACAGATCTTTGCCTTTGATGTGGACCCCAAGCGCATGGCCACCATGAACACGCTGCTGACACGGGCAGGGGTCACTGGCTGCCAGCTGGCCCAGCAGGACTTCCTGACCGTGGATCCCAGAGACCCCAAATATAGCAGGGTGACCCACATCCTTCTCGACCCATCCTGCAGTGGCTCAGGTAACGTGTGAGGCTCCAGCAGCTCACCTGGCGCCAGGCTGTGGGTGTGCAAACCCCAGGTGACAGCTCCTGTCCTGCAGGGATGGTGACTCGGGGGCCAGGGCAGGAGGTGGCCCCGAGTGCCGAACGCATGCAGGCGCTGGCTGGCTTCCAGCGCCGGGTCCTCAGCCACGCCCTGAGCTTTCCAGCTCTCCGCCGCCTGGTCTACTCCACCTGCTCCCTACACCAGGAGGAGAACGAGGATGTGGTGCAGGCTGTGCTGCAGGAGTGGGGCTCGGCCTTCAGGTGGGTCTGGCTCAGGGAGCCTGGAGGGCTGTAGGGCAGGGTTTGGTGCTGACCCCTTTTCCATGCCGCAGGCTGGTGACTGCCTTCCCATCCTGGCCCTGCCGAGGGCTCGCTGTCTTCCCTGGAGCGGAGAGCTGCCTCCGTGCTTCCCCTGCAGAGACCCTCACCCATGGCTTCTTCGTGGCTGTGCTGGAGCGGTGCAAGGAAGGGGCTGCTACCCCCAGGTGAGAGGGGGCTCTGGGGGACTCCAGCTGCTTCTGGGGAGCACCATGGCCAAGGTCAGTGCTCTGGACAGCCCGGAGAGGGTACGAGGGGATGTGGCTGTGGGAACAGAGGACAGGAACTGCGGCACTGGAAAGTGTGGCTCAGGCCGTTTGGTCTTGTCCACAGCTCCCTGCCTGCAGCAGCCAAGGAGAACCCACAGCCAGGAGAGGGAACGGAGCCAGGAGCAGCTCCCAAGAAGAGGAAAAAGAAAAAGCAGATGAAAGAGTGAAACAACATTTTCTGGACAAACCCCTCACCGCTGGGGCTGTGGGGAACACATACTGGCCTGAACACAAGTCAACTGTGTGCCAACTGCATAGTGAGAATTCTGTACCATCAGGGGCTGATTGCCAACACTGGGACCACCCTGGTGCCAGGAAGGGGCAACTGCTCACCCAGAGCTGCCCCTTGCAGCCAGTTCCTGCCCCAGGTTTGCCCCCAAGGCAATCCCCACTCCTCACCCTGCAGGGCTGCAGTCCTCCAGCTGGATTAAGGGTGGTTTATTATGTTCCCCTCCCCAAAATTCCAACTCTTAGCCTGATGTGGAGCTTTGAGAAAGTGTTTCACTGTAGGGATGAAGCAGATTAAAAGTTTCTCTCTCTTCACTGTCTATTCCAGTGCTTTTGTGCTGTCCTGCCCTGAAATTGCCATTGCTCATGGCAGAGGTAAAGTGTGTGGAAAACGGTGAAATAGTAATAATCCTGTCCCTGCACCTCTCTTTGAACTGGGGGAGCAAGGACACCTGAACCCCACCAGCAGCACCCTGCCCTGGGAATCCCAGCCCCAGGAAACACACACAAGCACAGATATGTGAACACAGTCATTTTATTTTAAACCAGGGACATACGAAGCGAGGAAACAAAAATTGCACATTCACACTAAAATCCTTATCAGCCACACCAGGAATGATCCAACTCTTCAACAGTTAAAACCCAGCCTTTCCCCAGGCACAAGGGGCTCTCCCAGCAGAGCCTGTGTGGCAGGGAAGGGACAGCCTGGCTCCTCCAGTGTGTGGGACTACGTGGGGCAGCTAGTTGGTCAGGACCAAGCCAGGGTGCCCTCAACGTTGTCCTAGCTCATCCCCATCTTGTCAGAGCTGACCTGGCCAAACCCTGGCACCTTGAGGATGGGGAGTGGGTGCTCTCCTGGCCCAGGACCCTAACTGGGGCACCCAAGGTCAGTCTTGGCAGGCACTAGCCCTTTCCCATCTGCTTCTTCCAACCCCAAGGACACATTTTCCCAGCCTGGCTGCTCTTGGCCCACTGCACCTTCATTGATGTTGGTGGGTGATGGCCAGAACATTCCCACCAACACCTGCAGGTCCTCTGTGTCCCCCTTACTATGGGGCTGTGTCCCCTCTGTGCCACACAGAGTCCCTCACCTGCCCTTTCTGCTGGGAGAGACACCTTGACCCTGACACTCAGCAACATCATGTGAGAGCTCCTGCTCCTCACCCTCAGAGAAATAATTAAAAAACTTTAAAAAACAAACAAAAAAGATTTAGTCACATCCACATACATCACGTTTAAAAGGAAAGGGATGATGTACAGCAGGGGGAGCATGGCAGAGCCTGCAGGATGCAGCTGCCTTTCCCAGCACAGTGCATTCCCACAGGCACAGCCAGGGTGGGAATAGCTAAACACTAACAGCTGTGGGGCAGGCAACTTCACTGAACCAAGCTTGAAGGAATCTGAAGGCAATTTTGCTTAAATATAAAAATAAATTTTTCTTAAAAAATGTTTAAATAATTTTGGATTTTTTCCCTTGTGTTTTTTTTTTTTTTTCTTTTTTTAAAATTTTTTTTATTTGTTGTTTTTTTTTGGTTGTTTTTTTTTTATTTTTTTTTGTTTTTTTTTTTTTTATTTTTTTTAATTTAGACCTTAGCAAACACACCCACTCACACGGCTTGGAGAGTAAAAACCTGGCAGCAAAGCATTCCTGGGAATGGAGTGCCCATCCCTCACCAAGGACAGGGCAGGGGGTGGCTTTTTGGTGAGCCCCAGCTCTGGCAGTCTCTTCCCAAGGAAGGCAGGGAAGGGTGGGATTTCCACTCCTGGCTGGATGGGGACAGGGGGAGGCAGCACCCCAGTTCCTAGGAGCTCCACTGGGATGGAGATAAGCTGAAAAATGAAAAACAATTTGGATTTGGGATGGGGGGGAGAGTGCATCTGCTCTGGACTCCTTCTGTGAGCAATTCCAGAGCGCCCTGCAGTGCAGAAGAGGTACTAGGAGAGAGGGAAAGGGAGGGGAGAGACTGCCACAGTTGGAACCCTCTGCCCTAGCTGCCTTTCACTCATGACATGGAAGGGACTTCCCAGCACGAGCAGCCACGCAGTGATGCTACTGTCAACACCCAATTAGCTGGGGCAAGTCTCCCCCCAAGGACTGGTGCCCCCCCAAAAAGAAACTCCAAACAGCAAATCCGGCATAACCAACATGCCGCCACACACACGGTTCAGCTCTTCCTCCAAACTCGATTCAGTGAGAGCAGGAACAGTAGCACAGATAAAGCAGAACTGGGGAGCAGGGTGGGGGCAGCCCACAGCCCCCCAGAGCAGCGGAGATGGGAGAGGGGTGGGGGGACCCCGATCCTCACTCCGTGCCTCCAGCTCAGCTCCCAGGCTATGGCATGTCCTCAGCTGGAGGTAGCAGGGCATTAGGTCCCAGTGAGAGGTGTCACCCAATTGCACCCATGGCAGTCACCTGTGGCACCAAAACAGAGCCAGGCTGGAACCCACCCCGGCTGCAGGCATAGGACCATATTCACTAGGCCATGGGATGAACAATGGGAAAGATTTTGGGACCTGGTGAAAATGGTGTCTGACATTAACTCAGAACCACAGCATGTTGCCAGCCAGGCTCTGAGTGGGACATGGCCTTAGGGCTGGGGTGGGGCTGGGGCAGGGCACAGGAAACAGGTAGAAGAAGCAAATGGGGAGAAATGTACACATTATTAACCAAGACAAAATAAATTGAGAGAAAGAACATTGCAGATATGTACAGAGATTTGTCCAGCCTTGGCTCTGGAACTGTTCAAGTAACAAGAGTTTGGTTTATCCCATCCCAGCATGGTCTCTGGTGGGTGTTAGGGACTGGCCCCACCATAGGGACAGCTCCAACCAGAGCCCCCAGTGTGGGCCATGGGTTACTTTTTGCGGGTGTGCTGCCTCCGTGCCTGCAGCCGCTGGCGAGTGCCCGTCTTAGATCCTGCCCCGATGGAGAAGGTGGGAGCGGATGAACCTGGAAGCAGAAAGGTTGCTCAGGTCTCTGTAGCTTTGGGATCAGTGCAATCCTCACCCCGAGAGGAACGGCAGGCTCGGCATCCCCCCGAGTCCAGGCAGGTACCACCTGAGCCGTCTCCCAGAGCACTCCTGGCCCTACCACTGCTTCCAACCCAAGGGGACACCAAGACCCTCGAGCTCCCCAAGGCTGGAACACCAACTCCCTCCTTACCAAAGGAAGTGCCGACTCCTCCAAAGCTTGAGGCAGGAGTGCTGGGTGTCCTGAAGGAAAGGGTGCTGCTTCCACTGCCCACAGCTCCAGGGACAGGTGTGCTCTGCCCAAAGGTGGGCACTGGAGCTCCTGGAAAGCAACAGGTCACTGTGAACAAGGGCTGACAAAGGAGAAAGAGCTGGTGACACCCAGAGGAGGCAAAGGATGCTCTCTGGGGGCTGAAGCACCACAATCCATCGCCCAGAACCAGCCTCTGCTCCTAAAAAGCCCTTTTAATGCAAAAGTTACTCTATGGATAATCCCTGGGCTCCCTGAACAGCAGGGCAGCACAGAAGGATTTTCCAGGGAGGAACAAAGACCTTGGCCTTTTCTAGTCCAAGGAGTTGCTCACTGTGTGGGTTTCAGTTTCATAGAAGCTGGGAATATCCAGTGAGGATCTGAAGTGTTAGGGAAACCCTGAGAGCAAACATGAAGTGATGGCAGTTTCTGGCTGACAGCATTCCAGCTTGCTAAGGCATTCCAGGTGGCTGTTAAGGACTCAGACGATCCTGGCTCCTGCAGGAAACTTGGATGTGCAAAGTTGGGGAGCTGGTGCCTTCAGAGGGGCCAATAAGCAGAGTTTAGGAATACCCCTCCCCAGAGGGCCAGGATCCTTAGAGGGAGTGATGGGAGTGCCTTCCCTTTGTATGGAAAGACTACACAGCAGGAGCACTGGCCTCACCAGGGCTGTAGACCCCAGGAGCCTTGGCAAGGAATACTACTGTCCAACTCCAGACCCTCAAGATGGCCCGTCTGCTCCCATCCCATCCTGAAAATGTTCAAATGCCACACTGGCCAGGGCCTTGAGCAACTTGGTGTAGTGGAATGTGTCTCTGCCCATAACAGAGGGGTGGATCAACATGATCTTTAAGGTCCCTTCCAACACGACCCATTCCATGATGACTCACCTCCAAATGCTGGTTTGCTGTTGGGAGTGCTGGTCATGGTGAAGGCGAAGGGCGTGCTCTGGCCCTGCGCTCCCAGTGCACTCTGTGGCAGAGATGAGCCAAAGGGTGTTGCTGCCGGGGCTGACCCGCTCTGCCCAGCCCCAAAGCTGAAGGCCACAGTAGGGGACCCACTGCTGAGGCCCGGCGTACCCATCCCAAAGGTGCTGGTGGAGGGGCCTGGCTGGGTGGTGGCCCCGAAGGTGAATAGAGATGGGGTGGTGGCAAAGACAGTGGTACTGGTGCTGCTGCTTGTGGTCTGGGTGGTGGCACCAAAGCTAGATGTGGTGGAGGTGGCTGTTCCAAAAGAGAACACTGAGGTGGTGGTCCCGAACGCAGCCTGGGTGCTGCTGGCACCAAAGGAGCCCTGGCCACTGGCTGTACCGAAGACTGGCTGGGCACCGCTGCCAAATGCTGGCTGAGCCACTGACTGTGCTGGGGGGGCTCCAAAACTGAATGAGGGTGTCAAGCTGATGGGGCCAGCAGCAGGCTTGCTGGCAGGCACCTGGCTCTCAGTAGCCCCGGTGCTGAAGGTGAGCTGGCTCCCAGTGCCGGGGTATGGTGGCGGCAGCTTTGCACTGGCTGAAAAGCTGCCAAAAGCTGAAACGGAGGAGCCAAATGTCAGTGGTGCTTGAGTTGTGGTGGCTGGGGCAGAGGAGGTCAGTGTCGCACTCCCAAATATGCTAAAACCCACGGTGGTGGCGGCGACTGTCGAGTTTGAAAGTACCTGGCCAAAGGCAGGGCCTCCAGGGACACTCGTGGTGGCAGTGACTGTGACTGGAGGCGGCTTCCCAAACTGGAACACAGGCCCTGAGGTGGCAAAGCTGGTGTCTGTGCTGGGAGCTGAGCCAGCGAGGCCCCCAAATAGGAAGGGCTGGGTTGTGCTGGTGGAGGTGGCAGCGGTGACAGTCACGCTGGGGGCAGGGCCAGTGGAAGCAGGCGAGTTCAGTCCAAAGCTGAAGACAGGTTTAACGGTAGCATCCGTGGAGGAACTCTGGGTGGCGGCAGTTGTAGCTGCAGTGGTGAAGATGACGTTGGGAAGACCCATGAATCCTGCCAGAGTAGCTGTGGAGGCAGTTGGTGGCTCTGAAGCTGTCTGTGCCATGGGACTGAAGGTGAAAGAAGAGACTTCCGCTGGAGATGAAGCTGCAGTGACGTTGCCAAAGATGGGCTTGAATATGGAGGATGTGGAGGACGTTGAGGCAAGGCCTGAGCTTGCAGACACAGTGGCTGTTGTGGAATTGACAGCAGTGCAGGCTGCTGTGTTCTCACTCTTTGGGACAGCACCAAAGATGGGTTTGAAGACGGGGGCTGTGGTGGGCACAGCAGTGGCTGTGGTGGGCACAGCAGTGGATGCAGCAGTGGATGCAGCTGTGGATGCAGCTGTGGATGCAGTGGGTGCAGCAGCAGCCGCAGGCACTGCTGGCTGGCTGGCTGGAGGGGTGTTCAGCATCCCAAACAGGATGCTTGGCTTTGGGAAGGAGGGAGGCTTGCTGGGGGTCTGGCCCAGCTCAGTGAACACAGGCGGGGCCAGGCTGCTGGGGGGTTGCCCTGCCAGTGCAGGGGAAGCACTGGGGGCAGGTGTGCTCAGTACAGGCACAGGCTTGGTGTCAGCAGAGATGGCAGGCAGAGAGCTCGACTCCAATGACACAGCAGGAGCAGGGGACTGTGCAGTTGATGGAGGTGGTTGGGATGCTGCCACAGGTCCAGTGGAGTCTGGAAAGGATAAAGAGCTTATTTACGGACAAGGGGGCACTTTCAGAAGCCCACTCTTCTGCTGGTGGTACCCACCCACTGCTGCAAAGGCTCCCATCACACCCAGCCCTACATGGTTACCACAGCCTCCAGCAGAACCAGGGGCTCAGCATCCCCAAAGGTGTTCCCTCAAGCCCTACCTGCTAGCTCTGCTGCCTGCAGAGCTTTTGAACGATGGGTTTTGTCAGCTGCCTCATTCAGAGGCAACAAGGAGCTCCTGCTGCACCTGCCCGACTCTGCTGGCATTTCACTGTGCAGACTCTCCTCCTCCTCACCTGGTGCTGTGGATACAGCCTGGCTCCTCTGCATCTTCTTCAGGCTGTCTAGGGGCGAAGAGCTGGCCAGGGCAGAAGCTGTGGAGGCAGGCATAGGCCCAGTGGAGGTCACAGCAAACACCAGTGGCTTGGACACAGGCATCATCTCTGCAGTGGTGCTGGGGACTGCATCTACAGGGAAACAGCAAGATATCAGGACCTGCAACTGGCTGTGAGGAACGAACTCTAAGCAGAGCTTCCCAGCAGGCAGGGGAAATGCAGCCTACAGCTCTGGGCAACCTCACCCAACACCACAAGGCATGAGATCTCCTCAGCTAGAAGGCATCAAGAGCACCTCCAGACCAAGCGTGATCCTATCCCTCCACATTCCTAGCCCATCCTTACCAGACTTATCCTCCAAGACACTGTTGAACCACTGCAGCACTGCCTTCTTCTCTGCGTCCAGGTCCTCTGAGGTGATGGAAAAGCCCAGCTGAGGTGGCGGGGGCTGCCAAGAGAGAGCAGCAGCAGCTTAGCTCCTTCCCAGGGAAGCGGGCAGAGCCTCTTTGAAGGTGTGCTGGCGACTGGCTGTGGCAAGCCCTATGAAGCACGTGGTCCTGCTGCAGCTACCGTGCAGCTCCAGTCCCCAAATCTGGTGGGCCCCTGGTGTGACACTGAGGGCATGGCAGGCCTTCCCCAGGCCATTACCTGGTCCGGCAGCAGGCAGCACAACCACGCACAGCCCACCAGACACTGGGGCTGGGGAGAGCGTCACTTCCCACTCGGCCAAGGACGGGGCCTCCTTCCTGAGGGCAGGCAGGTCAGTGTGCCCCCAGCCCTGCAGAAATTGCAGTGAGCACATTCTATTGCCAGAGCGGGGCCAAAGGGGTTGAGAGACAGCGACGTACCAGCACCAGCTGGTCCCCACGGAGAGACGACAGCAACGGGATCTTTCGCTTGCGTGTCCCGCTGCTCCCTGAGGTGGACGGTGGGCTCAGGGAATTCCGCTTCTTCCACACTGGTGACTCCACCACTATAGGAAACAAGTTAGGCTGAACTCTGGGTTGGAGAAGTGTTTGGTTGTAGTGATGGGACTGTCCTTTCTGACCCCACTCAGAGGGCAGGGCCAGGGGCACAGTTTGAAGCTGAGGACTAAGTAGTGATGTCTCAGAAGAGCAGCTTCACATGCAGGCAGTCTGTGACATGAGGCTGGTGGGGCTCTGTGGGGCAGTGGCCCCTTCCCAGCTCCATGGATGGTGCCAACACACTGCCTTCCAAAACCACATGCCACAGCTGACACTGTATCGTGGGGCCCATCTGCCATGGGCACAGAGGATTTCCTCTCTGATTTAGCTGACAAGCACTGGAATAAGCTCAGACTGGAATTTGGCCAGAGTGCTACTCACGCCACAGCAGGTTGTGGATCAAGGCTGACACCTGACCCATGCTGGGTTGGGAGCTGGACTTCCCCCTTACAAACCAGCTCCCAGGCACGTGCTAGCACCTCAACACTGTCAGCATCCTCTTATCACTTGGAAATCCCACTAGAGCAATCACCAAGGCCAACAGAAGCGCCATTGCCTTGGGAACAGCACATGCCAAGCTTCCACGTGACCCTTCAAGCCAATCCCACTGCAGACCTCAGCTGCCTCCTGTCCTGCTCTCCTGCTTGCATTGGAGACCGGGGTGAAGTACTGTGGCACACCTACACTTACCTTTCTCTGTCTGGAGCTCCTTGTCTGATTTTGCTGGGGTGGAAGTGCTGGAACGATGTAATTCCTCTTCCCTGTGTAAGCAGGAGGGACAGTTAGGGTCACCCCCGGGCTCAGCCCTGTCCCCAGGGAGCAGGATGAGACCGAATGAACTGAAGACCTGCATGAGTATCCCTGGTGTGTTTATTTGCCTCCTGCAAACAGATCTCAGGACAAAAGCTTTGCTCAGCTCCAGGCAGAGGAGCTGCTTCCTGCTCCAGACTCAGCTTGGCTGAGCCTGTGCACCCTCCACAAGATGAGTCAGCCCCAGGATAGATGGGGGTCTCAGATGGGAGTCACTGCCCCTTGCAGGTTGGGCCCACCCAGTTTGGTTGTGTCAGTTTTAGTTCTGACATAAGCTCAGGCTCCTCTGACTTGGAAAGAGGAAAACACATGCTGTGTTCCAAGGCAGGCACTAAAATATAGATCCTGGGATTTGACTTTGAGATGGCAAAAATCAGGCCTGTTTTTTCCCAATGATCCAGCAATCCAGGCCATGCCAATGCCATCAGGCACCATCACTACTGCGGCAACCTGTGCTGTTAAATCTCTGACCTGGCTTGGGAGCAGGCCAGGGGTGGCACAGCTTGGACATGCCACAGCATGACAAGGTGACAGGGAGGCCAACTGACACAAGTAGATCTCTACATCATTGTGTCTAGGAGAGGGGCCTGGACTGTCCCAGCTCCAGCGGAAAGTGGGACTTGCATGCTAAGATGGCTGGGAACAACTGCCCTCTTGCTGGCTGGTCATCAGCAAGCAGGCACTTTCCAGGTAACTGGCTGATTACCTGGCTTTCTTGAGAGGCCACTCTGGTGTCTGAGGGCGGGAGGACGCTGGGCTGGACAGAGGGGACACGCTCACACCACTTCTCTTCCACAGCTGGAATGGAGAGATAGCAGCAGTAACCTGACATGGGTATAGCAGAGAGCATAGCCCCCCATTCTCCCTCTCACCCACACTAAGCCCCAGGGCCATGGCTTTTGAGCCCAATTAGCTCAGAGCTTCTCCTGCTTCACCATTACTTAAACTCCCCTCCACATTTTAGGGAGCACAAAGTCTGACCACCCCAAGCTGAACCCACATGAGGAACAAGCAGCCTCCAGGGCCTTTACTGCTCTGGCTGAGCACAGGGAGGGAGATGGATCCCAATGCAAGGGTCAGACTCTCTGCAGCCCCAGCAAACCCCTCCCTTCCACTGCCTGGAGCAAACCTTTCCCCACACAGACAGAGCTCCAGTAGCCATGGCTGTGTGTCTCTGGCACGTCTGCAAGCCCAGACAGGCCACAAGCAGAGCTCCATCGCAAGTGGGACCTGGGTCAGAGTGAGAACACACAGCTCCCACGCTGCTGACTCCAGCTGAAAAGGTGTCAGCACAGCAAACCCATTTTTTTTCTCCTAAACCTGGATCTATCCAGTCTAGTAGACTGACCAAGAAGGAGGAGTGGGGAAAACAGTCTTGTTCATGGTTTGGTGTAAAAGCAGGAGTACAGTTCAGCCTGGGACTCCTCCAAAAACCAGATAATTGCTGCTTGGCCCATGGCCCACGGCCCACTTGATCCCCAGGGTGGTCAGACTGCCAGGCTGATCCCAAAAGATTATCAAGCTACAGTGTCCCTACCTGTGTGAGGCCCCGGCTGGAGCTGTAGGAGCTGGCAATGGCATTGCGGATGGAGCTGGGGATCCCAGCGTAGGTGTTGTTGAGGGAGCTCATGGAGGAGGTGCGAGACCTCTTGTTGGAGCAGTCATCTGGGCAGTGTGAGATGAGGCCCCTCTTCAGAGAGCCTGGCCTGGAGGGGGATGAAAGTTTGATGAGCTCCTCACCGCTCCTGCCCACCAGTCCCTCCCATGCAGGGCAGGTGAAGGAAGGCAATCCTGCTTAGAAACAACCCTCAGCAGCAGTACAGCCCTGCTGTCACAGAGTGACAGACTGAAGGCACAACCACAGCTTCTCCTGCACTGCCCTGAAGCCAGGCTCTGCATGCAAAACCCAAGCCCCTTTTCCAGATCCCACAGACATTTTCTCCCTCCCATCCCAGGAGCTGCTGGGCACTTACTTGGGTATGAGAGAAGCAGGGGCACCATTGGCTATCAGTGGCTCAAATGCTGACTGCCCGCTTCCACTGCTGTCGTGGCGCCTATGGGAAGAGTGTGAAAGCCTATGACAATGTGAAAGTGTCTTCCAGCCTGGGGAAAGGCAGGCTGAGCACCCAGAGAGAGATTCAACCTTGCTTTTTTCCTGGCACTCAATACCCAAGACAGAGCTTTCCCCCATCTACATCCTGCTGCAGATTTTCTCTCCCTGTGGGCTGTCCGCACTGACTCTCACCAGGAACTCTTCCAGCTCCCTGCTGGGCACAGTAGCTTGGTGTAAAAAAAAAATTAAATCTTTCCTTAAATCCATTACTCTAAGCCAAAATACTTAAATAAATGAGCTGCCGAGTTCTTCTGATGAGACCTGAGCCTGAAACTCCCACCTCTGACCTCTTCCTAATCAGTGCCCTGGACAGTTCAAGTCAAAAACTGAATTCCCCTTTCCACTATGATTTCATGAGGATCTGAAGTGTTAAAATCACAAAAGACACCCTGCTGTAAAGTGGAACCAGAAATGTAGGACAGCCCTGTCACTTGGCCAGGTGCTCCCCTCAAGCCCAGAGCATGCTGACCCCAAGGCACAGGCAATCCCACACTCTCCAGCTGACACAGCTCCTTTTTGTCCACTAAGGACATGGAATTTCCTATCTACAAGCATTCCTTGTGCTTGCCAGACATTAATGCCTTCAAAATTGGCTTTTATAGCAGACCTGTGTATTGGCATATTCAAAAAAACCCCAGTTTAAATATCTGTGCACCAGTTCTGTTGTCATCCCGACTGGCTCTCGTGGGGTTCAGACCCAATGAGCCAGGCTCATTGAGAGATGGGAATTCAGTGCTAGACGAAGATTGTGCCCCTGATTTACCCTGCTCTGCTCCTGGGCTACCTCCAGCAGTAGCCCCAGTGCAGAACAATGCCCCAGGCAGTGACCAAGCAGTGTCTCAGCTTCCCATCCCAGCCCAGATGGAAGAGCCTCCATGGAAACAACTAGGAAGGATGAAGCAACTGTTGGAACAAGTCTAGAAAAGAGCTACAAATTTGGTAAGGGGTCTGGACCACTCTCACTATGGAAACAGACTGAGATACCAGGGGCTGTTCAGCCTGAAGCAAAGAAAGTTGTGTGGAGATCTCAGCAGCCTTTCAGGATATGAAGGGGCCTGCAAGGAAGCTGCAGAAGGACTGCATCAAGAAGTGCAGTGATAGCACAAGACAGAAAGGCTTCAATTTGAAAGCAGGGTAATTTAGGTTGCATACACAGAATAAATTCTTCCCTGTGAGAGTGGTGAGGCCCTGGCACAGGCTGCCCAGAGAAACTGTGGCTGCCTCATCCCTGGAAGTGTTCATGGCCAGGTTAGACAGGCATTGGAGAAACCTGGTCTAATGAAGAGTGTCCCTGCCCATAACAGGGGGTGGCACTGGATGAGCTTTAGAGTCCCTTCCCACCCAAATCCTCCTGTGATTCTAGAAAAAGCAAAAGGGTGGGATAGCAAGGCAGTGCTGTGGCTGGGTGGTTGGAAAGGCTCTGGCAGACCACCGCTCTCAGGATTTACTCCTTGTCCTTCCTAGGACACTGGCAAAAACACAGCACCCTCCCTCCTTTGAACGCAGGGATGGAAGTTGCTGACCTTGAATAACAAAAGCAGCAGACAGTGTCTCGTTTACTCTCTTGTTTCACCTCCCTCTGCAAGATCAGCTCACAAGGGAAGTGCTTGGAGCTCTGCAAGTGCAATGCATCCACCTGGTAATCCTGTCTCTCCTGTCAGCCCAGGGCTGACAGAAGGACAGAGTCCACAGCAGATACCAACATTTCCCACCATGCTTTCCCAGCCTGCAAACCCCTGTGAGGAGAGAAGTCGCTTCCCAGCCAGGCTTCCCAAAACCCATCCTAGCCAGGCAGGGGAACGCACTGGACCCACACCTAAACCACATTCGTTTGACCACAAACAAGGACTTTTACATGAAGCACCAAGGGCCAGGTGATGGATGGGGTGTGCTTCCTCTTTGCAAATCACTTCTTACAATACTTTTCCAATCCTGACTCCAAATCTCACGGGACCTGGTATGCTGAGACACATTCCATTTGACACCTCTGGAGCAAGAATCCCATCTGTGACCTTCTCAACATACTGGCTGCAACTTGAACTGCTCTCTTTTTACCTTCTTTTGCTCTCCTGATCATTCCCAAACGTCTGGTCCTCCTCCTCCTCCTCCACAGCCCTTTTCCGGCTCTCCCTGATGGCATTCAGCACAGTCTCCTTTGCACACGGGTCAGAGCTGCTAGTAGCCGGGAAGGCCAGAGGTGAGACCAGCTGCTCGAGACTGCAGAAAAGAGAAGAGTGACGTGTGAGACAGGCTGGGATCCCCGGTCTGATTACCCCCAAGAAGGAAGGAAGGCAGGACGCAGCCTTTCCCCGAGATTTGGACAGCACCATCCTCCCAGCCCCATGACAGCGCTCGGGATGGGATGCTGCTCCCGGGCACGGCACAGCCGACTGAGGGCTCCCCCGGTGCGTCCTAGTCCCCACCGTGGCTGATAACCGAGCTCCCCCACGTGCGTCCCGGTCTCCTCCGTACTCACGCCGGGGAGCGGGCGATGCCGACGGTCGGCGGGGCGATTCTCACAGTGACGGGGCTGCGGAGCGGGGCGGCACGGCGGGCCCAAGGCGCGCTACGGGGGGAGCCGCCCTCCCAGCGGGCGGCGGGCAAGCACAGCGGCACGGCCGGCCGGCCCTCAGGCAGCGGGTACCGGCGGCGCGGGGCCTGCGGCCGGCAGCGACGAACCCTGTGGAGACAGAGCAAGGTCGGCGCCTCCGACGAGGTCTGGGGCTTCCGCGCCCGCTCTACCCCCACCTCCCCCTTGCTTACCCTTGCTGGGGGCGATGCGGCGCGGCCCTGGCGGGCGGGCCCCCGTTAGCGGCGGCTTTGCCGGGCGGGCGCGGCGCGGGGGGGCCGGGCCGCATGGCGCACCAGGCGCCCGCCGCGCCCAGCGCCGCCGCGCCCAGCAGCGCGCCCCGAAGCAACAGCCAGGCCAGGGCGAGCGCCAGCGCGGCGGCCACGGCCAGCGCGGTCCTCACGGCCCCGTCCCGCCGCCCGCCCGGCCCGGCGCCCGCCATCGCCGCGCGCCCGCCGCTCCCGGCGTGCTCTGCGGGGCGGGGCGGGTGGGCGGGGCGGGCCAGGAAAGCCGGGCGGAAGCTCACGAGCGGGCGGAGCTTTAGAGGAAGCGCGGCCGCCATCCAGGCACGTACTGAGGGGGGCGGGGAGGAACGCGCCCAGTAGGCGGGGCTTCCATCTCCGCGCGCGGGTCCAGCCCCCATGAACGCTGGGGGCGGGGCTCACGGTGGGCGGGGCTTAGCGATAGGGCGGGGCGATCGCAACACGCCTCCCGTGAGTCAGCATGGGGCGTGGCTCGATGGGGCGGAGCCTCTGCGGTGAGCGGCGCTCCCAGCTGCGTGATGGGCGGGGCTCCCAGGGGGCCCGGCATGCTTTGCGCGGGGTGGCGATGCTCCTGATGGTCCCGGCGCCGCGGCCCCATCCCACACCCGTGACCCCTCATGACACCCCTGTCCTCCGCTCTTCGTCATCCATTTCCCCTGCCCCAGGCCATGTTCCCCTGTCCCCGCCCCCATCCCTTCCCCACCATGTCTCCCCCACCCAGATTCCAATTTCCCAATATCTACTCGAATTCACAGTCCTGTTTACCACCCCAATCCCCATGTCCTCCCTCTCCCGGTCCCTGTGGTCCCATCCTGTCTCTAGCAAACCCCGCTACACCTCTCCAGTCTCTGTGTTCTCCCCTCTGCCCCTCTCCCCATCCTGTCCCCTACAGCGCCCCTAAACCATTCCAGCCTGTGTCCCGCTGTCCCAGACTCTGGGTATCCTCACGTCCCCAATCCCGACCCCATATCTGACAGCGTGTCCCACGTGCAAGGAACCCGGGGGCACAGTCCTGCCTCTCCCCAGTCACCACCGTGCCCAACCTGTACCCTTGTCCCAACTGAAGGGCGCCACTGCCACCATCCTGCTCAGAGGACAGGGCTGGGTATCGTGGGAAATTCCCTCTATCGTGGGAAATTCCCTCTGGCTGGCCTGCCCTTGGGGTTCCCAGGAGACTCGGCTATCCCTGGGAATTTCCCACCTCACTGCCAGTCAGCTATGTCCTGCAGAGCAGGGACCATGGCAAGCAGGGACAACATCGGGGAAAATAACAGCGACCATAGCAGGGACAGTGGCTGCTGTCACAGAGCTTTCTGCACCCCACGGGTCTGAGTGGCCCTGGCAGGACTGGAGGACACTAGGTGCTGCCCGGGGTGGGTTAACCATGCTTAGGAGGGGACATTCTCCTCAGATCCCCATCTGTGGACTCCATGGGCCACCCAGCAGCAGGACCCCCTAAGCATGGCTCTGCTGAGACCCTGCAACACAGGATGATCTATCTGCATGGCCTCCCCACTGCAGCCTCACACCCCCCAAGAAGGGAGGACAAAACCACCTGTGCTCCTCAGGGCTGGGCAGGGACCATGTCCTGATGCCCTCACAGCTAGAAGAGGTGACATGCAGGGTGGCCACGGGGACACACAGGTGTGGGACAGTGGGGGCAAAGGCTGGAGGTTATCACCAGGACAACATCCAAGTCACCTTGACACAGCGATTTTTGGGGCCACTGAGCACACTGATGAGGGCAGAGCCCAGGACACCCTTGTGACACAGGTCCCCTGTGTCCCCCCCACAAGCTGCAGGGCTGGGCTGAAGGCTTTATTGAAAAATCCGAAACAAACAGCGTGGTCATTATTGTCATACAATGAAAACCCAAATCGACGTGCCCTGCAGTGGTGGGGCACCCCTGCCATCCTCATCACCAGCTGCCATCACTGGGGACACCACAGGGACTCTCTGCCCATGCCTGGCTGAGATACAAAAGGGACAAGTGGATTTGGCCAAGAGCAGTGCCGCTGTCCCCAGGTCTCCACTGCCACTGTGACCCCCATGCCGCTCCCCGGCCCCAAGGCCTGAGGTAGTTGGGAGTGCAGGCGAGACCCCCCCCCACAAAAAAGTGGGGAGGGTTTTGGGGCTCCCTATGTCCTGCAGGAACGGGATGGTTGGTATTGCATCTGAGGGGAGCCAGCACGGGTTGAGGATGGGGAAGCAGCAGGACCCCCAGGGGAAGGTCCAGGTCCCTCTGGCAGGCTGGCACAAAGTGCAGGTGGTCCAGCAGCAGGAACAGGGGGTCCCTGCATGCTGGACAGCTGCGTGGAGGGATGGCAGCTCTGAGGCCATGGTGGTGGCAGGTTCCACTGCTCCAGGTGCCAGCTGGGTGCTGACAGGTGGGCATTGATGGAAAAGCACACAGTGACAGCCCAGCCCCTTCCCAAAAGGAGAAAGGCCAAATCCTGTCCTCAGCACCCGCACTGGAGGGACACTGGCCCGAGCAGGGCCACCAGCAGGACAGTGGGGGATGGGGACATAGCTGCATGGTCTGACATCACTGTTTCCACTGCAGTGAGATGACTGGGGGGCCCGGAGGTGGCTGATGCCCCCTGCCCTCTGAGCCCCCTACTCAAGGCACAAAGGTTCCCTGGCTGGTGCCACCCCTGCCCATACCCACACTGGCCCTGGCCCCCCCGCACCTAAGAGGGTGGTGAAAACACCAAAGTGAACAGGGATAGGGAGCTGCTTAGTCTGACCCTGACTTCCCCCCACACCATCTGTGCCGCTGACCCAGAGTCACCCTGTCCCCAGGAGCTGGTGGCTTGTGCAGTGGCACCGTTGTGGCCCAAACCTGCACCCAGCACCTTGTGGAAGGTTTATTGCTGGCACAAACACAGTGAACTGTCAGGGCAGAGCAGCCCAGCTCAGGGGGGACTTGGGAGGTGTTTTGGGGACCTGGAATAAGGGGCAGGAGCTAATGGCAGCATCCCTCCTGCTGCCACCTCTTTCCCAGCTGTTCCTGGCATCCTGTGTCACCAGCCAGGGTGTCCCATGGGAACATCACCTCAGCCTGCAGTGGCCAAAGGCACTCTGTGTCCCTGCCAAGGGGGAGCACACTTAGCACCAAGCCCAGCAGCACCCTAAAAGCTGTCCCCCACCTGGCAGCACCCCTGGAACCTTCGGCATGCTCATTCCCAGGAGAGGGGGATGTTCATGCCGAGCCAGTGGCTGGATTAAGGCTGGAAAAGCAGCAAGAGGCGAGAGAAGCCCGACTGCACTCACTCAGCCAGAGATGGCTCTAGGAGTTCCCGGAATCTGTGCAAAAACAAAACTAAAGGGTTAAAGACCCCCGTGTAGACACCTCCCCCCACCCCCAGCAGCTCTAATAAATACAGGTGCAATTTGTGCCCTTGCCCTGGCCCCGGGGTCTCCACTGGCGGCTCAGCCCTGGTGCTGGAGGCGGCTCCTGGGGGGACACAGGGGACATGTGCTTCAGGGGGGCTTCTGCACCACTTCCTTGGGGATCTTCTCAATGGACTGCACCAAGTGGGGTCCCAGGAGTGTCCCCTGCAGGGTCCCAGGTGTCCCCTGTGGGCTGCTTCTACCACTGGTGCTAATCTGCAGCTATAGGTGGGAAGACAGGGTCAGAGGGTGCGCTGTCCACCAGCATCCCTCTGCCCCATCCCTCCAGGATCACAGGGCTGCTCTAGCAGCACCTGAGCCCCCTGCCTGGGGATATGATGCAGATCCCACATGTTGGGGTCTTTCCTGTTGAGAGACCCCATTGGATTTGCCCATGTGTGCCAACTATCCCCAGGCTTGTGCCAGCTGCAGCAAAACCTCCTCACCATCATGGATGGCAGGCAGGGCTTCTCCACCCTGCCTCACCTTTTCCAGGGTCAGCTGCCCAGCTGGAGCAGGGCTGGCACCACTCACCGTCCTCCTCCCAGCCCTCTGCCACGCCAGCCAGCTCGTAGTGCTTCTTACGCAGCTCCCCCAGCTTCTGGCGCTCCTTCTGCAGTTGGTTCTCCAGCTCCAGCACCCGCACCTGGGGACATTGCCGAGAACATGCCCACCCTGGCACGGAGCTGGACCAAGCCCTCCCCTTTCACATCCATTATGCCCCTAATATTGAGCCCAAAGACCATGGAGGTGCATCCCACGAGTGCTCCAATGATCAGTGGAGCTGGGGAGGGGATGGCGCTCAGGTGGGCACTGCTTGTGCAGGAAGGTGAAGGCACAATGATCTGCATGGGCATCCCAGGCAGAGCAATTACTCAGAGCTGTCCCATGCCAGGCAGAGGTAGGTGCTGTGGGTAACACACAGGGGGCAGGGGCAGCCATGGACTGCTATGTCATGGTGGGAATAGCTTTGGGGAGGGATTGAGGACCAAGTGCATGTGACTCCTGGGCAAACCCATCTGTTGCCTTCTTACCTTGGGCTTTGCCTTCGCTTGTACTGCCTGGGGACACCTGGGCATAGCAACCCCAAATCTGATGCCCCACCCCAGGCAGCCCAAGAGAGACATAACCAGGTGTGTTTCCCAAAACATGTGGGAATCTCCTACCTGAGAGTCCATCTCCTGACGCTTGATCTGGGTGAGTGTCATGCTGGAGAAGTCCATGCTATCTGTGGAGAAAGACACCACCAGCCCCCCATCAAGCTCTGCTCCTCCACTCAGACCCCCTGGCACAGCTCCCATGCTGCTGGCAGGGTCTGGCACCATGGGACATGGAGAGAGAGAGTGAGGGGCAGCCATGGGCAGAGACCACAGGGGCACAGCCAACCAAGGGTGGTGAGTGCCAAGAGCAGAGGTTTTGGGGCAGAGGTTTGTGCTTCAAGCATTAGGACCAGAGGAAACAGCCTCAAGTTGTGCCAGAGGAGGTTTAGGTTGGATAAAAAGGAAAGTTTCTTCACGAAAAGGGTTTTCCAGCACTGACAGAGGTGGCCCAAGGCATGCTGGTGTCACAGTTCCTGGAGGGATTTAAAAGCCATGTAGATGTGGCACTTGGGGACATGGTTAGTGGTGAGGGAACAGCTAAACGCAATTGCCTTAGAGAGCTTCTCCAACCTTAGTGACTACATGATTCTAAAATCCCTGCAGCCCAACACTCACCTTTCTCCTCCACCTGAGACTTCCCAGCCTTGGTGGAGGCCACCACGCTGGCTGTGGCCTGGTTGACGCCCCGGGAAGCTTGTTGGAGCTTGCACAGGTTGGCACTGTCTTTGTCTGCCTTCACCTGCCGGGACAGTGAGGAGGGGGTCACACCCCACCAGGCAAGCAGAAGACCAGCCCCACGATTTGGGGTGATCACATGGTGCCTCACCATCGCCCCAAAGGCAGGGTAGCAGCCTTTCTCCTACCTTGGAAGCTGCCACCAGCTGCGCGGTGCTGGCCGCGATCTCCCGGGAACAGACCATTAGCTCTTCAAACGTCCCCTTGCCTTGCACTACCAGGTCAGCAGCATCACTGCGGGAGAGCACAGAGGAGCTGGAGCATTGTCCTGCCACCCACGAACCCTCCCCGTGGTGATGGCAGGACTTCGCCATTCTCTCCCCGCTCTGGTGACAGTGGCACTTACACCATGACAGTGGCACCCCAGCCCACAGCCTTGGAGGCAGAGATGAGACCCTCAGTCCAGCGTGAATTCTTGGCATAGAACTCCTTGGGGGATGCTGCACCCTGCCGTTGGTAAAGGCACAATTAGTTACCGGGCACCCCCAGACCCCTGCTCTCGGGGAAGGGAGGAGACAGGGTGTCATTCAGGATGTGTGTGGGAGGTGGGGACACACAGAATTTGGGGGTTGTGGGGTCCCTGTGTGGGAAGGGAGATCAGGGATCACCATGATACCACAGGAACCATAACCAGGGTGAGCCTCTGGGGGTGGAAAGGAGCTCCTGGCAGCTGCTGGGGAAGTCCCAGCGGGACGAGGGTTGAAGCAGCATGTCCCAGCAAATGCATGATGACCCTAGCTGGACAAGCACCCATCTTCATCCCTTCCCTCAGCCCTTCCTACATCTCTGCCTGTCCCCTTGTCCCCACCTCTGTCCCAGCTCACCCGTCCACTCTCCACAATCTCTCTCTGGAGGTCCTTGGAGGCCAGGACCAGGACATGGATGGCCTGCATGAGGCCTGTACAGGAGCCCAGGATCCTGTGAGACAAACACCACTGAGCCCCATCTGTGGAACAGCTGCCCTGCCTGCAGCACCTGTCCCTGCCCTGCCCGCCTGGCTCTGTCCAGTGCTCCGATCACCACTCACCTCTCGTTAACTTCCAGTTTGACTCCAGTATCACCAGCCCGTGCCTTGCTCAGCATCTCCTGGTCGAGGGGAGAGAGGCTGTACTGAGCCCAATGCGCCCCTCTGGCCTCTACAGTGGTCCCAGCAGGCCTCCAGCACGGTGCCTGTGGGCACCTCTCTGCTCATGGCGACCCTCACCTCAATACGGGCAGATGCTGTTTCGATGGCTGCGGCCGTTGCTGCCATCTCCTTGTCCACTAGGTCACCCAGCTCCTCTTGCTGGACGTCCAGGCCCCTAGGACGCAGCTCCTGGGGATAGGATGGGATTAAAGGGACTGTCCAGGAGCACTGCAGTTCCTCTGGTGGCGCCTGCCATGGTCTGATCCCATCCCACCAGCCCTCCTGGGCCACCCACCTCCCCGATGGCGCTGATCTGGCCCAGGCAGGCTGTCACCAGGCTGCAGTCAGCACTTGCCACCGTCCCTGGGTCTTGCAGGGCGCTGAGGTAGCTCACAGCCTCACTGCCACACTGCTTGCACAGCTCCAGCAGACCTGCATGGGCAGCATGGAGGGCTGACGGGGCCACATGTGGGGAGATGTCTGGTTTCCTACCCACCGCAGCATCTTGCCTGTGCTGGCCTCTACCTGCCCTGGTTTCTGCTTCAGCACACTACTTGCCCCAGAATCCTGCCCGCTTATCCTGGCATCTTGCCATGACACCCACATACCCTGGCCTCCGCTTACCCCAGCATCCTCTTAGCCTTGGCCTGCCCTGATGCCTTCCCACCCTGACATCTGCTCACCCTAGCCCCTGCTCACCCTGATCCCCTGCCCATCTTGGCCCTTGCCTACTGAGTTCCCCGCCCATCCCAGCCTTTGCCCACCCTGACCCCTACCCACCCCCACCCATGCTCATCCTGATCCCCCGCCCAGGCTGGCCCCTGCCCACCCAGCCCCTGGCCTGGGGCATCACTCACGGTCAGCAGGCTCCACAGGGGCCACATGGGACGTCGCACTGCCCTGGAGGAGGGTGTTGCTGACCAAGTGGGCGAAGAGGGCCAGGCAGGGCAGCAGGGAGCCCACGGCTGTGGCAGGACAGGAGGCACAGGCCTCAGCCCCCACCGTGCTGCCCACCTGCCCCGTGTGCCGGGGCTGCCCCTCTGCCCAGTGCCCGGGGCTGCCACCTCTCACCTGCACCATCTGCAAGGTACTTGCTGTGAGCGTCCTGCAGCCGCTCTGAGCACTCGGAGGCTGCCAGCGTCTGGGCCAGGAGGCAATCTGCAGGCAGACAGCGGGCAGGGCCCAGCTGGGATCACAGGGAGCAGACAGGCTAGGATAACATGCCAGGTTGGGGAGTACCAGGGGCGTCACCTGCTGAGCCGGTGCAGCTGACATGAGCAGGATCCTCCATGTGAGCCAAGGCGTCCTGCACCATGCGCTTGGCCTCGTGTATGGTGCCCTGCAGCAGGGACAGCTGCTCCTCAGCCAGGCGTTGCTGCAGCACCTGCTCTGCATTCTCCTGCTGGGTCAGAGCTGGGTTCAGAGCCCCTGATGGGCCACTGGGCACTCCCTGCACCAGGCCCACCCAAATCCCTCTGGTCTGGCCAGAATGGGGATGGAAAGACCCTTATGGTACCTTGTCTCTCAGCTGGGTCTGCAGCATCTCCAGCTCTATCCTGCTGCTCTCCTGCTTGTGGCTGAGCGTCTCCTGCAGCTGCTGCAGCTCAGCCTGCAGAGCTGCCATCTCGTCCCTGTGCTGCTCTGCTGCTTGGCTCAGCCTGTCCCTCTCCTGCTCCAGGCTGGCAATACGATTGTTCTGCTCTGCTCCTGCCTGGGGGGCATGAAACGGCAGTTGGGATTGTGCCAAGGGTGAACCCTCCAGTTTGGGGATTCATTCTTGATCTAGGCTTGGGCCAACCTGACTGTCCCTGCTGGGTGCATCATGGCCTGCACAAGCTCAGCTCCCCACACCGAGCAACACTGGTGATCTTATCTGGTGACAACCAAAGGTCCTGGGGAGTCTTTTCACTTTTATCAGTGAAAATGCAATTTTATCATGACTGTCACCATCCTGATGGAGGAGTAGTGCTGCCTCTGCCCCATCCCCATCCTGCTGCCAAGTCTGCCCACCTCATAGATGGGTGACTGCCATTTTCCTGCCAGCTTCTGCCTCCTACAACAAGCCTAGGCACCCCTGCAGTCTTCCACAGCTCTGTAGGCATAGTATACCCTCTGGCACATCATGCAATGTAATGCCGTACTGCTACCTGGGCTTACAGCAGGCAGAGCTGCTGACTGACCCTGTTCTTCAGGCATTTTATTCCATGATCCCTGCTGCAGGCATTTTATTCCATGATCCCTGCTGCTGGAGCCCATTGCTTCACATGCTATTATACTCAGGAGCATGAAACCCACCTGTGCGACATCAAACACACTCAGATATGGCAAAGATGACAGGAAGCTGTTTTTGACGCCACTGGTGGGTATCATCTCTCGAATGGTTAAGGTCTGGCTAGTCAGCCCAGAGGGGTGCTAAGGGCCCCCCATGTGCTCTCACCTGTGTGCTGGACTCAAGCGTGCCCTGGAGGACCTGCAGCTCCTGTCTGCTGGCTGCCAGCTCCCGCTTCAGTGTCTCCAGCACCTCTGCCTGCTCCTGAGACTGCAGCAAGGAGAGAGGTTGGCAGCACTGGTGCCCCATGGGGAGCCCCGGCTCATCCCTGGTGTGTTCCGCCATCCCTACTCACCTTCCTCTGTGCCTGCTCACTCACCCGTTGGAAGGAGTCCTCCAGCTCCTTCTTTTCCTGCTCCGCATCCCCCTGGGCCTGCCTGGCCACTGTAATCTGCTTAGTCACCTCTGCGTTCTGGCATCATCAGAGAATGAGATGAGCAGCCCCTGGTATCAGGGAGCACAGCTGGGGAGGGGATGCTGGGGGGGAATTTGGGGAGCCCACCTTGCGCAGCAGGTCAGCGTGGTTCTGCACCAGCTCACTGTACTTCTCCTTCAGTTTGCTGTACCGCTGCTCATTGGCCTGTGCCCGTCCTGCCACGCACGCAGGGACACAGAGCTGAGCACCTGGGACCACCTGCCTGGGGCTCACCCCCACCCTATGCCAGTGCTGGCACTCCCTGCTCACTCTCAACTTCCGTCAGGCTCCGCTGAGCCTTCTCCGTGTCCTCCCGCTGCTTCTTCAGCTCCTCCAGCTCCGTGCGCAGGAACTCACTCTCGTCTTGTGCCTGCTGTTTCAGGTGCTGCTGCTCGGCCAGCTCAGCCTCCAGCTCGCTGGCACGGCCACGCAGCTGCACTGCACCCCGTGTGCTCTGCGGGGACACGTGGGGGCTGATGGTGCTGTTCAGTGCTGGCCAGGACCATCCCATGCCCACTGGGACCATCCAGTGCCCACCGGTACTGTCCAGCAGCCCCACCATGGGTACCACCCCACAGGCCCCCAAGCGCACCTAGGCAAAGGACAGGGACACTGGGCAGTGGGGCTCAGCCCACCCCCAACAGAGACGCAGCCCCCTGGCACACATGGGGACCCCCTGTACAGCGGAAGCTACTGGGAAGAGGGCAGGACAGAGATGGGGTCACTGTCTTGTCCACCCAGGGACACAGCCACCAGCCCATCCAACATTCCCAGTGGGTCTTATCCTGCCCACCTGGTTGTCACCCACCTCAGCCTTGAAGTTCTCCAGCTCTTCCTTCAGGCCTGTGATCTCCCTGTAAAGCTGCTCAATTAGCCGGTCCCTGGGAAGGAGAGGGCACACCCTCAGCGCCATGGGGACACAGCGTCACCACGGCTGCGATGCTGTTCCAAGCAGGAAGCTCCTGGTACAATCTTGGCCATTCCGCAACATCATCAGGATTGCTTACTTGTCATCCTTGCTCATCCCATTCTGGCTGTTGAAGTTGAAGGGGTCGCAGCTGACGGAGCTGCCAAAGATGTCATCAAACTTGTTGTCAAACAGGCTCTGTGGGAAGAGCAGGACAGACCTGGAGTGACTCCACCACCATTTGGTAGCTCTTGTCCCTCCATGTCCCTGTGTCACTGCCAAGCCAGCCTATGAACTGCCTGGACATGGGGGCTGGTTCTCCTCCTGCTTCCAGGACACCGAATGTGATGAACTTAATGAACATGGAGCATCTGTGGTCCATCACCACCTAACTCCTGGAGTGAAAAGATTCCCAAAGACATGTCACTGCACACTCCTTCCCCTTCCCACCCAATGCCCGAGGACAATCCTTGGTGGAGAGGGTGAATACCTAAAGATCTCTCCATGGCAATGCTCGAAACTTCTCCTTGCCCAACACTGGAGGGCACTACTCCACTGAGCAACACTGGGAGAATTCAGGCTAGTTCAACCCTAGCAGCTCCCAGACAGGACACCCAGCATCCCGATGGGATACGCCGCACCCAGATGGGACATCCAGCACCCAAACGGGGCACCCAGCACCGACCCTTATCTCTTCAGTGACACTGCCCATTTCCTGAGGCCATCCCCATTGTCTCAGCCCTCAGTGCAGCATGGATTTGGAGAAACAACCCTGGGCTCAGAGCCAGAGAGCCCCCACCATCCTCACCTGCGAGGCTGCGTCCATCTCCACGAGGTCTGTGATGGGCTCACTGTCAGGCGAGGATGCCTCGGCGGGGATCACCACCACAGGGCTGATGTGCTCTGACAGAGCAGAGGCACGCAGGAAATTGGGAGGGTTCTGGAGAGGGAGGGGAGCAGGGCTGAAGGGAAGGACTGGCACTGCTGCCGGGCTGAAGGCAGAGTCGGTTGAAATCCTGCCCTGGAGCTGAGCTGGCCATGCCTTGACCCATGAGAATGGAGCCAGGACCCACAGGGATGGAATCAGGATGCAGAGGAATAGAATTAGAACCCAACAGGATGGGACCAGGACCCGCAGGGATGGAGCTAGGACCCGCAGGGATGGAGCCAGGACCCGCAGGGATGGATCTCAGCAGTGAGAGAGGGGATCCCAGTTTCCAGTCAGAGGGCAGCTCCATGCAGTCAGACGCCACCCAGTGAGGGATAAAAGAAGGAGCCCTGTGCTGCCACCAGGTCTAAGAAGCTGGGCAAGGCAGCAAGAGGCTTTTTTGGGCCTTTTGCCAGTGCTCCTACTACTGCCCCTGGGCACAGGGAACTTGGGGACTGTAGGATCTCACCTCTGGCAGCTGTGGGATCTGAATCAGCTGCTTGAAGTACTGCAGGTTGCTGGAGCGGTAGAAAAGGTCCTTGAGCCTGCAAGGGGCAGGGAATGGTGAGGTATGGCTCTTGTCCAACCTGGACAACCCCTTGCCTAGCTCCAGGGGGTGTCACCTGGCCACCGTACTGGTCTGGAAGGGGTTTTGTGCTGCTACCAAACTCAGGGCAGATCCCAGAAGCTCTCCCACTGCTGAAGGCTTTATCTGATGGTCTGATGGGCAGGAAGAAGAACCTGGAACTTGAGCAATCTGGTCTAGTGGAAGGTGTCCCTGACCATGGCAGTGGGTTGTACCTGATAACCTTCAAAGGTCCCTTCCAACCTAGACCACTTCCTGCCTACGTAAAGTTTTCAGGAGCAGGAGGGCTTCCTGCCTGGAGCCAACACCCTCACCTTCAGTTCCTACAGAAGCATCTTCCCCAGAATCAGGGTACCTCCCTCCAGGACTGACAGTTTTGGGGAGGAGGGACAGTGTCTAGCTGCACCACTTCTAGCTCCCAACTCTCCCAGTCACCTGAGCATCCCAGTCAGGATCTTGGTGCTGCTGATCCCTCTTCCAAGGTTAGCCCCTGTGTGGTCAGAGCACAGCCAGCCCTGCTTTTGTTCTTTGTAGTTTGTGACCTTGAATCAAGCTGTCCCTCAGTACCATGACGTCCTCTCCCTGCTCTCAGGGGCCAGTTTTTGTTTTGGTTATTCTAAATAATCACGTACCAGAGACCACAGCACATCCCTGCTCACTCATTTTTAATCTCAGTGCCTTGGGAGTACTCCCAGTGTACCAATGCTCTGGGTTGTTTCTGTCCTATCTGGACTCCAACACTGGGTCTGGGCACTTACTTTTGAAACTGCTCCAGGAAGCGATCTCGGTGGCCCTGCAGTGTATCCGCCGGCAGACCTGGAAGAAGCAGCAAGTAGAAATGTCAGCAGGTGTCTTCGTGGATCAGGGAACAACCCATCAGCAAAGCCAAGTGGAAATGGATTTTTCCCAGAGATGGCCACCCTCCTCTGGGGGTCTGAATACACCAGGCAGTGTCCCGCTGCAGGAGGGGACCATACTCCACATCTCCCACGGCACAGAGAAGTGTGGCTTGGTGGCTGCCACAATTCCAGATCCTGAAGGATATGGGTTTTGCACCTCCTTGCCACGGTGACTCCCTTCACCCTCCAGAAGAGGCTGGTGAAGAGGTGGTGGTGAACAGGCCAGGCTGAGCACCCCAGGTACTGGGGGCACTACCCCAGTGCCTCCCTGTGTATCCCCTCCATCAAAGGCAGTGGTGCTGGGGACACTCACAGGAGTGGAGCTTGAAGAGCAGCTTGACGGTGTAGTCATAGAGGTGGCTGCAGTCCAGGATCACCTGGATAAGTGGGGCCAGACGGCACTGCCCTGCTGCTGTCACTGACACCGAGCGTGACATGTCCAGGGAACTGAACACTGCAGGGAAGGAGTGCAGGATCAGATTCGGCAGCGCTGAAAGCATCAGAGGGTGCCATGTGTCTGCCAGATCCACAGATGTCATCCAGAGCGAGATACCCACTGGCCCCTGGGGACACAGCCTGCTGCCCTGCAGCTGTCTGTGAGCTCAGTGGGAGGGGAAATTCCCACCCAGGTCTCCCACCTAGGCCTGGGAACACTCCAGCCTGGCACCATAGCCCTCCAACCAGGACTGAGCCCCAGCTGTGTCCTGGGCAGAGCTGACATGTGACCCTTGTGCTCTCCCCGTCACTGTTGGCCCACTGGCCACTGGGGTGTGCTGGGTATGCCAGGGCTGGGTATACTCCAAAACCAGCTTGGAGCAGCTGACGACCATCTCATTCCAACACCTTCCACTAGACCAGGATGCTCCAAGCTCTATCGAACCTGGCCTGGAACACTTCCAGGGATGGGGCACCACAGCTCCTCTGGGAACCCTGTGCCAGGGCCTCACCATCTTCACATCCAAGAATTTCTTCCCAATATCTCACCTAGCCCTACCCTCTGGGAGTGGGAAGCCATTTCCCCTGGTCCTGTCACTCCCTTGTCCAAAGTCCCTTTCTGGTGCCCTCGGATGCCCTTTAGGCACTGGAAGGTGTTCTAAGGTCTTCCCGGAACCTTCTGCTCTCCAGCTGAACACCCCCAGCTCTCAGAGCCTGTGTACAGAGCGGAGGGGCTCCAGCCCTCAGAGCATCTCTGTGGCCTCCTCTGGACTTGCTCCAGTAGCCCACGTCCTTGATGTGCTGGGACACCAGGCCTGGAGGCAGCTCTGCAGGTGGGCTCTTACCTCAGTGGGGCAGAACAGCCCGCTCACCTGCTGCACACACTGGGGGATCAGAGCATGGGGGGTTTTGGAGCACACATGGCTGGGGCTTGTTGAACTCCTCATCCTCCAGCATCCCCAAGTCCTTCCTGGCAGAGCTGCTCTCCATCCCTTTATCCTCCACCCTGGATTGACACCAGGGGTTGCCCTGGCCCAGGTGCAGCATCTTCCACTTTGCCTTGTTGAAACATGGTTCAACAAGTGAAGTGCCCATAGAAGAGCTGAGCTGTGGTGCCCTCAGCCAACAGCCCCTGTCAGAGCCTCCTCCAGCTTGGGATGGACTCCAGCAGATCTCTCACTCCACTGTGTCTCAGAGTAATGCAGGGCTTTACCTGTCTGGAAGAGGTTCAGTTCACACTCCAGGTAGTCAAACATCTCCACCGTCAGCTGAAAACTAGGAAACAGGGTTGAGGATGGTTGGGAACTGTCCCCAAGGCCACCCATGAGGAAGGATCCTGTCTCTGCTTGGTCATGCGGCCGGTGGGGTTGGGCACATCATGCCACCCATCTGCACCCACTCCCTCCCTGATCTTCCCCTGCCCCACACTCACAAGTTATTGACATCGTTCTCCCCAGCCTCATCAAGCTGCCGGTCAGACATCTGCAGATTTCCAGGGAATCGGGGATTCTGTGGGGAAAACAGGAATCAGGAAATGGTTCCAGAGGGTCTCCTGTTCTGGCCACAGCTCTGGGAGCACCGGGGCTGTGATTCTGCAGCCTCTTGAATGAGCCAGGGGAGTGATGTGGGGGAAAAGGGAGGCAACACAGGGTCTCTAAAACCTGGGTGATCACAGCATCCCTAATCCATAGCATCTCTTCTCTTCCCAGCAAGAAAAGCTGATTCTCCCTGGACTGAGAAACCTGACACGCAGGGAAGAGAAAGGGCTGCCAGCAGAGAGCTGGATGGGATGGAGTGATATATGCTCCAGGTGTGCCTGCCCTGGCATTCTGGGGAAAGTTGTATCACACTTCCAAAACAGGGTGATGGGCACAGAAAACACCTCCTTCCAGCAGTTTTTCCCCATCAAGGATAGCTGGGGGAGAAAGCAGCATGTGTGTCTCCTGCTACTTGTAGCCCACCAACTCCCAGCCCAGCCCAAGGGCTACCAGGAATCCTGCCACCCCCAAAGCATTGGTTCTTGGGCCATTTTTGATGGCCACTGGCAGCTTTGGGAATATTTCATGGCGGTAGCAGGATGGCCATGCTGGTCCCTTGCTGTCACCCCAGTGCCCTCCCCTTGCTACAGCCCTGGGGACAGGGACAGGGGGCGCTTACCTTGGTGTGAAATTCCATCTTGGTTCTCAGCAGTTTGAGGTAGATGCTGCAGAGCTGACCGTAGCCCTCACTCAGATGGCCCTGTGGGGACCCCAAAAAGCTCTTGAGATCCAGGGCAGGCTGTGGAAAAGACTTTTTCTGCTGCAGAACGATTGACCTCTCCCTTGTCTCCCCAAAACCACAGCCAAACCCTCCTTGCTGGCACCTGAATGCAGGCTGGCTGTACTGAAGGGATTTGGTGAGACCTTCTCATCACCTTCTCTGCTTGTTTCAATGCTTCATTTGACTGTCAGAGCTGAGTTTTTACTGGGTTTTGCCAGAAAACAGGAAGATGGCATTTGATTTTGGTGGAAGGGAACACAGAATGCAACTGAAACCCACCCCACGTAGGTGATGACAGCCACAGGTCAGCCATGGCACTGCTCCACTTCCTGGGAGAGGGAACCCCCCCTAGCCTGGCCAAGGCACACCCAGGGTCTCCCCCCACGGCTGGCAGGGTTGGTCACTTACCCACATCCTGCTCATGTCACTCAGCTCGTTCTTGTATCGCATGGAGTCTTTCAGGACCTGGAGGAATGATGGTGACAATCAGTAGGCAGAGCACCAGGACACGGTGTTCCATCCTCGAAACCAGGAACTAGGTGACAAACGGGAGGTCTTGATTCATTCCCAACCCTTTATTGCCACCACCAGCCCTGGGTGCCTCTGCTTCCCCAAGGAGGATCCTTGCTGATGGCTCCTTCACCAATGCTATTGCCAGGCGCTGAGCCGTTCCCTTTGGCACTGGCACTGCTGTTGGCACTGGGGTTTGAGGCACACAGGGTTTTGGGCAGGGCAGCACCAGGAGGGCTCTGGCATCCAGGATTGAACTGCAGGAGGGCACTGATCCTTTAGGAGAGATCCAGCACTGGTGTCCAAATAGGTTTGACCCCTAGGAGGGCACCAACCCTCCAGGAGGGCTCCAGCTCCAGGCCCTACTCAGGACTGATCCTTAGGAGGCCAATGAGCCTCTGGGAAGACTCCAGTCCCCACCCCAGGACTGAACCCCCAGAAGGACACAGACCCTCCAGCATCTCCCATTACCCAGTGCAGCCATGCAGGGGAAAGGATCTGGCCCCAAGCTGAGCTTTGGGCACTCACATTCGAATGTCCATCCTGGAGGAGCTTGTGGAAGACATGGCAGAACTTCCAGCAGAGCACAGCATTGCCAGACAGTGGCAGCCGGTTCACCACTGACCAGAAGGTCTGTGCTCCCTTCTCATGGTGTGTGCCCAGGATGCATGGTGCTGGTGGTCAAGGAAGCACTCATCTCCCCTTTGGTGATGGAAAATGGTCACCCAAAGACAGCTGCACCAACAGAGCCCAGGGGGGCCTGGCCACCACAGGGAGCCAATGATGTCCAGCCCAGGCATATGCTGTCCCTAAAGTGGCACAAGCCAACCCTCTCCCTGCCAGCCCTGCTCTGGGAGCACAAATGGCACATGCAAGGCTGGGGCTGTGCCTCTGCTGAGCCTTCCCAGGTGCCTGACTGGGATGCTGGGGATCCGTTTTTGGTGGCAGTGTCCCAACCTTGGCCCACCCCCAAGGCAGGAGGGGAAGGCACCCACAGGTACCTTCCCCTCCTGCCTTCTCCTGGGATGGCAGTGCTAGGAGCACCAGCCTGGGCACCTACCAATATTCAACGGCTGTGACAGCAGCAGCGACCCCCTGCCAGGCTGGAAAAATATCCAATGTTGATAATAGCCCCCAGCCTCCCCAGCACCTTGGGCACCTCCCCTCACACACCCTCTCGATGCTGCCCATTTTCCAGGCAGCCCCAGCCCTGCTCCCACACTCCCTGTCCCACAGCCAGCTTTGAGAAGGATATTCCTGGCGTGTTTCTCCTTGACAGCCACTTCCTGCGCATTAATGGCCTTGTTGATGCTGACGGTCTGCAAGAGAGAAGGGATAGGGGGTGAGATGGGAAAGGCTGAGGCTCCCTCATGGTCCCCCACTTTCTCACTGAGACCCTCTGGCTCTGCGGTGCCTGGGTCACATCCAGGTCCCCAATCCCTCCTTGTGCCAGCTGGATGCTGACCTTTCCCGGATGCCTTTCTGGGATGCAGCTGGCATCCACCAGGTTCAGCTGCTGCCAGGACTCATTTACTCAGGATAATAACGAAGCAATTAAAGCAGTGCCCACAAAGAACCCTCTGCTGCCCTCAGAGTGCTGGGACAGGCAGAGGGAAGGCAAATCCCTCCCCTGCCCTTGGATTGTGGGCAGCAGCTGGCAGTTCCTACCCCACTTTTGGTGGTGCTGAATGGGGAGGACAATTTGGGGGGCACCAAAAACCAGGCAATGGGATGGCAAGGCCACTGCCAGGGCTGCCTGGCAAGGTCCTGGCTGCTCCATGGATTAGAGGGACATGAATGGAACCCACAGGCAGGATTTGCCATGCAGGTGTTGAGGACCTTGGGGAGTCCATGCTGAGGAGGCCAAGCACAGCCAGTCACCATTTATCCTATGGAAGGCAGTGGCAGCCACTGAAAGTATTTTCCAGGCAGGATTTTTAACTCTACCCCATTTCTGATCCTTCACAGGGACACAAAGATGCCAGCTCAGGGTCGCCCTCTCCCCCAAGCTCCTGTGTCACCAAGTGCTTCCTTGGCACCTGCTCTGTGAACATCCTGCTGCCAAGGGAAGGAACTGTCTGGCTCAGCACTGCCAGAAGTAGCTCATTACTGATATAAACCAATTAAAGCCGTGAGATTAATTTCAGTGCCTTTCTCACTACAAACCTTGCTGCACCCCTGCTTCCTGGCCCTCTCTGAGGTGGCCCCCACATGGCTTCATCTCCACAGACCCTGGTGAGTCTGTGCTGAGCAGGGCTGGAGAGGCCCACAGGAGCCCCAGATGTGGTGGAGTACAGCCCAAATCCCCCACAAAGTCCCTCAGCCACCAAAACATGTGCCAGCACCCACAGCTGCACCCCCAGCCCAGAGCCAAGCATCCCCTCAGCTAAAACTGTGTCCACATGTCCCAGTAAGAGCCTGTTCTGCTGCAGGGATGTCACTGCTCTGTGGTGTTTGCAGCCCCATCCCTATTGGCTCTGGGTGGTGACCATGCAGGTGACAAGTAAGGACCATGGAGGTGACATGGGAGGTGACATTATCAGAAAGATGCAGGAGGCTCATTTTGAGGGGTCAGGGGACCCAGACTGCCTGTTGCAAGACACCTATCCCAGGCATGCAGAGCAGAACCTGGATCTCAGCTCGGCTTTTTAAGGAGAGCTGAAAGGAACATTGGCAGTGGAGAGACCCATCCATCCTTTCCTGAGGAGCTTGATGGAGGCAACAGGTTCCCAGCACGAGGAAAAGGGTGAAAGTCACCTCTGCAGCTCTGCTTGTCCCAGCAGCCACAGCCCCTCGTCAGGAAAACCACAAAATTAAATTCAGCATTAAAAAAATGCTTGGGAAGGTGCCTCTGTTAGTCTGGAGAGGGATGCCCATGTCCAAGAGGCTTGGAGCAGGATGCCTGCACCCCAACAGCCATCTGTGACATGTGCCATGGATCCAGCTCCAGGCAGCTTGTCCTCATCCAAAACCCCAATCTGCAGCTCTCAGGACTGTCAGAGGGCAGTTGTGATGAACCAGCTGACACAGTGAGGAGTGCCAGGATCAGCATTTAAATGCACATTCCACCTCAGAATGGAGTCCTAGACCACAAGGAACAAGTCAAATGCAAAGCCAGAGCTGGGGAGCAGAAGCTGATAGCCAGAGGCGAGATGTAGGCAGCACTCTACCAAAGCTGCTCCTGCTATCTATCCCTGAACGACCAGAAGAGGGGTAATCTCTGAAGGGAAGTAGTGCTGCATCCCTGGGAAAGCTAGAAATGGAACTCCCAGTTTAACTGCTCTTTTGTGCCAGCTTTTCCCAGCAAAGCAAGGACCCTTTTTTCCAACCAAGGAAGCCCCAGTGACCTCCCAGAGTGAGGAGACACAGCGGGAAAGTGACAGGGGCTGGCAGCCCCCGGTTCCAGGCAGGGACTAGCTGGAATTTCTATTCCCAAGTTCCTCAACTCCATTTGAAGCACACACATCTGTCTGGGAGGCAGAAAGGTTTCCCAGGAAAAGCTGGATTTCACTTTCCTGTACTTATGGACATCCCACTTTCACACTGCATCCGCAGGAGTGCATGGAAGGGGTCCCATCCCGGGAGCCAATTGGGACATGCCCAAATTGCCACATCAGTGTCTCTGGCAGCGCCCACATCAGCAAACTGGGGGAGCACAGAGCAGCAGCAGGAGACTAAGGCTGGAATTGTCACCTCTGCGGGACAAGCGGGGTCAGGGAGGGTGATTTAGCTGCAAAATTGGGTCAGAACAGAGGGAAATTTGGAGCTGCCTGGACAGCAAGCCCAGACCCCTTCCCCACAGAGGGTCTTTCACCTTGACTCAGAGATGCCACTTCCCACCACCATCCCACACCTGCAGCTGATGGAATTTTAATTTAATTATGAGCTTCCAACCTATGAGGATGACTTATGACCCACCAGGACACATCTGGGCAGCATTGCTGGACCCGCTCTGGTTTTGTGAACAGGGCAGGAGACGTCGGGGACATGGGGTAGCACCACACCCCACCCTGCTGCTGGGACAGGAAACCCTGGAGTTTCCTCTTGTGCAATGGGCCGGGCAGGAAGCAGGAGAGTACAGAGGGGTCCACTGCATAAGGATGGGTGTGAGGGTGACGCTGCCATCCGGCCACCCCAGCAGACATGCCCAAGGACATTGGGGCTGGGAAGGCTGCAAGGGCTGTGAGCTTTCCAAGTGCCACTTGAGCAGGGTGAGGAAACCCCACCGGTATGTGCACGGAAAAGGCCATTTGGGAGAGGAGCAGTCTGGGACTATCTATCCCTGAGTAATGGGATCTTTCCAATTGTCTTTTCCTCCCTCTTCAACACCAAGGAAATTCCCAGAAACCTGTGGAAGTTCTACTGCCCATGGATTGGCATGTCCCATGGGAACTCCCAACCCCTGATCCAGCCCAGCCCTTCTCAGAAGGAGATCCCACAACAGGGCAGAGCCATTATCAGCTCCGCACTAGCATGACCCAAGGACCAGGTCTCATGTCACTTTCTCTGGGCATGTGTCTCAGACTGCAGACAGAGGAGCCCAAAACTGAATGGAGGAAAAGGCTTGGGATGACAGAGGCTTTCTGAGCCCTGACACACACTCCCCTCTGTCACACATACCCTCACTCCCCACCAGTTCTCCCCAGATTACACTCTCACTCTCCGAATGCAAAATTCACCATTTGGAGGCAAAGAGCCAAGCTTGGCTCAGGAGCAGCACAACACCTTCCCGCTTTTTTCATTTCCGAAAGGAAACTTGTGTCGATTAAAGAATCCAGAGCTACTGCAAATTATTTGGAGAAACTGAGTAAGTTGCAGTGCAAATCCTCTTAGTAATGCTCCCTCATTTCTCCTTAATTCCTTTCTATAAATGGAGAGCTGGGATGGAGTGTACCTCTGGAAAACTGCTTACAAGCCCTGCAGATGCAGGAGCTTCGGAGAAGGGAGCGAGCAGGAAGACTTGACTACAACAAGCCCGGAAGAAAAATCCATGGGCTTAATTAAAATGCAAATCCCAGTAAAGCAAAGCTTGGCTCAGGCCCTAAAGGCAGGCAGGGCATGGAAGGCAGGCAAGCTCTTCCAAGGGCACATCTCTCTTTACACATCACCCACCTCCAGCAGCTAATGTCAAATCCCAGCCTCGATGGGGCTCAGGGAATGGTTCTGCCCAGCAAAATCCTGGAACAAAGGCAGCTGGAAAACACCTGGGGCGGTCAATGCTCTGCTGAGGACTAGCGAGAGCTCCTGAGGACAGCTGGGGGAGCTGCGGTCTCTCCATGCTGGGCACCTGTGGCCTGACAGCAGCAGCAGGAGCAGGAAACAAGCCTGGCTTTGTGCCTGCCAGCAGCTGGAGGGAAAGGGAGGCAGGAAGGCAAGAAAGCAATGCTGGCAGGCCTGGCTGGCCACATGGGATGTAAAACCCAGGGATATATTTCTACATATTGGACAGGAGGATGCTCAACCTGTCTTTTTGCTCAGTCCCATCGGCTTCCTGGGAGTAGGGATCAGATGTAGAAAATACCTTCCCACGGCTTATTTCAGGCTATCTGGCTGTATCTGCTGCTGAATCAATGAATTTGGAAAACAAGTGCTCCTCTCCTGGCTGGCTACATCCTGGAGCTGCTCTGGCATGAAGCTCCTTGTCCAGGCTGTGTGAGCATATCTCAAAAGATGCTGCTGCTCTTCTCACCTCCTGCTCCTTCCAGAAGAGTACTGATCCCAAAATGACACAAGTCTCAGATTTCCCACTGCTTGGGCTATAAAAACAACCATTTTCTCCAAACAAACAACATATTCCAGACAGAGACCTCAAAACCTCACTGCATCCATCAGAGTCACTCCCAGTAGTGGTGGTTTCAGAGGGCCCTCTCCAGGAGGAGATGCTGATGCCACCAGCCCAGATGCCAGCAAGAGGAGGACCAAGGTGTCCCTGAACCCCAAGTGATACCAGTGTAGGTATCTGGGGTCACCTTGTCCCACAGCCTGCACACGGAACACCCCAAAACAGAGGCACGGGAAAGATGACAACAGACTCTGTGAGCCACGCTGGAATCCAATGCCATCACCGTGATGCTCCTCTTAGCAGAGATCTTGCTCTGGTATTGCTGCCTCCAGCTCTGCTCTCGAGGCCAGGAGGATGATGACTTCAGACTGATGACACCATCGGCCCCTTGGCACTCAACAATGCCCAACAGAGGAGTGTTGTGGAGTTCTTCCACCACAGGTGGGGTTTCCAGGGGAAAAAACACCTGGGCCAGGAAATGGAGTGGTGGTGTGAGGTTCACAGGTCTCTGACCCCAAGGAGGCACATGAGGCTGGAAGCTGATACCCAACTCTTAGCATGCCTTTGCCTTGAGAGCTGTAGTGCTGTTATCCCAACAGGGAAACCAAAATGAAGTTGTAAGATGTCCTTTATGTCCATTTGGGGGTTGCCCGGACAGCCCATTCCACCACCTCCTCCTGAGGGTAGCAGAGGTTGGGATCCATAGGAGGATGCACCCATGAGCGGTGTGTGCAAGGACTTGACCCACCGTTGGCTCTTCCAGAGCCTCCAGTGAAAAATCCCAAGTTCCACACCATCAGGAGAGATGGGGTAGGATGAGACACTGTGATCCAATTGCTCCTCCACCTTTGAGGCAAAGGAAAGAAGGAATACAACCAGTCAACCAACCTGTGATGGGTCCCAAGGGCCAGCAGGGGAGAGCTGGAATGACCCCAGGGAGGGTTTTGCTCCCAGAAACAAGAGTTTCACCACAATGAACACATCACTGCCACTATAAAGAACCAGTACCTGGAGTGCTGGGCAACTGGATTCCTCCAGCCATAAACAATTTATGTAGTTTAAATACTTGGACAGGGAATTTTAAAAACCAGTTTAAGGAATGTGGACTTTTCCAATACACAGATAAACCTTAGGGGGGAAAAAAGGATGGTAAGAAGCAATTTTAAGGAGAATAGCTGGCGAAAAGCAAGGCTACAAAACCCAGACCTCACAGGAACCAACTGGAGAAGCTGACACTGTAAAGGTTCAGAGCCCAGGCTGCTGCTGCCCAGCACTTCTGACCCCAGGGCACAAGCAGAGCCCATCACACAGGGCTGGGTCTGGGGAAAGGCGAAACCCAGGATCCCCATCCCTCCATTAAAACATGCACATCCCCTTATTACTCTTCTCACTTAATTACTGCTCAGGGCACTCCATCAATCCTGCCCCATTGCCCAGCTGGCTTGGCCACGGCTGGAGCCTTTCCCATGAGCTGCCCCAATAGCTAGGCTCTTAATTTTAAATGGGGATTTTATGCAAGGATAATCTCTTCCAGCAGTGGTGGTTTCTGTCTGGGGAGAGAGCATGGCTGTGTCTGACAGGGTCAGCAGTCCAGGAAGATCTTCTACCACCTTCAAACATTCCTGAAACATTCCCAGTCATGCTGACCAGTCTTCTGCTTCCCAGCAGCTGCAAATATTTGGGCATTTTTTTGGAACACGAAGAGATAAAGGAGTAAGGATGGAGGATTTGGGGAGCAGATGCAAGGAGCTCATCCAGACGTGCCTTTCTATTATCAGCTGGCATCCATGACCCAACTCTCTTGGGAAGCGTCACCCCAGCAGGAACACAGCAGTGCTTAATGCCCTAGCAGGATATTCCCAAATCAAGCTCAGATCTAGCGTTGGTGGAAATCGCTCCTTGCAATGCTTCTGGGTGGGCAGCAACTCCCGGGAGCTTGATGGGGCATCCCTCTCCCGTTAGCCCCCCATGACGTCTGGATCCTGCAATGGTGCCAAGAGCAGACACAACCACGTGGACTCAAAACTGCATCTGAGGGACCGGCTGGAGCACTGGGAAAAGCCAAATCCCTGGTCGCAGGGGAGCAGCGCAGGGGTGCACATGCTCCCTGCAGGAGCAGTCCCTAAAACACCCAGTTCTCGCCCCAAACTTGTTTCCATTCCTTCTACCTGGGAGAGGGGCAGCCCCCATGGGCCGGAGGAGCTGTGACAGCACTGGGCACGGGGACACAGGTGCACGGAGATACAGCTATGTGGAGACACAGGCGCTCGCGGGGACATGGCAACATGGATGCGTGGGAACATGAGTGCTCGTGGGGACACGGCTACTCGTGGCACGGCCTGAACCCGGCCGAGCCGAGGACTGGGGGAAGACGATTCACACGGGCGTGTGGGAGAGAACCCGCCCCGGCCGCAGCCGCTCGGGGAGCTCCGCATAACCACAGGGACAAGCCCCCACAGCCTCCGGCGCGTCCCGCCGCCGCACGAACCATCCCCGCTCCCAGCGATGTTCCTCCGGGAACCGCCGGTTTCGAGGGCAACGAACTTCCCCGGGATGGAGTTTCCCCGGATGCGAACCCCGATTCCAGGAATGAGGCCGGGAGGGGCGCGGGGGTCTCCGGGGGGTGGCCGTGGCCGCTCACTTACCACCTTGCCCAGCTCCATGGCGGGGGCTGGGGGCGCCGGCTGCGGACTCAGCGCGGCGCGACGGCGGCGCCCATGGCGGCGACCCCGCGGAGCGGCGGCGCTGGAAGCTTCTGCGGGCAGCGGCCGAGCGGGGCGGCGCGGGAGGGGACGGCAGCGGGGCCGGAGCGAGGGGGGGCGAGGGGCGCGGCCGCGGCGCTGGGCCGGAATAACAAAGGGGCCCTCGGGGGGCGGGCGCGGAGGGCGGTACGCTATTCCCGCAGAATAGCCCGCCCACCGCCGCCGCGCCCCCGCGCCCGCTGAGGGGCAGCGGCAGAGGGTAAAAGGAGCGGATGATGGCCGCACGGTGGGCGGGTGGGGAGGTCCGCAGCCCTTGGCGCAGGCCCCAGCACTCCTGCCCTGCTTAATCTCCGGCCCCACTGCTAGATGCCCGCTTCATCCCCTGCACGACCCCCACCCAAACCCCTGCCCTACCCCGTGCCTCCTCCCCCATTCCCCGCCTCATCCCTTGTACCACCTGCACCCTCCCGCTCCATCCCCTGCACCACCGCCTGACCCTCTACTCCACTGCCAGACCCCTCTCTTACTTACTCCGTCAGATTCCCCACCCGTGTCTGGCCTCGGTCCATTCCCTGTCCGGCCCCCTGCTCCATCCCCTGCCCCACCTCCTGCCCTATCTCTGTGCCTGGGGGTGAAGCTACACTGGTGGGGTTGTCTGGGACCTGCTCAGGGTTCCCTTGTTGCAGAGCCCACTTGGCTGCTGGCATCTTCATTCCAACAACAAAAGCAATTAAACCAGCGTGATAACCCCTGGCCCAAGCCTGTCCCACAGGCAGGCATGGCTCGCTGGCCACCATGACCATCCTGCCACGGGACAGGAAAGCATCCAGGCAGGACGGTTTTGGTTTTTCCCAGCTCCTGCTTATGCTTAAAGAACATTTTCTGATGGGAGGCACAAAAAAAAACCCTCAAACAATTCTTCTATCACTCAATGAATCTCCTAAAAGCAACCTCAAACACTGCGTGGGCCCTTGGCTTGCCAGCAGAGATACTTCAGAGGCCGAAGAACAAAGTGCTACTGCCCAGCCAACACACTAATCTCTGGGGATTACTGCAGTCTAGTCACAGCTCAGCCACTTACTCCAGGATGGTGACTTGGCCTCTCTTAATGAGATAACAGGATCCCACATCTGCGAGGGGACAGAGTGCTGCCACCCCCGCACTCTCCCAACACCCAGCTCCACAACCACCCAGTTCATCCCAGCCTTGGGGGAGCTTTTAGGGCCAAGTCCAGTTTGTGTTCTCCCCAGGTGGTTGTTAAAAAGCCCCTTGAGAGATCCCTGGGGTGGACAGACAGATGAATGGAGCACTGCTGGGCAGCACCGCTTGCATTGGAGCACACAGCTCACAGGTTTTTTGCTGGACTAGATGTATTCTGCTAGACCAGATGGTTTCAAGCAGCAGCCAAATTCCTTCAGGAGCAGAGTCTGGATGCTACTCTGAGCCTGGGAATGAGCACGGATAAATGCTTTGCAACCAGGGCAGGCACCTACCCCTATTGGGGGTACCTGCTCCTGTCACAGGTGCCATCACGTTTTTGTGCCATTCCCCCAGTGAAGCCCCTCAGCAAGTGAATCCCAGCTGTGTTCTCAACATGAAAAGTGAGAGCATGGATCGTTGCTGTGCAGCCCACCCCCCAGCCTAATGGGATCCTGGAATTAATTAATTCCCCCTTAGCTGGGTTTGGCAGCACTCTGAACTCAGCGCCACGACTGCCACTGTCTGCTGCCCCACGATATCCTGGAGGCGCAGTCCAGAATTTCCAGGGCACCATCTCCAGAGTCACCAAGAAGCCAAGCCACAGCTTCCAGAGGCCACAGTGCTGCAAATAGCACTTGGTCATCAAGTATTAATGGCTCATTTGCATGAAGAGACCTTAAGGCAGGTATGTAAAGAGCACAGCCAGAATCAAAGAGGAACTGGACTAAACCCAGTCCCTCCCACATGCACAGATGGATGGGACTTTCTCTACAATGCCACCTGCATGGAAAATAGCAGGATACATCCATTTTTTCACAGTTACTGGTAACATGCTGTAATGCCACTGGAACCCATGTGCAGCCATGCCAGACTGCCCACCCCTCAGTCACAGGCTTTGTGCTCCCAGCATCCCTACTCAATCCCCCAAATTAAAATCAGCTCATTATCCTTATTTTTTCAAATCTAGTTTTCAGACCAGCTCCCTCCTGAACAAAGTGCTCAGCTCAGGGGGAAGGTATCCAGGGTCGCCTGCAGAGCCAGGGCATACAAGTAGTTGAGGCCATGGCTGCATTGTGGTTCCTCATGGCTGAGCTGCTCCAGCTGGCAAAGCCCAGAGTTTGGACACCCCTAGGAAGCACTTGGAGCAAAAGCAGAGAGCTCCAAATCCACCTGGCTTCACAGCACGGGGGAGAGCTTCAGCCAGGGGGCAAAAATCAGAGCCAAGGCAGCTCCAGGAGAAAATCTGGAAATTAACTTAAAAGCAATTTTGGAAAGGTCCTCAGACCCAATTCCAGAGAGACCGGGAAAGCTGGAAGCACTGAGCAGGAATGACAGCACCCAACCAATCCAGGGCTCAAGAAAGGCTGGTGCAGCCTATGGGGACAAATCCCACCACTTCAGGGATTCACTTCCACTGAGATGGAAGGAAAATTTCATGCTCTTCCCAGGGGAGTTCCTTGCTGTAGTTCACTGCATCACTGTGAAGACACAAAGGATGAAGAGGCATTCCTAGCTCCAGGGTGCTCTTGGGTTATTCCCAGGGGCTCCCGTGAAGAGCGGGGGATACACAGATTATTCCAGTCAGATGTGCAAACCCACACGCTTCATTCCAGGCTCCAGCAACCTTCTCCAGGGCTGCATCCTATCTCAACAATTCACAGTGTGCTTGCAGAGGCCCTAGGGGCTGCTGCACAACTACAGGGCATCACAGGCACGGCCTCCAGTGGGGTGGGAAGGAGCCTTTCCCACAGGGAATAGGGAAGGCAAAGTGAGGGCTGCATCTCTGGAGAACCAGGGAGGAGGCAGCTCCTTGCTTTACCCTGTTCCCTGAGAATCTTCATTCATCCTCCTCCAGTCTGATCTGGGGAGGTGCAGATCCCTCCTCTCCCCCTGGCTATACTGAATCTCCTTGACTGCTTCACTCCAAGTCCCTTGGAAGCACCCTCCACCCTCCTGTGGCTCAATGACTCTCCTGCCAGCTTCCAGGATGGTATGTGTGGTCTGGATCACAATGCATGAAAAAAGAAGGGACATTCAGCATCTTCTTCCACCTGCCAGAAGCTCTGCAAGTAGCTTTTAAACTCTATTTCAACGATCATTTCCCATTAAAATGACGGGAATTAGGGTAAAACGTCTCAGCAAGTGTGGCATTTTGTCACTGCAGCCCAGAGAAGCTCCTCGGAAATGCTATGGCTTTGGCTTTTATTGCTTTTACATCTCTGATCTCTGTTGGAGCAAATCTCCGCCCAAGCTGATGCTCAGGACAGGAGTGGGAAGCCTGGGTCAGGCTGCTCCAGAGAGCATTTACGTGTCTCTCAAAGGTCTCCTTCCCTCTTTTTCCTCTCCTTCTGTTCATTTTACCAGGTCTAAAAATACTCCACTAAAAACCCTCTTCCCCTGCAGCCGCCCTCCTCCTGGATGACTAATAATATCTGTTGCTCCTTCCTGATCTCTCTGTATTTCCTAAGTCTTCCCCAAGGGAAGGAACCAAATAAGGGCTGTGATATCAACCAACTCTTTGGATTCAGACTCCTAAATTCATTTACCTCAGAGCATGGGATTTTTTTCCCCAGCTCCTCCAGTGTAGCAGAAATTTAAACCCACATCCCCAGCTCACAATAAATTAATCCTGCACCATGGCTTACACCTGCCCAATGCTGCTGAAGCATTATTCTGATATTGGAGCTCCAGGATCCTGGGATTTTTGGAGCTCAATGGAGAATATCAGATTCACTGGAAAAACCACCAAGCACTTAGAAAACAATTTATTGTCTGTTTTTTTTCAGGTTTCAGTTCTTTCCAGCAGCTTTCCAGCCCTGGAGCACTCCCTTGGGGGATGTGCTGAGGAGGCTGGGTTAGGCTGGTATTGGTGTCTGGTTTTTGGAGCTGGATGAGCAGCACTGGCTGTGCTTGTATTTTAGGAGCAGGGGGTGAATACTGGGCACTGGGGTGTTTGGGATAGTGGGACTTAGAGAAAAACCCACCTTGCTGTCATCACATTGGAAGCAATGGCTTTTTTCCCTACTGAGTGGGATGTCAGAACACTGTAACAGGGATCGGCTTTCCTGCACTGCTCCATGTCTTTCCAAAACAGAGCCAAGACCTGCACCAGGCACCCTCCTCACTGCCAGCACCACATAATGGATTAGTCAGGATACAGGGATGGAACAGCACTGGCAGGAGCTGGAACTGTGATGAGTTTCTCTGGACTCAGACACTGCAGTACAGCCAAATCCCTCAGGGCTAATCCCAACCCACTGTGATTTTCCAGAGATCCATTGATGAACAACCTTTGAAAAACCCTCATGCTGACACTGGTAATGCAAAAAAAAGTCCCCAAATGGTCACAGTCCTGGTGAACCAGCTACTTCCAGCCCCAACCCTGCACTGTGTGGAGGCAGATTTAAAGGGAGTTTGGCTGCTCAAACACTTCTGGAAATCCCCCTGGCCAGCTAATGCCCAAATACCTTTGCAAATCTTGATTTAGGAAAAATATCTGCTTGAGAGCAGTGCTTAAAAAGCTCAAGGCCATTTCCAAATCCTTCTAATGCTGCAGTTTCCTGGACATGTGAAAGCAAGAGGAAAAAGCAGATCAGGCTGAAGCAGGCATGGGGCCAGGGCTGGCGGCTGGGGCCAGGACTATGCCAGCATGGAGAAGGCAGGAGTGGGCAGCCCAAGGGTTATTTCAGCACCAAGCTCCCTCAACTGCTCACCACAACTGGACCGGCATGGAAAGCAGGGAGGAGAGCAGCCCTGCCACTTCACCCCCGCCAGGAGATCCACTAAGGGCTCCCAGAGCAGACAGAGAATCACAGAATGTGTAGGCTGGAAGAGACACTTTCAAGATCATTGGTCCAACCCATGCCCTAACACCTCAACTAGATCATGGCATCAAGTGCCACATCCAGTCTTCTTTTAAACACGTCTGTCCTAGGGTGACTTTATGGTGCTTGTATCCCCAGTCGTCTGTTCTGTTTGTGCTCTATATTGAGTCCTGTGCCTTTCAGACTGGTTCTAAGAGCAAGGAGAAGCACAGAGTTTGTTTTGAGAAAACTGCCTGACTCCTCCACATTCTTCTCCCGATGGGGTGTTCGGTGGAGGCTTGGAGGGACTGCAGGACAGAGATCTGTTACCCTGGTTTTTCTGAGTTTTTTATAGCCTTTTGAATTTTCATAAAATGGAGTTAGATCTTTAGTTACTGCACAATATTAAGAGCAGTTTTCTACCTTTTTCCCACATATGTAACATAAACAAATCCTTTGTTTTTCATTCTCTGTCCTTTGTTTGCATATTTCTAACCTGAAAACAATTGTAACTGACAACTGGCCTGGCCACTGAGGCTGAGGGGTAGAAACCCCAAAAAGCCAATCTTTGGCCAGACCCACAAATGTATAAACAGTAAGAAATAAACAAAGAGGCTCTCCGCTTTGCTCTCTGCCTTAGCTCAGCTTGAGCTGGGTCGGAGGAAGTCTCTGCCCAGTGAAATTTCTCGTCTCTTGTGTGATTGCTTTGCATATCCCAGTCACAGAGATCTTTTTGCTTTTAGTTAGTTTCAGCTAGCTAGGGCAGAGAAGTTCCCTGGACTGTTTTTTTTTTCCTTTGTCTTGGGACTGTTTAAATCTGCTCTGGACTGAAAACACAGGGGAGCACTGGGGGCTGCACCTGCAGCCCACCGGGGCCGGGACCTCGGCATTTTCCAGCAGCGCCGGAGAGACTGGGACTGATGAGAGACTGAGAGAGAGCTGAGCTACATCCACAGCAAGAACTTTCTCAATTTGCCATCTCACTCCAGAACGAGAGGTTTTATTGTTTCATATTATTCATTTTTTATACTTGTATGCACTTTGTTTGTTAAGTAAAATAGTTTTTTCCACTTTTCTCTGAAGAAGTTTCTACCAGACCAGCTGGAGGGAGGGGCCATTTGGGTTTGCTTACCGGAGGGATCCTGTTCAGGGGGTTTCTCCCAAATTTGTCCCTAAACCAGGACAACATCCAGGGATGGTGACTCCACCACCTCCCGGGACAGATTATTCCAGTATCTTATCACTCTTTCCATGAAAAATTTTTTCCCCATGTACAGAGGGGTGCAGGTGAAGCCGCTGCTAGCCCGGTGTGTGGGCATGGAGCCGAGCTGCATTATCCCTCCTGCCTTTATAGGAAGCCACTTGGCTGAGTTGTCAATATAGAGACTTTCTTAAAAAACCACCAAAACCCAAAACAAACAAAAACCCCAACAAACAAACAAACAAACAAACAAACAATCAAACAAACAAACAAACAAAAAAAAGGAACACCCAAAAACCAACCGGTTCATGGTGCCATTATAGATCTTTTGGTATTTTTAGCTCCTTCTTTAATCCATCCCTGTGGGTGCTACAGCAATTGCACAGCCCCGTGGAACATGGCTCAGTGGGGCTGCTCCAAGGTGAGCAGAAGCTCAGAGAGCAGCAATACAATGCCAACGGGATTAAAAATGCAAGAGGGAAAGCGAGAGGTGGGATAAGCAGCATCCTCCCCCCTCACTGCTTCCAGCTCCTGCAAATGTTGCAAAGAGACAGGTAGATAGATCCTCCCATCCCAAACCAGAGGCAATTAAACTCCTGTTTCCTACCTGCTGTGGAGGGCTGGGAAACCAGAGAAAGGGTGAGACTGAGCTGAGTGGTGCCATCAATGGGTTGAGGGAAGGGAGGGCATCCAGAGGGAGCCAGACAGGCTGGAGCATTGGGTCCATGGGAGCCTCATGAGGTTCAGTCAGGGCAGGGGCAAGATTATGGATCTGAGCCAGGGCAATCCCTAGTGCCTGCACAGACTAGGGAGGTCTGCAGGGATCCCAGAGGTTTGTGGGGATAAACACCCTCAGCATCTCTTTCCATCCATGCGGTCATTTACCCCCACCAATGGTGTTGCTATGTTATGTGAGCTTTTGTGAGATGTTTACAGCTCTCCAGCTGAATTCTCACAGTCGGTACTGTAAACACGGTACTGTAAACAATCGGTATTTTTCACATTTCTTTCTGATGAGAGTCAACTGATTGACTTCAGTGGGATGGAGAGGTGGTAACCTTGTTCCCCAATCCCTGGTCATCGCTCAGAACCTATATAAGCGAGGTCTTTGCAAATAATAAAAAGTTCTTCAGCCTTCTTCTTGGAGTCAGAGAGTGTGTATCATTTTCTCTTCGTGTCCTCTAGCAACACAATGTCCCCCCCTCAATTTTGTCCTCTCATCTCCACTTACAAGCCCTCCATATCCTGGATTCACTGATTCCATAGTAATTCAGTGTATTCTACCATCACTGATTTCATAGATGATGGATGGATGGAGATGACCCTGTGGAGGACTGGGGGATTCTGGCAGGTGACAAATGGGACATGATCCAGCCATGTGTGCCCACAGCCTAAAAAGCCAAGCTTCTTCTGAGACCTCCATGGAGCTGCCTGCACCTCTGGGGTCCCAGCATAGGACAATGATGTTAAACTGAGCAAGGGTGGGGTCAGGTTAGACATGGGGAAGAGATGTTGGACCATGAGGGAGGTAAGGGGCTGGCACAGGTGAATCATAGCAGTGGGATGTAAACCTGTAAGCTCTGTGTGACAACTTGCTCACCATTGCAGATGTCTCCTGGGTCCCCTGCGGCCCCATCCTTACATGCAGGTTATCTGGGAACCCTCCTAGGAACTCTCGCCTGGCTCTTCCTTTGCACATGCACAATGCTCTGCTGTGATGTTGCTTCCTCCTTGCCTCATGCTGAGGCAACAGTGAGATGAGCCAACGCCCAGAAGAAGGAAACAGGGTCAGCAAAGGAGACAGCTGCAGTGGGAACTGGCTCATCCTGCCTCCCTCACTGCTCCCTGGGCTCACAGGGACCAGAGCTCTGATGTCACCCACCACCTTGCAAGTCCCAAAGTTTACAGGGGTCAATGCCCCCAGCAGCTCTCCCTATCCATGGGGATGTTTACCCCCAGCCATGAGTCCACTGAGCTCCCCATCAAAAACCCCCAACTTTGTCCTCTTTTCTCTACTTGCAGTCCTTCCATATCTGGATCAGTGTCACCAGTGACTCAGAAAATGGAAATCACAGAATCCCAGAAGGATTTGGATTAGAAGGGACCTTAAAGCCCAACTCATTCCACCCCCTGCCATGGGCAGGGACACTTTTCACTATCCGATGTTGCTCCAAGCCTTGGCTTTGGACCTGGCCTTGGACACTTCTAGGGATGGGGGAGCCACAGCTACTCTGGGCAACTACTCTTGCAGGGAAGAATTCCTCCCTAATACCCAATCCAAACCTACTCTCTTTTCAGCTTGAAGTCATAAAACACATCTCCCACTCATTTCCTTTTAAAGTTGCCCTGTAGACTTCATAAATGGGGAGCTGAGGCTTCACACAAAGCACAGTGCCAAAACACATTCAGCATCTGCCCTCGGGCACCTTCCTCCCTCCCCCAAGGCATAGTGAGGCCCTCGTGAATCTCCAAACATTTGCCTTAGGCGATCCTTCAACTACCCCATCAGAGGAATCACTTTAATTATCTGCTGTTGCTTGCCCCTTGAATTGAGACAGCAGAGCCTGGCAATGCCAAGTGTGACGCTCAGCTTAGTGCCCAGCCCATAACCACTTCCCAGGAACTTCCCAAACCTTCTCCTGAGCTTTATATCCATGCAAGCCCAGACAGGGGAGCAGGAGGCTGTGTACATTCCAGTACAGGCGCACACACCTCAGCACCTCCCACAAGTCCTAAACGTGAACAGCTTTGTTGCAGACGCGTAGCAAAGGGGGAACAAACTCGCCTGAAATGAAACCACTGGATGCAATAGGTTGGGAAATGCCACAACATGTGTTTTCCCTGCACTAGACTACATCTGATGAGGCCATCCCCTGCCTGTAGCCACCTCTGCAGTGCTGGGGCTGTGGGGGGGATGTGGGTGCTGCGTCTGCCTTTGGCTAATGGGCAGCAGCCAAGGTATTTATAGGAAGTATGCATACTTCCAGCCTGGGGACAGTTTCCAGCTCTGAGATTGCTCATATTTAAGTGTCGCGTGGTTGCAGGGGGAGGTCGGAGCAGAGCACACAATGCTGGCTCAAAGCAATGCTGGCTCCTCCCAGTGCTCCCACACGTTTGGCTGCTTGTTTTGGCCCCAGAGGCCACTTCCCAGCTCTCTCTCCCACCCTGGCTACCGAGACCCCATCCAACTGCCCATGTCCCAAAGAGCTGCTTCCCAGAAGGGCTCTGGAGCCATGGGCTCCAGACAGCTGTGGGTTTGCAGAGGGGCCAAGGGCTAGTCTCCCTCACAGAAGACCCAGCAGGACTGGGGTGCCCAATTCAGTCCAAGGGGAAAATGTTGGGGCAAATAGGTGTCCAAATGACAGATAAAAATTACATGGTAAATTCCCTGCCTGGCATCTCCTCATATGAAACCCTGTGGGTGAACCTTGAGGGCTGGAGCCCCTCTCCTCTACAGCCAGGCTGTGATACCTTGAAGTGTTCACCTGGAGAAGAGAAGGCTCCTGGGAGACCTTAGAGCCCCTTACTCCACCTAAAGGGGCTCCAAGAGAGCTGGAGAAAGACTTTGGACAAGGGCCTGGAGTGACAAGACAAGGAGGAATGGCTTCCCACTGCCAGAAGGCAGGGTAGATGGGATATTGGGAAGGAATTCTTCCCTGTGAGTGTGGTGAAAGTGGTGCCACTTTCTGCACAGGGAAGCGGTGTCTTCCCCATCCCTGGAAGTGTCCAAGGCTAGGCTGGGTAAAGCTTGGAGCAACTTGGTCTAGTGGAAGGTGTCACTGCCCATGGCAAAGGGTGGAGTAAGATGGTCTTTACGGCTCCTTTCAACCTAAACCATTCCAGGATTCTCTGCTATATGACTTCAGGCTTTCCTTGTGCTCTTTTAACAGTCCCTGCTCCCATGTCCAACACCTCTCCAGTCCTTGTGGCTGCTTCTGCCACAGGTGATGCTCCCGCAACAGCCGCGTAACTCAGCTCTCAGCCTGGCTGAGAGCACCCGCACGCTGCCTGCTCCTTGGGTGTGAGAAGGGCCTGAGGAGGCAGCATGGCTAGAGCAGGGATCTCTGCTGCGACCAGGGTGGAGCCCGAGGTGGAAAAAACCCAGGCACATAAAGGAAACTGTGTTTCATGTGTAATTGCTGCCTGTCTGAGATGATCGAGGACTGAATAGCAGGCACGATTCCATGCAAAAGGCTGCAAAATCTCTTCCTGAGATATAAATATTTCATTTTCCTCATTTTCCTTGTGTGGAAATAAACACCACTGGCTGGAGCACTGCCAGCATACCCTTGGGCTCACCCAGCCCAATGAGAAGGGTTGCACTGGTGTGCTCTGGTGAGCCCCACCACGGAGGCTGAAGAGGCCCTAAGGGCATGAAGCCTAGCTCTGGGTGTGGAAAACATGCCTGTGCCTACTGGAATCATTGGGAAAACAGATGGGAGGCACTTGGAATAAGCACAGATGACAGGAAGCAGCTCCATTGGGAGCTCTTCTGACAGCAGGGGATGCCCCCTGTGCTGGGAGCCACTGGTTCCCCATGGCACAGGGAAATGGGCAGGGTGTGGAGGGCTGTGCCTGCCACTCTGCTCTCGGCCTCCTCTGGGCCATCAGCAGGATGACACATCTTCCACAGCAGGATGAAGGCCATAAGAGGAGCGCCTGAAGGGCTCTGCAGCCCAGGGATGTCCCTGCTGCAGCTCATCAGCACAGGGGGAAAGGCAGTCCGAGGATTTCCGTGTTATTCCAGGAAAACTGGGGGTTTAACGTGGGAGGGAAATCTCTGCTCTCGAATGCAAATCACAACGTGTGGAGCACACACAATACCATCGACGCTGGCAGAGGGGCATATAGGACACCCAAACACGAGGAATTGGTTCTGAGAGACACTAAACACACCAAATTCCCTTCTTTTCCAGCAATTCGGCAGCTGTCAGATACTGCCAGCTCAGCCCAGCACAGGGCACCCTGGTCCTCACTACCCCACCCAAGTCCTCCACCCCGCCCCTGGCACATCCTCCTGCTGGAGGCATATTGCGCTGGACGGTGACAGGGTTAAGTGGAGTGACACAGTGACAAGTCTCCTGGGACACAAAAGCCATGGGAATCAGAGTGGCCTCAGTGAAGGTGATGGATGGCCCAGCCAGGCACCAGCCCGAGGACTGTGGGAGCTGCACCCAGTACTTCTGTGGAGAAAATCCTTCATGTTCTGATGATGTTCAGGGAATTAGGACTTTTTTTTTTTTTTTTTTACATTTTTGGATAAATAAAGAAAAATGTGCAAGAAATCTGCTGTATGATATGATCAGAAACAACCCAGAGAGCCCTGAACTCAGCTTAACCACCACAACCAGCTCCTCTGCCATACCCTGGTGAGACAGAGAAAAAAATCCATGTGGGGACAATTGGTGGGAATTTCCAAATGCTGCTTCCTTCTGGAAGAGCATATTGAACCTAAACACAGGATCAGGAACATCTGCAGGGGAGAAGCAAACATTGAGGTCCTGAAACACCTAGGCTGTGGGACCAGTCAGAGATTGCTGTGGAAGGAGCTGAGCACCATCCTTACCCTCCAGGGCTGGGAAAGATGGAAATACCCCTGGGAAGAAGAAGCAGAAGACCTCACCATGGCTACACACCCTGTTCATGAGATTACTTGCTATTTCCCCAAGCAGAAATCACAGCACTTCTGATGCAGCTGGAAAGAAAGAATCCCTTGGAGGTGCTGAGACTGGGTACCAAAATTTGCTTCTTATCCAATGAAAAGGCCTGACAGACTTCACACCTCTGATATGGGTGAAGCATTCCCACTATGTGAAAAAATCTGTTTTCCCTGCAGATGGGAAGAGAAGTTGGATTGCAACTGCTCCCAGAGTTAGTGAATGCTGCAGAAAAGGAGGGAAAGGGGTTAAAATTATAAAAGATCTAACAGGGTCACTGGCTAATTGTCATTTCCATGTGATGGCTGATTAGAAGAAAGATTGATTCTGATTTGATCCCAAAATTATTTTTCCCTGGCATGTCCCATTTCCAGATCACAGAGATGCTGGTGCACGTAAATGGCACTTTGGAGGCTGACAGACAAGGGGGAGCAGGGACCCAAAGTGGTTCTGGGCTAAAAAAAATCTCAGAGGGGAGATTGCAGCTAGGGTAGGCCCCATAATGGTATCCAAGTATTAAGGGATTAATGAAAAAGTCTAGACATGACACAGTTAATTATACCCTGCTCCTATGGGAGAAAGGAGCCAACCCCAGGATGCTGTGGATGCTGTGCCAGGGCAGCTCTGTCCATATGCCCCTGCCCCTGCATAGCACCATAGCCAAAATCCCAGATAATAATGGGCTGGAAACCACAGGTTTTGTCCAACAATTTCTCCTCTTTCCTTTGCTCTGGTTTATTTGTGCCTGTGCTGCTGCCAAAGCTTTGCTTCCCTCCCCATAGGCAGAAATTGCTGGACATTTAGTCTGAGCTGTTTGCTCACCATTCAGAAACTTTGGCTGGTACCTGAATGTTCCTCCACCCCCCCAGACAATACTAATTCCTCAGGGAGTTCTCCTGCCAAACCAGCTGTGTTGAGGGGTGAAATTTGGGGGTTACAGAAAACACTGGCAGGGATGACAGACCCCATTTGCCAGGAAAATCATCCCAAGAGGGCTCAGTGGCTGGTGTGAGGGCATTGGAAATAAGACAAATGAGAAAGAAGACCCAATGTGAATGGAAAAAATGTGGATGGTTCCCAGTTCCGTGCCTGCGGCAATGAGACTCTTCAAATTTGGACATTTCAGCTAAAAAAATTAAAAATCTGGAACGCAGGAGCAGAGAGCAGCCCTATTTCTAGCTGCGACTCCTCCCTGTGTGCTTGGCCTCCAAGACAACTCAGAAACTCAAAGCACTTCTTGCTGAGCTATAAAAAGAGCTGGAGTGGGACTGCAAGAGCCAGGAAGACAAACAAGAGAGTAGCTTGTCCTCCTGTTGAGGACATGCGTAAAGTCAGGAGATGGTCTTGCTCAACCCACCTTTTGAGGTGCCCCGGAAGAAGGAGAGATGTGGGGCATGGTAGAAATTCCAGGCTGGATCCTACCCACCAAAATGTTGTCTGTTCCGTGTCCCAAAGCATCCCACCACCTCCCACCACTGCTGTGTATGGAGAAAATCTAGGACTGGCCCCATCCACCACCCCAACACAATTCTGGGTTCCTTGTACTTGGGGAGGGTCAAAAGTACCATGGTGATCAGGGGCAGGGCATGGAATGTCCCCTGGGACCACAGAGTGGAAGGAACTCCACCAAAAGGCAGCTCCCCTTTCCCCAGGCTGCTGAAAGGGTAAACAGCCTCACCTGACACCTGATCCATGAATCCCAGCTGGACAGGATGGACTACGCAAGTTCCAGGTGACCGTAAAATTCAGCAAACTCAGGAATACCCACCTTTACCCTCTTCAGACAAGTATTTACCTCTGCAGAAGTAGCCAAACCTTGCAGACTGTTGGAACATTTCATTCCCATTTGTGAAGTGCACAAAACATTCCTGGCTGGAAAAACACCACCAGGTCACTGACTGGGATTAGTGCCACCAAGAGAGATGAGTTCTTCAGTGGTTTCACTGACTTAGCGCATAAGAAGCACCTCTTCTGGCACAGCCATTCCCAGCGTACACTGACTTCTTTAACACCCAGAGAGTCAAAGTCTTCCTCTATCACTATTTCAGCATTCCCTTAAGACCTCAAAAAATCTCCTCACACCACTAACTGATGCTGCAGGACTTTCCTCCTGAACAGTTCCAAGGGTTGTAGAGCTGGACTGTGTGGTCCATATGGAGCAACATGAAGTTGGCACACTTGGTAACCACAGTTCAGGAGGAGAGGCACAACAGATGGGCACCAGGAGGGCATCGCCTCAAGCTGAACCAGGTGAGGTTCAGGTTGGACATCAGAAGGAATTTCCTAATGGAAAGCCTGGTCCAACATTGGAAAGGGCTTCCCAGAGAGGGGGTGGAGTCTCCATCCCTGGAGGTGTCTAAGGAATGACTGGACATGGCATGCAGAGTTCTGGGCTGGGTGACAAGGTGGGAATCAGTCACAGGCTGGACTCAAACACCTTGGAGGTGTTTCCCAATCCGAAGGATTTTGGGATGCCCATGGATCAGCAAGGTGACGGCCAGAACCAGTGTGACCGGCTGCCAAGCCCACAGAGATGCCAGAGTGCTGATCCATGCTTTATTCAGTGGGATGCAGAGGATGCATTTAGTTCATTTAGAAATGGGATGGAGAGGTTGTGGATGAACTGTGGCTTCACCAAGATCAGGTTGGGGATCTGAGAGACATATCTGGCTTGTGCAGAAGATGTCAATTGCTCTTTTCAACAGTTCAACAGAGCCCTCCTGTGCCCAGGTGCCTGATCCCTGAGAAAGGGATCAGGCATCTGGTCCCAATCCTGTGCCCAAGGCAGAGGATTGGGACCAGATGATCTTTAAAGGTCCTCCAGCCTAACCCAAATGTTTTATAAGTCTCTTAGTACATGGAGCTGCCTTTTGTAACTGCAAAATCTCAGTCCCTTTTTTGGTGGGACACTTCTCCAGCTCACACCAATGGAGAGCATGTCCTATGGGTTGGTTGTGGTTGGTGTTGTGCGATGAGGATGGGCTCAACTCTGTATCTGCTGCAGAACTGGACCCTGGCCATGGCTTCCAACAACATCTTCAGGCCAACACAGTTATGTCTGTCAGCTTTGTCCTGGAGTCTGTGCCCTCCACAGTGCTCGGCACTCACTCACCAATGCCCTCCTGCCCCTTGGTTGTGCCAGTTTGGTGCTTCAACAAAAAGGTGCCTTTGTTCCCACCAATGCAGAAAATACCAGTCCAGTGGCTGGGAACATTGTGGACTGAGGAATCAGGCAGCTCCAGAGTTGCTCTATCTGTACTCAGTTCATATAGAAGTTGCCAGGCTGGTTTTATGGTTTGGCCAGGAAACTCAGGTTCAAGGGGACCTGGAGTTGCCCAAATGTGCCAACTTAAGTCTTGAGACGAAGAAGACCCTTTGTTGCTTGACAGTGGAGCAAACTAATAAAACTCTGCTGAGCTGTGGCTACTTTATTCCAAGACTTCCATAGTTTTAGATGCTATTTTTATCTAGCCTGACTGGTAGCCAGCTTTATGTGATGACAATAAATCCCATCAGCCTGGTTTAATGCCATCAGCCTGTGCCCTTCCCAGGTGGGTATTTAGTTCTGTTGTGCCAAGTGCTTGCCGTGCAGGAAAGAGGAAACTTCCATCAGAGAAAGGGATCCTTCGGGAGAAGTCGCTTCTCTTGCCAGGGCCAGGTTGGAGACTTGCTGCTAATTGTTACCATTTGTCCCTTTTATTGTAATAAAAGATGGATGTGAGCAGCTCAGCACTCAAGAGAGAGCCCGTGGCATTGTGCTTTATTTGAATTAGCAGATGATGGTTGGAAAATACTTTTTTCCAGTTGTTATGCTCACATGGAAGTGAACAAGAATACAGGTAAGTGCAAAATGTGTTGCAAGGTGCTAGAATGTCAGGGAAACCCAGGAATTGTCCCTTCTCCTTCTAAAACAGGGGATGGCATCAGTGGGGAGACCTCAGCAGTCAGGCCCACTGGGACTCCTAAACAGCACAAGGAAAGCTTGAACTCACATAGCACAGAACACTGGATTGGTTTGGGTTCGAAAGGACTTTAAAGATCACTCAGTTCTACCCCCTTCCATGGGCAGGGACACCTTATACTAGAAGGAAGACCAGAGTGCTCCGGGCCCCATCCAACCTGGCCTTAGACACTTCTGGATGGGGCAGCCTCAGCTTCTCTGGGCAACCTTGTGCCAGTGCCTCACCACCCTCACAGCCAGGAATTCTTCCTAGCATCCCATACCTATCCACTCTCTGTCAATCAGAAGCCATTCCCCCTTATCCTGTCACTCCAGCTCTCCTGGAGCCCCGTTAGGCACTGGAGGGGCTCTAACATCTCCTCAGAGCCTTCTCTTCTCCAGGTGAACACCCTCAGGTCTTTCAGCCTGTCTCCAGAGCAGAGGGGCTCCAGGCCCCAGCACATCTTTGTGACCTCCTCTGGACTCACTCCAACAGCTCCACTTTAATTCCTGGAATTGTCCAAAGCAAGGCTGGACAGGGCTTGAAGCAATCTGGTCTAGTGGAAGGTGTCCCTGCCCATGGCAGGAAATGGAACAAACTAAGCTTTAAAGGTGCCTTCCAACCCAACCCTCTTGCTGAGTCCATAATAAACTATTCAGTGTCTATGCATGCCTTTGAGAAAGTAATTCACCTTTCTACTGTGGACTGGGATCTTTCACCCCTCCCTGTGATTAGGCCGGAATAGCACACAATGTATAATTAGTCCAGCTGTGGGCCTGACTCGCACATCCGGGCTAGAACACTGGCTGTGCTGCCTGTTTCTGCTGTCACCCGGGGAACAGGCTGTCCCCAGGAAGTTTTCTTATTTGGTGACTGTGCAAAATAAATCCGCCAAGTTGGTGGTAGGGAGGAGGGCCAGGATCCAGCCCTTCCTCCAGCCCTCATGCTGCTGTATGACCTCCGGCTGCTGACCCTCTGTTCCAGGTTTAGAGGGGACAGAGCCAACAGTGGGTGATAGGATGAGGATGGCACAGAATCCAGGTGCTGGAACTCACTCAGCAGTGTCATGTGCCAGACAGTGCTGGAGCAGGCAATGTTCATCCTGGCTGCATGTCACATACATGGGATGCAAAGGGCTGCAATGGGCACCTTCTCCCCACTCAATCTTTCAGCCAATATTGTTTCTCCTGCAGCTCCAGCTTCTGTCTAGAGATTTTTCCTTCTGGAAGAGCAAAGCTGGGATGAGTCACCCCTGCCTCATGACAGGTGCCCGCATCCCATATGCCCTTCCCCACTGTTTTTGCTGGACTTGGGTCACAGCCAACGGCAGCAGAAGTGACCACACTCAGTCACTCAGTCCAGAATGCTGTGATGGGGAATTTAGTAAAAAACCCTGCCTTCCTGGCTGTTTCTCCTCAGCTCTGCAGATGGATGGAGTTAACCTGGAAAAATTTCAGAGGGCAATAACCCCCCTGCATCCCTCAGCACAGGACATCCTCGGTGAGGAAGTACATGCCGAGTGAAAGGGAAAGGGGCTTTTGGGGCAGCAGCGTCTCCCAGCATCCCTGTCTTCCCACTCAGCCTCTGGTATAACTCAGGGCAAAGTTCCCCTGTGTCCCTTGGTGGTCCAAAGCCATCATGTTTTCCCAGTTACAGAAGCTCCTGAACTTGGTGGCAGTACCTTCAGCACCAAATCTATTCATCCTCCTGAAGCTTAGCTGCTTCTGGAGTCCACCCCCACATTAAAAGACTGAAGATATTTCTGCATCTAAAATAGATATTTCTATATCTAAAAAAATCTCCTAAACCCCTCCATACCAGTGTGCACTAACAAGAAAAGCAGCCCCATATCTGGTACAAGACAAACTATTTTCTTTCCCTGGGGATGGGAATAAGTTTCTAAGAGGGACTCTCTGAAAAGAGACGAGATGACTCATTACCCTCACTGCTAAAGCTGCATTCAATCCCCAGCACATCTAGCTCCCAGCAAAAGTCAGAAGACCAAAAGCACAGGGGTTCACACAGCACAAAACCCAGGAGCTCCTTTTCCTGGAGATGAAAGGGCCATGAATTAATCCCCTGTATAACCTACTCCCCCAGAATGGGCTCAGCTGCTGTCAGCCCTCGCTCCTCATGGACAGGAGCTATTTTTTCCTGTTCTTGCTAGTGTCAATATGTTTCTTTAAATATCCTTTTGGAGAGGCTGTATATATATAGCCCCACTCTGGTGCTTTGAAAGGAGCCTCATTTCCTGTGTAAGAACTGAAGTTCTTGGCAAAGCTGCAGGCGCCAGCAGCATCTGAACCACAAAAATTGGGTTTTTTTCAGTAGTAAATGGTATTTCCTTTGCGACTGTAAGTTGAACCGAGCTGGGTCTCGTCTGAAACCAGCTCAGTTGCTGTGTCTGGGACATATAGGACCATATTCCCAATTATAAAAATGATGGGAGAAAATGATTTATTACATTAATGGGGTGTGATGGTGGGCCTGAGGTGGCACAGCCCATTGCAGAGACAGGATGGGCACAAAGCTGCTTTTAACCTGCATTTGGCTGTAAAAAGTTGGGTTCAAAAGGATTTATTAACTGACACTGAGTGAGAAAAAAGAATCCATTTCATTTCCACCTGATACTTTTTTTCTTTTGCACCATCTCCTGCACCTGGTTTTGGAGAAGGCTCCTCCAGCAGCAAGGTAGGATGCAAAACAGCTTTGAAGCCCCTGAGAAACAGCTCATGGATACTAAGGACATTAAAACCCTCCTGAGGAGATGTGGCATCTGTTGCATTCAGAGTTCTGCATCTCCCTGATATGAAAATGCCACACCTTCCCACTAGGATACCCTTACCTTAGGAGGGTCTGACATCCCCAGCACCACCCTGGAGACTCTGATGGCAGGAGTGGAGATGCAGCCAGGTCAGCAATCACCTTCCGCTGCAAATATGTCTTTGCAAGGTAATTTCTGAGCCATAAATTGCTTTTATTGCTGCACACAGTCCTAAGAACCCAGTGTGTAAATGTGCCAGAGGTAGTGGTGGCTGTGGGCAGCTCAAGTAGTCCCTGTTTCCCTTTGCTGCTCCCTGAGTTTTCCAGAAAAAATCTGCAGCTAAAGAACCTAAAATGCAAGTTTTTTAGATTTTCTGCAGGAATTTTAAAGAAGTGTCTCCTCCCAACCCTCACCCTTGTCAAGACTGATTACCGTTGGAATTGTTCTGATGGCACACAGACTATGCAGCCACATCTGCTGGTATAAAGCTCCAGCAGCCATGAGCTCTGGGAAACAAACATGGAATTTCTGTGGCTCCTCCACAACCCCAGGCACTGTCTCCACTTCATGTTCTCATCCCTGGGACACAGCACGGACTCAGGACAGGGCAGTCTGCAGTGGTGTGGGACATGAGGGCTCATGATGGAACACAGCCAGGTACTGGAGCAGTGCTCAGGATGTGAGATGGAAGAGAGTTATTTGGTGACTTTGTAGCCCAGGAGATGACAACACACCACCACAACATGCTGCCTCCCTTCCACCCAAAACCCACAGGGCAGGGACAAGGACTGAGGCTCAGAGCGTGTCTTGCTGCAACTTCAAGTGCACTTCCTTCAGTTTTGATGTCCAAGCATTTTCGCCCCTCTCCAGTGATGGGTTTACAAAAAGAAGGAACAAGTTGGTGCAGGAAGAGCTGAGCTGTGTCAGGGGGAGATCTTTCCACACCTCCAGCCTTCCAGGAGTGAGCTGCTGCTTTTCTTGGGAATGTCATGCACCACTTCTGGGAGTCTGCAGTTACACCTGATGTCCTGCTGGCCATATCCCTGCTGGGAATGAAGGGAAATATCCTATGGCAGTCTAAAACATGAATGAAGGAGCAGGAGAGCCTGGGACATCACCCCTGGAGTATCATCCCTGCCCCACTGAAGTCCTGTGTCCTTCCAATTCCGTTTCCACCCTCAACACTTCAGCTCTTCCAATTGTTGAACATTCAGTCTTTGCCAACCAGCCAAGCACAGAAGGAAATTTCACTCCTTGGCTCCATCATGGCACAAGGACATCTGCTGTGGACAATTACAGCATGGAAAGAATAAGAAGGAGGGAAGATCCCAAGTACCAACCTAAACAAAGAACACCTTTCCTGCAGAAGGAAGGACATGCTCAGGACATGCCCCTTAATCCAGTCAAGAGAACTTGGAGGGGATGCAAACATCAGACACCATGCGAAATACAAACATTTATCTTAAAATATGTCAAGATTTTCACTTTTGGTGATTTTTTTCTCCTCCCTTGATGACCTCTTCTGTGCCCAAAGATCTGTGCTGAGGTTAAGGTGGTAAGTGTTGAATCACCATGTGAAATACCAGCAAAGGGGGAACAGTCATTGCAACACTCATACTCCCATGGAAGGGCTGCATCCAGCTCATCCCATTGGCAGCAGAACCGCAGGATTTGGTGTCCCTGTTGCTCAATTTCCCATGAAAATTATCAGCATCAACAAGAAAGGAAAAGAGGAGCCCTTGGCTGTGTCTCATTCTCCCTGAGCTGCTCTTGCCCAGCAGGCAGCAGGGACAGCATGAAAAGAACACCATGCCTGGCCATGCCCTCAGGTTTCCCACGTTTGCTTTCCCAGAAAAACTGAGACACCTGAACAACAATGGGAGCAAAAGAGAGGCCACCAGGAAATTTATTCCTGTTTGTCTCCAAGCCAACAGATGGATGTTGTCGAGGCAGAGTTGTTGTGCAATGACCACTGTGGAAGTGTCCCACCACCATGGAAGCTTTCCACCACTAGAATATCCCACCATCATAAGAGCATCCCACCACCATAGAATGATTCCATCACCAGTTTATCACCACCACAGAAACATTCCACCACCACAGACCTTCCCACTACTAGGGTGTCCCACCACCACAGCTTTGTAGGGTGCTCTTGTTCTTCCAAACTGAGCTTAGACCATAGAAACTGGGTGCTGCCAACCCAAGCAGGTGATCTGCAGGCTCCCCAAAGGACCATTTGGACACACTGTCTGCCTGTTTGGGCTCTTTTAGCCCAAAATAGGCTTTGTGATGCATGTACTGCTGCTCTGAGACAGACAGGATTGGAGGGGAGGGAAGGAGTCTGTACATGCCGAAACACAGGGAAAATTTTCATTTTAAAGCCATTCAACAGATGAAACTTTTCTCAAAAGAAGTCACTTTCAAAAATAAAAAAACCCCATACCCACAAAGATTCTCTAAAAACAACCTCAGAAAGAAGAAGTTGGACAAAAACTGTATGACCAAGACCTAAAGGGATGCCTAGCAAGTTCTCTAAACTGGAGAGAGAGAATTATAGAAAAAAAAAAAAAAAAAAGAGTGAGAAGAAAGGGAGCATGGAGGTGAAGCACAGAGGAAGGAAAAGTGAAACAGGGCCATGCTGTGTCATTAGCCTAGAAATCAGATGAGGAAGATGAAATCCAGCTTGTAGCGATGTGGGGAGTAGGTGCTGCTGCTCCACTGCCCTTTCCACTCGGCTCCACCTGGGAAACCGTGAGTCTCAGGGGGAGCCTGTGAGAACTCCAGGCTCATGGGGCTGCTGCTGACACAAGGAGCCAGAAGGTTCCAGGAGCAAACCAGTTCCACTTCTACCTTTAGCAGTATGAGTAAATAATTGATATCTGAGGTAACCTAAGCGGGACGGTGAGCAGCATCCTGTACATGACCCTGCATCCAACTTCACACCCTGGTGGGTCTTCTTCCTGCAAAACCCGCTCAGACGTGATTCTTGGTGTTTATATCCACCCCTAAGCCATCTCCCACGTGTTGTTCCCACTCTGAGCTCATCCAAGCCTACTCCCACTGGTCCCACTTCAGCCCTTGCTTCAGCCTAAGTTTCCCTTCCTCTCCTGCAGTAGGTCTGAACAGTTCTGCTTCTGATGGTACTTTCCACCCCTGGACATGGAGCAGGGCCAAGTTGTCCCCAGCTCCCTCTGCTGCCATCCCTCCCTCTTCACCCTCCCCATGCCTTGTATAGGCATATCCCCAGCTGCTCCAAGCACATCCTTTCCCCAAATCACCAGCCTTTTCCACCAAAGCACCCCTGCTGCCCCTCCAGTTTGGCTGCCCACCTCTCCACTGTGCAACACATCAATCCATCACCTAAAACCTGAGTCAAGGGCCCCATCCATATACTCTGGATGCTACTGAGGAGCAAATTCTGTTTACTTTTCAACATATTGGTGCCTCTTCCCAGGAGCCACCCACAGGGACAGATCCTGTCCCCTGCCCTGTCCGCACCTGGTGTACCCTACAGGAACAGAACCCAGTGGGGTGACTGACTCCATTGGCCAAACAACCACTCCAGCCAGTGGAGACACAGGCTGTGTGTGTCCAGGCTGGTTCCAAGGACAGGGTGGCACTGTCCTGGGCATGACGCCCAGCTGTGGCTGGGCTTGGAGACCCAGCAGCTCAGGCCAGGGGGTGAATGTTCCCTAGCCCCACTAGGTGGGGAGGCCAGGCTCGGCAGCCGTTGCTGGGCTGGGGCACCCCGAGTGCCACTGCACCCTGATGTCCCCGGGCGTTCCTCCATGGCCGGCTTCAGCCCCAGCCAGGGGGGTCTCCATCCCTGTCCTCCCGATGGCGACCCACTGCCCTCCTGGTGCAGCCCCGCCCATTGGCGCCAACCCAGCTCGCCTGGGCCGGCCGCGCCCAGCCTGCCATGCTCCGGCCCTTGTGCCAAAACCTACCTGCTGGGCAACTCGGGCTGTCCCTTGTCCCGGCTCACCTGGGCTGACCCCGCCTACTCAAATAATCCTCGCCCACTCTGGATAACCCCGCTCGCTCGGCAGAGCCGCGCTACACTGTACCACTCTACGTACCTGTCGGGCCGTTCCCATCGGACCGCGCCCCAGCCTGGGCTCGCCCCCTCAGCTGGCACCTTCCCTTCCTTGCCGTTAGCATCCCCCGCCCCGCCCCGTCCCGCCCGCACCTGGGCGCGCTCGAAGCTCTCCCGCTCCGCCTCCGGGCCGCCGCCGCCCGCCCGCCGGCTCAGCACCTTGGGCAGCGGGTTGGACACCTGCTTCATAGTGCTGCTCACGCGGTCCATGGCCGTCCCGGGCCCGCCACCGCACCGGCCCCGGCGTCCCGCGCAGCCCCGCCGCCGCGCGGGCCCCGCGCCATTGGCCCGCCCCCCTGCCACTCACGGCGGGGCGCGCCCCGCAGCACGGCCCGCAGCTCCGCCCGCCGGCCCGGCTTCTCGCTGTCATTGGTTCTCGGCATCGCCCCTGGGGAGGAGCGGCATGGGAAATCCGGCCTCTGCGTGAAAACTGCCAAGCTCACTGGTTCGGTCAAACGTCGGTCAACGCTAGCTCCCGCTCCCCCAAGAGTCTCCCGCCCTCTGCCCCGCCTTCAGGGACCGCACCCTTAGCACCGCCCACCCAAGCGCCGTTCCCCGCTGTAATTGGCCCACGGCCCTGCCGCTCACACTTCCATGTCCCATCCCGCCCCCCACCCTGCGGGGCTTGGCGCCCCCTGGTGGCGGTGGGGATGCCGCTGATGCCGGCGGGCGGGGGTCGGGCCGCGCTCGGGCCTCGCCGGGAAGGGCTCGGCCGTGTACGGGGAGCCGCCAAGGGGTCCGCCGGGCCTGGGGGGCCGCTGTCGAACGGCTGTGAGCCGCGGTTGAGCCGTCCGGGTTCGCAGGCAGCGGGGGTCCTTACAGGTCGTCCGTGCGGCCTGCGAGGCTGCCGGCCCCTCAGCCGAGCCCGGAGTGTGACCGCGGAGGTGACACGGCACCCCTGCCCCCCACTGCTATCCGTCTCAGGCCCAGCCCGGCCCCTCTCGAGGCTAAGCCCCCTCATCAGGCAGCCCTTGGCGCACCGGGTGGTTCAGAGCTCCCCGGCCCTGGCCCTGGCCCGGCTCCACCGTCGGTCAGCGCGAGCAGGGCCCCGGCAGCCTGCGGAAGGGTTGTGTGGGACTGTTCCTTGGTGGGATCCAGGCTGTGGGTGGGAGCTCTGGAGGAGGATGCTGCAGGCACAGCTGGCAGAGCCCAGAAAGAAGGGTGTAGCGTTGGCAGAGGGGCAAATGTGGTTACAGGCGTCTGAAAAGAGAGGAGAGCTGAAAGAAGGATTTTGTTTCCCCTGAGCAGCTGGACTGTGCTTTAGCATAACCTGATCCGATCCTCTGTCTCTGGTCCCATCACTCTGATCAGGGGTTTGTGTATGCTTCGACTGGATATTGAGAAGGAATTACTGGCTGTTAAGGGTGGTTGAAGCCATGGCACAGGTTGCCCAGTGAAGTTGTGGCTGCCCCATCCCTGGACACATGTCCATCCAGGACACATTGCACGAAGCTTGGAGCAGTCTGGTCTAGTGGAAGGTGTCCTTGCCCATGGCAGGGACAGGAACAAGATTGTTGGAAATTATAAAACTTGTAAAATTTTTAACTAACTTTAGTCAGGGGTTTTGTTCATTTTTGCTCAGGGGAAGGGAATGGAAGTTTCTTTTCAAGAGACTGTTCCCTGGGCAAGGCCTGATGAGCTTAATGGATCTCAATGGACTGGGAGCCGCCAGAGGATGCACAAGAGATAAGTGACCACAACACCTGAACATCTTTCCTGGTGTGTCAGCGACACCTGGTCTGGGAAAAGATTATAAGAGAAGAATGAGGACTTGATTAGCATCGAAGGTGAGGGGACCAATAACCAATAGGAAACTAAATACTAAGATCTGTGTAACTTGGGACCAATAAACATTGAACCAATTAATTTCTCTGGGTTTTGACTCTATAAGTATGTGAAAATTTAGAGAAGATGCATGTGTAATGGAATGATTTTCTTTGCACAACCCAGGCAATGTGTGGATGAAATGACTTCTGTCGCACATCCTGGCCAGAACAACATCCTGGCCAGAATAAAATAATGCTTGAGTTCTCTAACACGAAAAATTGTTGGAGAGGTTTTATTTTTCCTGCTGTTTCGGTGACAGAATGAGCTTTAAGGTTTCTTCCAACACAAACCATTCTGCAATTCTCTCAACCTGGTGAATTGCTCATCTCTGTAATTTTGACCAGGAATACCATCCTATTCCAGAGGTGAATTTCTCACTTGGAACATTTCTGCAATACTGGGAGAAATTACTTTTTTTGTGAAGGAACTGAAAACTGAATCCCCAGATATGGCAATTGGGCCATGTTGGGGTCGTGCCAGCTGGGTTCCTGCATCCTTAAGAGGAGACTGTAGCAAATCAGTGACTTTGCTCCAGGTGGGGAGGAACTGTGCCGAACACTGCTGGGGTGATGGGGCAAGCTGGGAACAGCTGTTTAGGATGTGGGCTGGCAGGAGCTCTTGTCTAAGCAATTTTCCCGGCGTAACTCTTTTGTGTCTTTTCAGCTGAAATAATTGCCACGCCAGGACCCTCTTGGAGCTGCCCTGGCAGGGTGTGTGATAGGCTGTTTGCATCACAGGCCTTCCCAGTCCCTGTGCATTGGATATCAGATCCCAGCTGATGGGAAATGGCCTGCCTGGAGCAGTGAGGCAATTTCTCCCACTGTAGCTTGTCTCAAGCCTGTCTGCATTCTCCTTAATGTACTTTCTGAAAACCTGCCTCTTTCCTTGGGGCTGCTCCCAGGGGAGGTTTAATGGGTTTTATTCATCCACTATTACAGTGAGGTGATTAATAATTGAAGAAATTATGTCATTGCTGAATAGAGATGGAGGAAAGGAGGGCACTGGACAAAGGACAGTGGTATCCTTGTGATCTGGACTTTTCCCACCCTCTACCTTGCTCAGAACATCCTGCTCCTGGAGCCCATGGCAAAGGACCACTAGGCTGAAGCCTGGTGTAGCTGCTCCCTCGTACCAAAGAGCAGAGTCACATACTCTTCTTCCCTAGCCAGGGCTCAGTGCCCACTTTGGGACCTGGGCAGGAGCAGAGGAAGGTACTTGGATGTGGGACAGAACAGGATGTTTCTACTGGCTGTTCCTGCCTCCCCCAGGAAGAGGCTGTAACAGGATGGAACTGGGATCCAGCCCATGGGTTGCTGGTCAGACCACCCTGGTCTAGCCCAGTCTATGCAGCATCTCTGCTGGAATGTGTGTGGGGCTCTGCAGGGATTTGAGGGGCTCCTTTCCAGTGGGAGAGAATACCTTGTTTTCAGGTAGTTGAGAGGGGAAGGCACAGAGCTGTTCCTGTGGAGTGTCTGTTCCTCTGTCTCAGGTTCCATGGTGAGATGGTGAGGAAGGACTGAAAGTGAGCAGGGTGGAGGTAGAACAGGTTAGGCATTGCTCTTCCTCCCCAGCAGTTCCTTTTTAGAAGACATGTCAGGGGTTCACCTGCTCTCACAGTGCTCTGTCCTCACTCCTGTCCAAAAGGCTGGACTGAAGGGTGATGGCAGAGCCCCTCATAGGGGTGTCTGTCCTGCGTGGGGACAGATGTTGTCTGGACATATGGAGAGGACAATGTGTGTCCTCTCTTTTTTCCTGATCAGCAGTATGTGGCACCCATCAAGTGCTGCTCAGGCCAGGCAGGTAGGACTGGAGCTCATCCAGTTGCAGGGCTCCGTAGGGCAGTTCCCTCTTCCTGCTCCATGCCCAGAGGCTCCTGTCCACAGGACCCTAAAAGGGGTCTGCTCCCATTCTGTCAGGACACCCTTAACCCAAAGGAGAAGGAAGAGCAGCAGGAGAGGGGCCAGAAGGGACTGCAGGGGCTATGGGCCCTGCCCAGGGCTCAGGAATGCTCTTTTTGCAGGGGCTGAAAGCTAGAGTCTGTTTTCCTAATCCCCTCCCCAGCCAGAGCTGGAGAGACCCAGGGTGCTGCTGCAACACTGATCACCCTCCTGTGGCATGGCCTGGGCTCAGGGAGAGCACAGATCCCCCTTGTTTCAGCAGGAAAACAGAACCACAGAGCTCCACTGTCCTTCCTCTGTTATCCTGCTGGCTGTGCCAGAATGGGCTGGCACAGGGCTCTGTGCTAAGATCCTGCTCTTTCCCCCTTGAAGGTGGGAAAAATGGATCCCAAATGGAACCCCTTCAGTAGTCCCTTTACACATTCCAAGGCACACCAAGCAGACGAGCTATTCTTGGGGCCACATCTCAAAAGGGCAGTGGCTGTGTCAAACCTTCCATAAACCCAATCCTGCTGCCCCAGATGCAGCCCTGCCCTGGTGATGGGGTAATTTGCTCAGACTCTGGGATAAAAAAAACTCTTCTGAGTCAAAGTGCCCACCTGAAGAGGGCAGGGTAGTGGTCCAGACCTAGCAGGAGAGTCTTTGGGGAGCAAAGATTGTGCCAGGAGGAGCAGGCATGGGAGCATGGGGAGGATTTTCATCTTTTCATCCCATGTTTTGAATGATTTGGGCAAACAGATGCTGCTGCTGAATCTTTGCTTGTGCTCCCAAAGAGACCCTGGGCTGCTATGTGAGGCATGGACAGTCCTGGTGCAGGACCTGTGACAGCATTGGAGGCAGAGCAGCCTGGGACTGGGAGAGGGTCTTGGAGAGAACTGCTTGGCTAGGGCACTTGACGTCCATGGGGCCCTCACCTCTGTCCTGTCCAGGTCTCCTACTTGTGCAGGTGTTACAAGGAGGGCTGTAACCCCAAAACATCATCTGCTGTGTTTTCTGCACAGAAGCCTCAGCAACTGCCTCTGCTTGCCCAAGAATTCAAATGCAAAGCCGAAGAGGTTTCCCGATGGATCTGCAGAAGACCTGAACTCCACAGGGACGCTGGGCTGCAGAGGCAGCTGTCTGGGTGAGGAATGGGCTCATGAGCAGGACCTGGAGGTAGGAAGTGTTTTTGCCACTTGCTGGAGAGCATCCCCTAGGCATGGCCACTAGGTCCAGCTGTAGCTCCCCACCGAGCCCAGGTCGAGCCAAGGCAGGACATGGCAAACCCGGTTTCACAGAATCAATTGGTTGGAAAAGACCTCTGAGAAAAGACCTATGACTGATCACCACCATGTAAATTAGACCGTGGTTGACACTAAGTGGACACTTAGGACACTAAGTGTCACATCAAGTATTTTCTTAAACACCTCCAGGGATGGTGACTCCACCACCTCCCTGGGCAGCCCATTCCAATGGCTGATCATCCTTTTTGTGAAGAAATGCTTTGTAATTCTTCCTTTATTTCTGTGTTGGAAGCTTTGGCTGCCAGAGTGGGATAACTGAGGAAGGGATTTCTATGTAAGACTTGGGGTATACAGAGTTGGGTGTGGGAGCCATGTGCTCACTGCAGAGCAGTGTGGGAAGAGCACAAGCCCCTGCAACTGGTATGGGCATGGATCTGGAGAGCAAGTATATCCCTGTCTTCCTTTTATGATACAGGAAACATTCTGGCTCTCTACAACTCCCTGGCAGGAGAGTGGAGCCAGGTGAGGGTCAGGCTCTGCTTCTAGGAAACAAGTGATAGGACAAGGGAAAATAGCCTCAAGTTGAACCAAGGGAGGTTCAGGTTGGATATTAATGAAAATTTCTTCACTGAAAGAATGGTCAAGCATTGGAATAGTCTGCTCAGGGCAGTGGTGGAGTCACCATCCCTGGAGGGATTTAACAGAAATAGAGATGTGATGCTTAGGGCCATGGTTAATGGTGGCCTTGGCAGTACTGTACTCAATGATAGATGTCTTTTCCAACCTCAATGACTCCATGATTTCTATGATTTCCAAGATTCAACATCCACCAGTGCTCTTGTCAATGTTTTTGAGATTCCTGCAACTCCATGGCCTGACTTGCAGATGTCCCCTGTACCTCCAGCTGAGGACAACAGGCGGCAGAATGTGCAAGGAAAATGCAGTCATCACTCTGGTGCTCAGCAGCCTCAGGTCCTGCCCGTCTGAAACTAAAACCCAAATGGTTTTATTTTCCTTTCTCTGAACAGTGGCTAAACCTGTCATGCTGTGCTGCAGCTGCTGGACATGCCCTGCTCAGGTCCAGGCCAGTGGCTGCTCAGTACTGTGTACACTGTTGGGGAAACAAAGGTGTTGTGGCAGAAGCATCATTTGGCTGTCTTGGGAATTACCATCACATTTCTGTGAGAGCCACATCCCAACATGGCATCCAGCCACCTCCTCCTCTTTAGACCCTTGGTCCCAAAGTAAAGCTTTTATAGGTGCCCCAAACTTGTCTTGGAAGATTGCATGGATTGCAGCAATGTATTTCTGCTTTGCTGTGTGCTTAGAAACTGTTGGGAGTCTTTCCACTGACATTTGCCAAACATATTTATCTGGATGCACATCCTGGTGTATAGATTTCAGTCCAGGGATTTCAATCCAATTTCACAAGCTACTCTGTAGCCCTGATGGTCCTGTTGGACCAGTTGCCCTGGGGAATCAAAGGTGGAGTTACAGAGGATGTAGACTAAGGACCCATCTACATCAGCCTTGATACCTCCAGATGTGGCCACAGCAGACCTCTTGAAGAGACAGATCAATATCTGTACTGCACCCTGGAGTGCACTCTCAGCCCCCAACCATTCTCATTTTCCAAACCATCTCAAGCTTATTGCTCTGAAATCCAAGCTCAGGCTCAGGGAAATTTCCTTGTGCTCACCATGTCCCTTGGCAAGGAGCTCCTCATGTGAAGAGCTGTCTCCCTCTGTTCCTTTTGAACCTGTCTCTTGCCCACTCCATTGAATAATCCATGGTTCCTGCTCTGGGACAGACAGTGACTATTTGCTTTGTCCCTCTTTCTAGGCCACTTACCATCTCGCAGACTTCAATTCCCATGCAGAAAGTCTCAATTCTTCTTGAAAATACTTCTTATCTGAGATCTTGCTTGGAGCTGCACCACCCTGGGATCTCTGGCCCCAGTCATTTTCTTTCTGTTTCCAACTGATTTGCTCACAGGTAAACCCAGTTTCCCACTTTAGTGATCTGGCAGCTCCCAGGAGCACTGTGATAAAGTGATCCCCCAGACATGACTCCAACCCAGGAGGTGGTGTGGTGGAGTAGGCTACCCTCAGGGCTGAGTAGAGGTTTTCTCCCACATCCCAAAACTGTCCTAGCGATGGATCCAAAGGTACTGTGTGTGGTTTCTGTTTATAGCTGAAGCACACCATAAGGCAGAGGTTTTACAGACTCCATAAATAGCCACTATTTAGGATGTATCATATGGTGGAGGTTTTAGAAATCAAAATATTTAGAGGTTTTTCCATTATTTGTCTTGGCAGGAAGGAGCAGCTGAGACTGAAATACAGAATCTTTAAGGAAGGAACAAAGTTGAGGAAAACAGTGAACAGGAGAAATAACAGAGGTGTCAAAACCTCCAAGAATTCCTTTTGGTTGAATGGAAGCAGGAAATACAGCATGGTGTATCTGAAAGGAGGGAGAATTAATTGACAGTGTTGAGGCACATTTATATTCCTGCTATAAAATACTGATTTTTCAAAACAAATCTTGACATTTTGATCAAACCTGTAGTTGAATGTTGCAGAACATCCAGAACTTGACTAAAGCTGCTCTGAGCTGGGCTCTGTTTGTGTGAGCCATCAGCGAGGAGGTTCCAGCTCATTCCCCAGTCTGTTCTCTCAGTTTTATTCTGATCCCTTTGTGGAGATGTGTCAGAGCAGTGTAGCGTTGGTCTGAATGAGAATTTGTGCAAGTTTGTTTCTGAATGTGCTGGTAGAAATGGAAGGAGCAAGGGATGGAAGGAGTAGATGTTGATGATACCTGATCTTGGAGGACTTTTCCAACATTAATTATTCAGTGGTTCCATGATTCTGTGACTCACACTGAAGAGTTTATTAGCACTGTTTAGAGAAGACTGTGACAGGTTTAGAGGTTGCTACTGATAATAACTGACCGCAAAAACATTGGAGTCTCCTGACCTTCTTCCCCCCTTCAACTATATTTATATTATTTTCTTGGGAAAAGGTAAAGTTACAGTTGATGTCATTTACAGTTTAGGTGGAGTTTGATTGACTTTAGTTTTTAGCATTTGTAGAGGTGAGAAAAGTAATATGTATTTCTGAGTTAAGCAAAGTTCAGCTTTTGACTTCCATTTAGATCATTCATTTGGCTTAGTTCCCATTAGCTGCATTGTTTTCCATGGATCCTATCCACAACACTGCTGTGTCGCTCCATCTTTTGGTTTATATTTGCTTTGATTTGAACAGAGAATTACTATGGTGCCTTCGTGCTGCTCCATCCTTTATTCCACGTCACCCTTGGAGTGGCGCACCAAGCTCCATCAGCACTCCTGCTCCTGAGATGTGCAGGCAGTTTGTCCCTGTCCTTGCACTCCATCTTGCTGAGCTTTGGGTTTCATTCTCCTCATACCTTCCTTGTCCCACTGTGTGCAGTGTAGGGGGGGAGTGGATCCATGATGGTAGTAGGACCTCATACCCTTGGAGGTACCAGGTTTCATCCTGCTGTCTTAATGGGCTCTGGAACATAGTACAAGGCAAACCATGGAGCAGGAAGGATGCCAGAGGAATCTTGAGCTCCTCAGCTGTTCAGAGCAGGGCATTCTGAGTCTTCTTCTCAAGTAAAACCCCAGCCTTGATTCTGGCTGACTCTCACTCTGGGAGTTTAACCCCTTAGCAGGAGCTGATATGAAAGCAAGCCAATCCATGGGGAAAGAGCTTCAGAGAAGGGAACGGATGTGCCAAGGCTAAGCTGGGGACTGGGCTGTGGTGGCAGCAGAGAATCCATGGGCTGTATGGAGCCTGCCCACCTGCTGTGGGAAGGGACAAGTATGTCCCTGCTAGGGAAATGTCTTTCCAAAAACTCAGCAACATGCCCTGTGTTCCCAGGGCTCTGTGGGCAGACCCTCCTCAGCTGCCCACTCCTCAGGCTTGTAGCTGCACCTTCCTGGCACCACAGCACCACGTGTGGTCTCCCCCAGGCTTAGTTTTGCTCATGCTTAGTAACAGAGTGTTGTAGTGAGAGAAAAAACTTTGTGTAAAACAAACCCCATCATGGCAGCTGCCTGTACCCTCTAATGACTCTGGCTCACTTTTCCATGGAGTTCAGTCTCCTGAGATGTGCTGATAATCTATCACATGCCCTGGAGCACTTGGGAGCCCCAGGCCTCCAAACCGCCCCTCCAGGGAATATCTTCATTTCCCTTTGATTTCCTCTTCTGAGTTCCTACAAGGAACCCCACTTCGGGTGGGGGATTCTATTTTGTGGTCATCCTCCTCCACAGAGGAGCAAGACCCCTTTTGTGGCTTTCCCATTGTGGCTGGTTGTCCAGCACCCAGACGCATTTCCTAGCACCATGGAGATCTTGCTCTTGCTCCACTCTTCTGAGGCTTTGTCCACAAAGAAAGGTTTTTCTGCCTGGAAAACAGCAGAGCCCTTCTGGAGAGATGTAACATTTCCAACAGGTTTTTTGACAGTGCAGAGACACCATTCCCATCCCAAGCAATGTGCACTAAATCAGCCAATCTTTTCTCTGTGTGTGTTTGGCAGCTGGGACAATGACAGAGATGTGTCAGGACGGTGCTAATGCTACACTGCTGGAACCAAATAACCACCTTTGTCAGCTTTGCTGTGCTAACATGGCCATGAGCTCCTAAAGTTCTCTGTGTGTGTCAATGGCCAATTCTCATGTCCATGAAGATCTGAATACTATTTTAGCTGTCACTGGAAGTTTAGGAAGTTGTGATGTAGCACAACCAGTTCCCTAAAGACTTGCTGCAAGGGCTGCTCAAGGAGAGAAGAGGAATCCAGGTCTGGAATGGCACCATGCTCCACCCTCTGCTCTGCACATTTATGCACCAATGGCCTTCAGGGTCCCACAGACCAAGCCCCCATTGCAAATGGGACCCAGCATGGCTGGGTGGCAACATGGGTGGTCAGCCTGACTCTCAGACTTTCCCTGTTCCAGTTGCTGTGGCAGAAGTGACATCACCTGTTTGTCCATGATGCAGATGTTCTGGGAAACACAAGTGCATTGACAACTATGGTCATCCTCCATCCACTGCTGTGACTTCTAGGCAAGAGGTCCACCTGCTGATCTTCTGAATCACTCATTCTGGGTTTTCTGCAGAATCCTTAGGTCAGGGGAAATGAAATGACAGGTCATATCCTGCTCTCTGTCCTCTCATGGTATCTTATCACCCATGGTATCACACCCTGCGCCATGTTAGGACACGGCTCTCATCGGGGCTCTGGATGGGTTTCCTCTGCAGGGCTCTGTGGTATCCTTGACACTGCACTTTTTCCGTTGTGTCATGGCTTTCAGCAATGTTTCCATCATGTTTCAATCTTGGTTGCTGTCTCTCTATATAAAGAGGGCTGAACCTAGGGATCCCACACCAGGCACAGCAAGGGACACACTGCAACAGTCAAGCCTCACTCCTACAATTCATCTCTACTCAACAGGACCATGAAGACCTTCACAGCAGCCCTTTCTGTATTTTTTCTTGTTGTCCTCTGCTACCAGGCCACCTCTTCTCCAAGTGAGTAAAATCTCTCCTTTCCAAGGAGCTCTCTCCTCTTTCTGTCTACTGTATAAGGTCTAGTAATGCTTGGCAGCTCTCTCTTACCAGCATCTGCTGTAGGAAAGGAGAGGCCTGTCTTACTTTGGCTCCCTGAGGGGAAGATGGCTGTGGTGGGAGCCGACTGTGGGATCAGCACTTCCTCCAGTACGGGTCTTCTCATCTTCTGACCGTACTTCTGCCCACTGGCACCTTTCCTGGTCTGGTGTAATCAGAAAACTTCTCTTTCAGTTTCTCTCAACTTTTATGGTCCCTGCTGTGTCGAGTACATCACCAGCCGACTGTCTTTGAGCCGTGTGGTAAAGTATGAGCACACAGGCAGCCACTGCTCCCCACCAGCTGTGATGTGAGTAGATCTCCTGCCCTGCTTCTGGGGACCCTGATTGTCCTGACAGTGTCAGGGAACCCCACATCATACCTCATCCTGACATGGGAAAGCACTGGGCAGGGCTCTCCCTTGTGAGGAGAACAGCCTGGGAACATATCAGAGGGCAGTCCCACATCCCAGGCAGCCAGTCTGTGGACCTCCCTATTAGATTTGAGCCAAAAGAGCTTTTGCTGGTCATTCCCCTCATCCCAGATAGTGGGACCCAGCTAGGATGGTGTTCCAGATGTAGAGATGCCGGGGACAAAGTGGCTTAAGTGGCAGAGAACAGGACACCTGTAAGGACATAGAGCCACCCCCACCCTATTTCCCTCGGGCTGTTTTGCAGCCTGTAGAGGTGTATGGTGGGCTTCACTGGTGGCATGGAGCAGGTGGTCCTACTCTCGTCTCTGTCATCCTTTCCCTCTCCTCTCCTCACTGGATTTCCCTTTCCAGATTTACCACCATCAAGGACAAGCTGGTCTGTGCCAACCCTAATGACAAGTGGGTCCAGGACATAATGAAGCAATTAAAGGACAATAAGCACAGTGGATGAGCAATACCCTGTCCTCTCCAAGCATCACTTCTGCAAGGACCTGCTGTCATGTACGCCTCTGAGACATATTCAATTTTCTCATTGTTTGGGATTTTGGCAGAGTATTCAACTCAACGTTTAGCTCTTTTATTGGAGGTTGTGCAAAGGCAGTCTTAATTTATTTGACATTTTCAGCGAAATTTTTCATTTTCCTTTGTACTGAATGTGTTTAAGTTATTTTTCTATAATAAAAAGGAGCAAAACTTGCACCTTCTCCCAGTGGTTCTTGGGACAGAGACTGGGGTCCATAGCAGTAGCTGGAAGGGGGTCAGGGCTGATACTCAAGGGTGTATGGTTGATGGGGTGACACCTGGCTGTCCCCCAGCCCCTCTGTGCATGTATGGAGAGCACTTCTCCTCCTGCCTGTCCCTCCTGCCTCCTGCCCCGGCACATTCCCAAGCTCCCGGCTCTCTGCAGTGGGTGGGTGTCGCGGGGGATGTTTTCCCACAACTGTTGGTGTGGCGAGGGGTCCCTAACCTCGGCCAACATCTTTGGGCAGAGGACAGGTGCCAAAGGGGCTCCACGGGATGCTGAGCTCTGCCAACACCAGACCCGACCCCATCTCCACTCCCATCCCGGTTCGGGGCTGGCCACTCCCATACGTGGGCACGGGTTGTTTCTGGCGCTTCCTAATCTGTCCCGCTCGCCCCGCGGGGTTTTTTCCTGGCTTTTTTCCTCCGGGCTGGAGGCAGTCCCAGCCTTCGGGGCTGGCTGCAGCTGTCCCGGTCCGTGCCAGCTCCTCCCCCCAGCACCACGGAGGCTCCGTGGCCGGTGCTACCCGGCAGCAGGGCCGGCTCGTCCTCCAGGCTTTCATGGCATCGTCGGTACTTCCTTGCCGTGGGGCTGTGCCGGCCGACCCCGCCTTTGCTGTTTGACGAGGGGCGAGTGAAGTGCCCGTCGAGACCGGCGGGCCACCATGGCGCTGGCAGGTGCCCTGGAGCGGCTGCAGGAGGAGGCCGTCTGCCCCATCTGCCTGGAGTACATGAGCGAGCCGGTCAGCATCGACTGCGGCCACAACTTCTGCCGCGGTTGCATCGCCAAGCACTGCCAGGACAAGGGGCTGTGGGCAGACGGGCCCTTCTCCTGCCCGCAGTGCCGGGCCTCTTGCCGCCGCAGCGGCTTCCGACCCAACCGGCAGCTGGCCAACATCGTGGAGAACATCCGCCAGCTGGGGCTGCGGGGCGGCCTGGGGCCCGAGCTGGAGCCGGGGACCCCCCTGTGCCCCCAGCACGAGGAGCGCCTGAAGCTGTTCTGCGAGGAGGACGAGGAGCCCATCTGCGTGGTGTGTCGGGAGTCCCTGCACCACCGCCCGCACACCGTCTACCCCATCGAGGAGGCGGCCCACGTCTACAAGGTAGGGCGGGGGGCACCGGGGTCCCTGTCCTGCCCCGCGGCACTCCGGCACGGGCGTGTGCGGCCACCGGGACCCCAACCTGCCCGGTGGCACCGCTGGGAAAGCAGAAGAAGGGAAGGTGCAGGCGGTGGCGCCCGCCCCCACCCCCCCAGCCGCCCGCACTGCAGGGATAAGGCTGGACCCGCGTTATCTTCCAAATTGTTGATGGACGCAGGCTCACCCAGTCCATCGAGGTCAGGGAGGCAGCCTGTCTCCCTGTCCATTCACAACCCCTGGAGAAGCTGAGCCGGTGGATACCTGAGAACATTTTGCCTTAGTGAAGGAATGCTGGCACCCAAACTCCACATCCCAGCTATGATCCTGGCAGTGCCACCATTCACCCTTCACCAGCATTGAAAGAGGGCTGTCACTTTGCTCTCCAGAACCTTGATAGTGAGGAAAAACATAGAGGAAACCTGAGGATCATGAGGAGGGTTAACGCTGCAAGTGAAGAGCACAGCTGCTTTGTTTGGGTGCCAGTGCTGGCACTGCCTGGCACCGGGTCAGTGTCTCCCCACAGGCAGAGGGGACCCAGCCAACCTGTGGGTGCTCTTGGGGTGAGCTGAGCCCATTTTTCCTCTTTCCAGGTCAAACTCCAGAAATCCCTGGAGAATCTTTCACAGGAAGTGGAGGAGGTGAAGAAGCGTGAGTCAGCAGAAAGGATAAAAACCCAGGAGTGCAAGGCAGGTGCCTGTCTTAATTCTTAAAGAATGAGCTTCAGAAATATCAAGATTTAAAAAAACCCCTCACCCTGAATGGTCTTGTCTGTGGACACAGATTTATCATTGTCTTCAGTCTGTGTCCCCATGTCCTGCTATCACATGTAGGAGCAATGCTGGAAGCCAGGCTCAGTAACTGTGTGTAGCTCCATGAAAAGGTTTGCAAGGAGCAGCATGCCAGATTCCCTGGAATTGTGAGGACTTTATGCTGGTTAAACAAGTAGACATGGGTTATTTTTTATTGCCTTTTGTTTTACAACATGTGCTTGAGTTCCAAACCAGGCATGAGCTGTGTGGTGAGCTCTGCTCCACAGCAACAAGAACCAGAAGTGTTTTCATAAGGAAAAAAAAAAAAAAAGCTGAATTACTGTACCTTTGCCCAACTCCAGACAGTTCTGGGATGAGCAGATGCCAGCAAACAGCTGCATTTCAAGACCTTTGGGGTGAAAACTGGAAGGTAAAAGTAACTGTGGAAAAGGAAATGAAACTGCTGGATGAGTTATCCAGCCCTGAATTTGAGACGATGGTTAATCAGCTCTCGCAGGGAAAACAGATTTCTCTGAACTCCCCTAGTTTTTCGCTCAGCTCCCTTGCCTGTGGCAGTCCATACAAGTGGTGGTGGGTTTTGAGGATGTCCCTATGAGCCCTCTGTCCCCGTTTGGGTAGAGGGACAGAGACTGTGTGAGCTGTGTCACTGTTCTCCCATGCTCCTGAGTCAAGGCTCAGGACTGTGGCTCAGCTGCCTCTAGCTTTCTCTGGTTGTGCTTTTATAGCAAAAAAAAAAGGCAAAAAGTCCCATGTGTATGGTGGGGGGAAGAGGCTGTTCTGGCTTATCAAGTCTTCATAAGTCAGGTCCAAGGAATGCTGTACTTGGATGGGAAGAAAAGTGGAGTTCAATTTCCCTTCCTCTATCTTCTTTGTTCTGGGGTTTCCTGGCCCGAGCTCACTGCAGTGTCTGTCTCCGCTCCAGGTTTCCAGCCAGTTTTTAGGAATGAGGAGAAAAAGCATAAAGCACTGGCAGACCCTGACAATTGCTGGCTTTTCACCTTGCAGTGAGACCCAGGGAGCCTCCTGGGCTCTGCCTTTCCATCCCTCCACAGCTCCTGGGGCTTCTTTCATGGCAAATAGAGAAAGGACATGAGGGAACCATCTTAAACTAGAAGAGGAGAGATTTAGGTTAGATATGAGGAAGAAACTCCTCCCTGTGAGGGTGCTGAAGCCATGGCACAGGTTGCCCCAAGAAGCTTTGGCTGCCCCATCCCTGGAAGTGTCCAAAGCCAGGCTAGATTGAGCTTGGAGCAACCTGGTCTAATAGAAGATATCCCTGCCTGTGGCAGGGGGTGGAAATTGCTATTTAAGATGGTATTTATTATCCCTTCCAACTGAAATAATTCCATGATTTTATGATTTTTCCACCTCTTGCCCTTTACTGGGGATTTTTCCAGCATTGTCCACCTGTCCAAGCAATTTATTAGCCTGGACTTGGCTGGAGGTACAGAGTTGTAATAAAAACCTACCCCAATACCTGAGGGCACCTTCTTGCAGCCCAACACATCCCAGACATCTGGGATCCAGCTGAGCAGAAATGCCCCAGGCAAAATCTTGCTGCTGATAAACTGAGGAATGTGGAGCGGGAACTCCAGTGAGGTGGAAGCACAAGTTTGCCTCTGGCTGGTTTTTCAGTTCATGCACTTACCACAAAAATGCAGTGTTTTCCCATGGCCTGATGCCAGGCAGGGATGCCGGAGCATCCAGCTCTGTCTCGGTTGCCTGGATGATGTTCACCCCATGAATCTTCTTATCCCAAGGAGACAGTAAAGAAGAAGCGTGAGAGGATTGTAAGTGAGTTTGGGAAGCTGCATCGGCTGCTGGCTGATGAGGAGAAGCTACTGCTCCAGAAGCTGGAGGAGGAAGAGAAACAGATTCTGCTGCTGATCAATGAAAACCTGGCCAGGCTGGTGGAGGAGAAGTGCTTGCTGGAGGAGCTGATCCTGAAGATAAAGGAGAAGAGCCAGCAGCCAGCTGATGAGCTGCTCAAGGTCAGGCTTTGCCACCAGCACCACTAATTCAGCCCTGGTGCCTTTGTCACCTGAGTGGGTGGCTTGGCCCAGGCAAACACAAAGTCATTTTTGTCTTCTTCTAGGACATGAAAAGCATCCTGAATAGGTGGGTGATTTTTCCTGATGGGTGCCATGATTATTCCTGGTAGGTACCCGTGGTTATTCCTGTCAGGCACCATCATTGTTCCTCCTACTGTCCTAGCTGCCTCCAGCGTTAGAGGCAGTTCCACAGCAGCCACCCCATCCTCCCTGCCCAGCATCTGCTTTGGTCCTCCTGGGGTAAACACAGGAGAGACTGAGACAATCCCTCAGAGGTACCATCGGCTTTTTCCTGGAGCTCAGAGCCAAGGGCTTGTCTGGCTTGCTACATGTGAGCTGTGTCCCTCCTAAGGGATGTGCTACAAAGTGGCTTTGTTCCTTCCTTCCCCAGGCCTGGCACTGCTGCTCCCTCTATTGTTTAACTCTCTTCTGGATTGCCAGTATGCAAGCAGTTATCCCTAGTGCTCTTCCCAGCCAGAGCCCCAGGGAGGTGATGGATCTATGGAGCCAACAAAAAGGCATTAACCCCCCCTCCCGGCCAGAGAGGGGCCATGGCACAGACTCTAGATACAGTCCACAGGCATCCCTCTCTTCTCAGGTGTGAAGTGGCAAAGTTCCAATTCCCCAAGGCTGTGTCCGTGACCCTGAAGGAAAACTACAGCATTCCTGAACTCTGCCTGGGCATGAGGGACATGCTGAAGAAGTTCAAAGGTGAGGGGGCAGCTCCTGGCACATTTGGACTCTGGTTTCCCGCAGTACCCTGGGGCACAGGGAAATTTTTCCAACAGACTTTGTCCAGCTGCTCCCAGTTTGTGCACTGATGAATTCAGGCTGATTTCATGGTAGGTAGACCTTTGTTGTGGTCTTGGATGCATAGTGAGGGGACGCTGAAGTCCAGGATATCCCTCAGGGGTCACAAACACTGTGTTGTCAATGACCTCTTGCTTTCAGTGTTAGCTCTTTCTGAAGCTGTGGAACTGCCCTCATTCTGCCCTGGCTCTGCAGCCTGACACCAAATATTTTGATGAGGCTGACTTTCTGTATTGCACTTTCCCACTGCCAGGCAGTGCTGGGAGCAATGCAAAACCACGAGCAAATAATTGTAGGATATGGGACGGTTTTGGAGAGCCCAGCATCCAGGTCACAGGCTCCTGCTTGTGTCTGTGCCTGCAGATACCTGAGTCCTTGTCCATCTTCCACCCTTCTCTCTCTCCAGTGGACGTGATTCTGGACCCAGAGACGGCACACCCAGACCTCAGTGTGTCTGAGGACCGCAAGAGTGTCAGGCGTGGGAGCAAGAAGCTGCTTTTGTCCTTCTTCGACAACCCCAAGAGGTTCAGCACCACCCCGGTGGTGCTGGGCACTCCGGCCTTCTTCTCCGGCCGCCACTACTGGGAGGTGCAGGTGGGAGACAAGCCCGAGTGGGGCCTGGGGCTGTGCAGGGAGGCTGCCAGCCGGAAAGGCTCTGTCCTCTTCTCCCCCAGTAATGGCTACTGGGTGCTGTGGCTGCAAAACGGGAGCACCTATGAGGCCCTGACTGTACCCGTCTCCCCCCTGACCCTGAGCGTGAGACCCCGGCGCGTGGGGATCTTCTTGGACTATGAGGCAGGAGAGATCTCCTTCTACAACGTAAGCGACCGCTCCCACATTTACACCTTCACTGACAAGTTCTCAGGCAATCTCCGGCCTCTCTTTTTCCTGGGTGCCTTTCTGGGGGGCAGAAATGCAGAACCCTTGGTGATCTCCTGGGTCAGGGACCCACAGGGGACCAGATGCATCATCCTGTGAGAGTGGCTGCCCTGGTTTGTCACTGGTGGGCAGTAACCTGGGAACCCAACCAGCTTCTCCCGGTGAGTGGAGCAGCACTAGGGAAAAACCTCAGTGCCCTGGTGGGTGTCCTGGCAGGATTCTCACATGGTTCTGGCTGCTGGCGTGACCTGCCATGTGTAACACCCACTGTGTGCCATATGTTGTGAAGCACTGTGCAGCAGGGATGTGCCATAACCCTCTGCACCACTAGTGGGAACAGGGGAGTCCCCTGATCACTGATGCCCTGATGCTCTTCTCACAGGCTGTTGAAGCAGGGTATGTACACAACCTGCCATGTAGTGCTGACTTTGGTGTGAATTGTACTGGAATAAGGCAATAAAAGCTTGATTTGGGGAGCCTGGTGTGGTTAATAGTGTGGGTTTGTAATGCTGCAACTCCAAAATATCTCAGAATGCAAAGGGTGCTGCTGGACCTCGTCCTCTCCAGCCCAGAAAGGGTCATTGGGAGAGCCTACTGTGGCATCTGTGGGACATAGCAGCACTCTCCAGGCAGGGATTTGGGAGTGACAGCTGCCTGTCTGGTGGCTTCACCCCAGCTTTGTGGTGCTGGGGCCTGGGGTGAAGAGAGAAGACATCTCTGTGGTTGTGGGTGGTCCCTGGGCTGCTGTCTCTGATCCCCTCGTCAGGAGATCCCTTCCACATCTGTCAGCTCCAGTCCCTCCACCCCCCTCAAAGCCGCATGAGTGGGAAACCTCCAAGTGTGGGGAGCTGCCCACCACAGGGCAGGAGTACTTCAGGGCTGCAAGACACAGGGAAGGAAAAACAGTCCAGACTCTCCAGTGTTCACCTTTGGTCTGTCCATCCCCTGGGACATCCCTTCTTCTCCAGCCTGTCCCAAGGCTCTTGCCTTGAACAGGCTGCCAGTGTGTCATTGGAGAAAATACTCAGCTGAACCTGACTGGGCCTGTGGTCTCTTTGCACAGAGCCAGGAGGCAGGAGACACTGCCCTGGGTATACCAAACGCTGCCCTGTGGCACATGGGGTGCAGACAGTGCCGCCAGCCTTGGACTACCATCTGGAGTGGCTGTGCATCGTGTCCTTCAGACGGAAATTGAGAAACTGCTCAACTGGAAGTCTGATTCAATCAAATAAAATGAGAATTGGCAAAACACAGTCTGAAATGCTCAGCACAATTTATCAGAGTCCTGGACTAGTTTGGGTTGGAAGAGACCTTAAAGTTCATGTGGTTCCACCCCCTGCCATGGACAGCGGCACCTTCCACTATCCCAGGTTGCTCCAAGCCCTCTCCAACTTGGCCTTGGAAACTTTCAGGGCTGCCACAGCTGCTCTGAGCAACCTATGCCAGGGCCTCCTCACCATCACAGGGAAGAATTCCTTCCCATATGCCATCTAACCCTGCCCTCTGGCTGTGGGATGCCATTCCCCCTTGTCTTGTCACTCCAGGCCCTTGTAAATTGTCTCTCTCCAATTCTCTGCGGATGTCCCGGATGATCCTTTAGGAGCCTTCTAGTGAAAATTAGCTTGACTAGAAGAGCAGTTCTCTTGGCTGAGTTTTGTTGTGGTTTTGGGAGTCCCACACTCCTTCAACATCTTTCTTTTGGAGGCTGCACAACAGAGAGAACAGACTAGTGAGACAAGCTCAATCACAGCTTTGCCACGTCCCAGGAAGGAGAAGGGTGATAGGTCTCAGTGGGCCCTGTGGTATCTTGACACCCTGGAGATATTACATGCAGATTGTGATCTTATGTCCATGTCTCGGTTTTGAAAGACAGTTTTCTGCCAAGGAAAGCTGGAGCCTCCCTTGGAATGGAGAATGTAAACCACCTTCCCTCCAAATTATTATAATTTTGCAATTAGGGGCTTTCAGGCAAAGATGTGGAATAGGAGTAACAGTTCTTTACTAGGAACATTAAAAAAAAAATACAAATGTAGTAGTACAAAAACAAAAATAAAACAAAAAAAAACCAACCAAAGAAACAAAAAAAAACCCCCAAAACCACAAGCAAGTAAATAAACAAAAATCCTGGAGAAACCCTGATAGGGTCAGGGATACGACCTGGCACCCTGTTGGGTCAGGGTGTTGGAAGCAGTCCAAATAAGCCCTCCTGGAGTAACAGATGTGGTTCTGTGGAGTAGAGATGGTCCTGTAGAAAGTCCAGTGGCAATGAGGTGGGTCCAGTCTTCCTCCGGGAATCCAGTGGAAAACCAGATCCCTTGTGTCCTTCAGTGCCAGTTTTTATCTAGCTGGGAACAGCTGGCTCCTCCCCCACTGTGTGGAGCATCTCCCAATGGGGTGATGGAATGTGTCATGTCACTGCTGGCCCTAATGGCCCGTTATCAGAAGATGTCCCCCTGGAGGATGGAGGGATGGTGAAAGAGATAAGAAACACTGCCCCAGCTGGTTTTAATGGCTGGGCCATTATCAGAAGGCATCTGCCCCCCTCCCCCTGGAGTTAGAAGGATAAAACATCTCCCAAAACCAGCTTTCAACAGATGAAATAGAATACACATTTTTAGGTTACATAATCCAAGACAGTCCACTCTATGGAGAGGGAGTTTATGGAGCCTGAGGAGATAAGAAATGACCTGAACTTTGAGGACTTGATAAAGGGCTGAAAGCAGAGGCAGTTGGTGGAGGGAGTGGTGAGGACAGCCACAGAAACATGTTATGCAGGAAAGGAACCAGGGTAAATGTCACTGAACCAGGGGTGGGAGGAGGTGATGGAATAGAAATTGTCCAGAACAGCCTGATCCTGGCAGGTGACAAACAAGTGTCACTTGTTGCTAGGGGCATAAAGTGTTTCCAGAAGAAGCAGAAGGAAGTGCAATAATTCAGAGATCTTGCAAATAGGGGAAGAAATGAATGAGCAGAAAGGATGTGAACTCACCCCAATGCAGCATCCAAAGTGTTTCTAGAAATCATGAATCAGCCTCCCCTGGAAAGCACAGTGGAAGTCAAAGGTATGAGTATCTATCTATGATATCTATCTCTGAGTAGGCTCCCAGATTTTCCATCTGGTGGACTCCGCATCATCTGCTACTAAGGAACTGCTTGGGGCAGATACCAGTCTGCCCTCTGATGCCCAGACTGGTTGGCAATGGGCAGCTGGAGAGCAGCTGGGAGCACTGGGACCTGGCTTGGGGAACTCCCTGCAGCCCTGAAACTGATCCTGGGTGATTTCTCACCCAGGAGAGAGTAAGCAGGATTTCTCTCTAAGCCATGGCAAGTGGAGTTTGTTCCGGTTTTCGGTGGCAGTGCATTGATGTCTGGCTCTGGCCTCCGCACAGACTCTGTCCTGCAAGGACCAAATCCTTCTTAGCCTCATCCAGAGGGAATGGCTGCACAGCAGAGAATCATAGAATCATGGAATTTTTCAGGTCGGAAAATACCTCTAAGGTCATCAAGTCCAACTATTACCCCAGCCAAGGACTGTTCTGCTCAAGGAGTGCAGTTTGGCTGAAGGCAGGAATCCCTTGAGAAACCACATCCGGAAGAGGGACCATGGACCATGAGGGTGTTACTGTTTTTCTGAGCAATCAGTACATTAAAGTAACAACTTTAGGCCTTGGGTCCTGGGGCAGTTTGCTCACACTGAGGCACTGGCACTGTCCTGTTAAGATTCAGCATGGTTAACAGACCTGCAGCTTGAGAAATGTGCTTTCTCAAAAATGTTGCATCTTTTTCTTCTAGAAGAAAATGCTTCATCATCTCAGGGGGATGTGAGTCATCGTCTGTGTCTTTCTAAGAACTCAGCAGAAAAATTCTTTTTGGTCCTCATGGCCACTTCTGCCTTTTGTTTGCTGTCACAGGGAAGGCGACAGCCAGGCACAGCTTCTGTGTCTTCCTTAGCCCTGGAAGCCTGGAATATCTCACCCCTTTAGGAAGACACTACTTTTGTATGCAGTATACAACACATCCCCTTTTGTATTATATTTTTGGATTCTGGCCCCTCAGAAGTGACATACCACCTGGTCATGGTATCTCTGGGAAGAGCAGTTCTGAATGCAGGACTGAGCCTCCCCTCTCTGTGGCAAACCAGGGCCGTGGGACGGGAAGAAAGGCATGGAATTGTCACTTCTGGGTGCACAAACATTTTGCCTTCAGTGTGTCTAATTCCCCTCTGAAAAGTGGAGATGTAAAAGTTCAGACCATGAACGTTGACTGGCTTCAATCCACATCCCCATCAGTACAGCCCAGCTCCTCCTGTGAGATGCTGGACTCCAGCCTCTGACTCCTCCGGCATTTGATGTGCCTCAAAATGCCTACAGTCACACTAGAGTGATGTAAACAGCAAATATGGAGACATGTGCACATATATGATAATAATGATTACTTATCAAAGTAATGATTGAATTTTTGTTCACAGCTAGGCTTGCCCAGGACTTTTGTAGAAATAAAAACAAACAAACAAACAAACAATAATAATCCCAAAAACAAACAAACAAAAACCACCAAAAAACCAAAACAAACAAAACCAAAAAAAAAAAAAAAAAAAAACACCCAAAAAACACCCCAAAAACCCCCAAACCAACCCCCCCCTTTTTTTTTTTTTTTTTAAATATACATTGTGCAAAACATTCAGTAAATACCACACTCTGGTTTCAGGATGAGTTGTTTACAAACTCCAAAAGCCTTGACAGCACTGTTCTTGTTTTGGTCTGAATCCAGAGAAAATACCACCCTCCTCTTGGTCCCAGCCTCACTTCTCATTTATTGCTTGAGCTTAAGGATCCCTTCCAGTTCAGCATATTCTGTGATTCTGGAGTCCACCTGCTTGAGCACCCCATGAGGCTGTTCATGGGAGGGATAGGCACCACAATTAGCCCAGAGCCCTGGGCATGAGCTTCCTGGGGAGGAAAAAACCCTTTATCGTTAGGGTGGGGAGGCCCTGGCACAAGTTGCCCAGCTTGGCTGCCCCAGTCCTGGAAGTGTCCAAGGCCAGGTTGGAGAAGCTTGGAGCAGCTTGGGATAGTGGAAGGTGTCCCTGTCCATGGCAGGGGGTGGAACAGTATTAGCTTTGAGGTCCCTTTGAACAGAAACCATTCCATGATTTTATGATTCCATGATTCTGTCACCCAAGGATTGCACGGTGTGAGAGTGTCCTTGCATCCTTCAGCTCTAGCAGCAAAATTAGTCTCAAACAGCTGCACCAACTACAAAAACATCCAGTGCTTGGGGCAGGGTGATCCCTGGGTGAGGATTTGAGCTGATGGTGCCATGGGTACTGCAGCCCCTACCTGCTCTGGGCCACTCCTCGTCCTTTGCAGAACGTGCTCAGTTCCCACCTCTCTGCCGAGGGTGTGGAGTTACAGCTCCTCGCTGCCTCCTCTGAGCTGTCACACGTAGGTGTGTGCAAGATCAAGAAAGACATGAGTAATTCCGGGCTCCTGCAGGCTCCCAGAATAGCGGTGAGGTGCTAGCTGAGGTACCCTGGAGCTGGGGGCGCGGGCACGGCTGTGGGAGGCTGGAACACGCCCCAGTGCTTTAGGACACTGCACAAAGGGGATGTTTGCCACAGGCTCCAGCAGTGCTTGGGCTGGATGATGCTCCCTGGATGACACTCCCTGGATGACACTCCCTGGATGACACTCCCTGGATGACCCTGTGCCCTTTCACAAGAAACACGGAGGCTGGAACGCGCCCCAGTGCTTTAGGACACTGCACAAAGGGTGTGTTTGCCGCAGGTTCCAGCAGTGCTTGGGCTGGATGATGCTCCCTGGATGACACTCCCTGGATGACCCTGTGCCCTTTCACAAGAAACCCGGAGGCTGTGGGACTCCTCCCAGTCCTCCCACGGGGGCAGGCGGGACTTGTATCCAAGAGGGACTGTGGAGGCTCAAGTGATTTTGGGATCACCCTCCTGTCTCCTGCTCCTGCTGTTCCCGGAGTGGGGGCAGCTCTGGGCACTAGGCTTTATGCCAATCTCAGTCCTGAGGGTGAACCTATCTAGCAGCACCCAGGGTGGCTGGTACCCAGCGGCCAAGTTGTTTTCCTGGTCCTGATGAGCCCTCCTTCTGGAGCTGGCCCTGGGGTGTGCAGGGTTTGCTGAGTCCAGGCTTTCGCCAAAGCCACCGCCTCCGCATGCGGGTGGCTATATCCGTCCGAACCTCCCAGCCACGGGCTCCCTCCCCTCCCAGCAGCGTCTCAGGGAAGGGGGCTCTGGTCCTGCTCTCTACCTCACTACCCTTCTCCCAGGGTGCTGTTTTAAGTTGGACGCAGTCAGCACTGGGGTGGGATGACCGATGGGATCCACGGCTGAGGAGCCGGGGACTGCAGTTCCCCAAGAGAGGAGCGATGTGTTCCTTCCTTCCCCAGACACACCCACCTCCTCCCGATCCCTCCCAGCCCCACCTGAGCCTCCTCTCTCTGCTCACCATCCACCCTCTATGTCTGCTCAAGGTCACCCCTCCCCAGGGCCACCTCCTGCTCTGCTCTTCTGTGTCCCACTCATGTTTATGTCTGAAATCCCGAATTCAGTATGGAAATGCAGTGGGTGAGCGGCGCATTTTCCATTCACTGCACCAGAGATCCAGGCAGGAGGAACCCAAATCCTCCTTGCTGATCCAACAGAGCCTATCCAGAGCTGATCAGAACATCCCAAATACCATCACTGGTGTGGGAATTGCCATCAGGGATGTGGAAAATACCTTCACTTAGGTGGGCTCCATCTCTGTCAGCTCCGGGGCGGGGCAGCGGAGAAGTTTCCTTGCAGGAGCAGGTCCTGCCCTGGGCTGAGGTCTGTCATGGTCATCTCTGGACAGGCATCTCCAGAGATGAGAATTCTTGTAGTGAAACATATTTTTTCCACCCTCAGCTCTGGAAATAGCTGATCCATTTTAGCTGTAGCTCTCAGAAAGCTTTCCCTAAAACAGCCAATGTGTTAAATTTCAATGCCTAAATTTAATATTTTGATTGACTATAATGGAGCCTGCAGTGGAATTTAATGAACTTCCAGTTGTCATAATGAATGGAGATTAACTACCTTATAAAAAGCTGGAGATAAGTTACCTGAATGTAATCCTTGCCCTGCTCATGACTCCTCTTTCATGGCTTTTTTTGTTATTATTTTGCAAAACAGGATGTTCAGACACAGAAAGCTTGTAGGAGTTTTGACAGTGTGGAAAAGGAAATAAAGAACTTGTTGCTATTTTAATTTCAGCTGTTTCTATCCCAAAGGATTGTAACAGAGGCAAACAGGTTATTACAAAAATACTTATTTATTGACATCTGAATTGAATTTTATGTCAAAAATACAGTTACTCAAATACAGAAGATATAATCTGAGTCCACAGGTAAAAAAAATAAAAATATTTTTATATATATTAAATAAAATTATTTTTTATCTCAGAGTTATTGCACCTGATCCCTCCCCTATAAAAAACTAAACAGCACAACATTAAGTTAGATTTTGGAATGTTTTCAGTTTCTCTGCTAGCTCTAAATGACATTGAAGCACTTCCAATGAACCCCAGCTGGTCACATTCATCCATCCCAGCAGCTGGGAACATGGAGCAGCTGGATCTGTCCAAAACCTCAGTTTAGCTCCAGCTCATTCACGTACTGCTGGACCCAGTCCTCCACGGGGTTGGCACACACTTCCCGGCCCTTCCTGGTGATAAATCTGTGGGGTGCAAAGAGGTCAGGTTTTGGTGGGAGAGCACTGAATGGAGAATCACAGAATCATGGAATAGTTTGGCTTGGAAGGCACCTTAAAGTTTATCCAGTTTCACCCCCTGCCATGGGCAGTGACACCTTCCACTAGACCAGATTTTTTCACGCCCCATCCAACCTGGCCATGGACACTTCCAGGGCTGAGACAAGAGCCCTGCCCAAGCCCAGTCTCTCCCAAGGATGAGCAGCTCCATGCCTCGCTCATCCTATCCAGCAGCCACCAATTTTCTCTGGTGGCAAAGTGGTAGAGCAGGAGCAGCGCGTGGCTTCTGTGCTCGAAGCATCACCTTGTGCTTCTTGTCTATCTGAGCCTTCCTTCCCTGTCTTTGGAAAAGGGGCCTTTCTCACCCTGGCTCCTCAGCTCAAAATCACCCCTGCCCCGGAGAAGGGACTTACACGACGGCAGGCTGGGAGCACTGGCTGTTGGTTTCATAGTAATCCTTCACAAAGCTGCGGGGCAGCTGCCGGGAGATGTAGGAGAAGCAGCAGGAGATTGGTGGGTCAGAGCCAACTGTGAAGGGCAAAGACAGTCATGAGCAGTGGTCAGGGATGGGGAACAGGCCAGGGACCTGGGATCACCCATCCCTGGGTCTAGGGAGCAGGGATGATGTGGAAGAGGAAGAGAAAAGATGGGTTCTTTTTTCTTCTTCCTTCAGTTGTTTCCCTGTTGGGTTCACTGGCATTGACACAGCTCATCCCCCAGGCAACATCTCCCAGCCCAAACCTGGCCAGCCCTAGCCTTCCTCAGGGTGCCCACATTTGACCTCAGTAGCAGGGCTGGGGGGCATGGTTGTGCTTTTACCCTAAAAAGGGTAAAAAACCTTTAGCTTTTATGCTAATGGTCTTGAGTTGTGCCTGTCCCACAGCTCTAGAGCACCTACCAGAAGATGGTGGGACAGAGGGAGGGACCCGGAGTGGAAGTTCTGTCCCAGCAGCAACATCTCTCTTGTTCCCACTTCGGAAGGATGGGGAGAGCCTGGACTTACGTGGAGCAGCAGAGGTCTGGTAGCAGAAGGCAGCGATGAGGATGGTGAGGGCAACCACAGACACCTTCATGCTGGTGGAGAAGTGGTGGCTGGAGCTGGAGCAGGCAAGGATAGCTTGGAAGCCTCTTTGCTGTCTAATGCTGAGACCATCAGCAGCCCCTAAATTTATGGGGCAAGAGGTCCGTGCGGTGGCTTGCGTAGGCATGATGGAATTTCCACCAGAGTCCACTTGTGGTGCAGTCTCGTGATGGAACAGAGCAGCCCCGGAAGAGTGAAGCTCCCTGCTCAATTCAATGCCTCCCCAGTAACACAGGATATGAAACAGTCACTGTGGCTATTTCTGCTTCTCTCTTTTTTCCCTTAGTAAGAAGTTCCTCTATGGAGGTTTCTGCATTTGTTAAATCCAATGTTACCCAACCTTCCCGGCTGGGAAAATGCATCTGTGCAAGAGCTGTGCTGGAGAGCCCAGGAACATCAGTGGGATGAGGCTGGTTAAGGAAAAAGAGACTGAAGGTCTCCTTTACCATAGACTTCTCCCCTCCCATATCTGCAAAGCCCTCACTGCCCCAGGAGCAGGAGGTGGGAGCTGTCACCAGTGTCCTGCGTGTGTTCCCCATGCTGGAGGTGCCTCAGGGCATGTCCTGCTGCTGTGGTAGCACTGCAGGCACTGGCATAGGTAGTGATGTGCATGAAAGAGGAGTCTGAGAAGCTGTAGCACTCAAGTTTCCTCCTCAATTTTAAGGAAAGTAGAGCTGAGATGGGCCATTTGTTATCTCCTGGAACTGCTTTTTTAATTACTATTTAATTATACAGGTTTTTTTAATACAGATTATACAGTTACATTTCAAGGTCTACTGGTAGTCTGGGCATGGTGATGCAGAGAGCTGAAAGCAGTGTGGAGACTGGTAACTGTGAAGATGAGGCAGACGGAGTTCTAGGAGCAGGGCGAGGAAGGAAGCAGTGATTCTGAAAATGAGGAGCAGATTAACTGTGGGGTGAGAGCATGGGCATGGGAAACTGGGATGTTGGGAGGAAAAGAGTATTCTGTCTCTTTGATGAGAGAAAATTACCACAGACTGGGGAAGCAGTACAATGTACAAGAGAGAGTAAAAACTCTGTGAAGGCTGGGCAAGGGCTGAGGCAGGGTTGGGTCATTGGGAAGAAGCCACCAGCCTCCACACAGAGAGCCATGGAGGTCTGACAGACTCCCTGAAGAGGAGAGGGAAGGCCAGGCAGGGAGGTGATGAGTGCTTTGGGAAGAGCTGAGGGCTGTCCAGCTGTAGTGAGATGTTCCTAGAAGGATATCTGTTCTCTGCTGAAAAGCAGATTCCCTGGGAAATTTCTCCATTTTGTTATTTTCAAGACATCATGGAGTGGTGATGTCCAGATAGACACTTCCTGAATACCAGTGGAAGGCTTATAATGTATAGCGGAGCAACCAAACCTCACCCCGGTACCGCTGCACTCCCCCCGGCAGCACTGGCTACTGACTCATCCTGTTTCTTTTAAAGGTTTCCAGTTACTGCCCCAGGAACCTTCTGTAAATAACCTGGTGTTTTCCTGATATCCTTCAGCCCTCTACCAGCTGTGCAGGGTTAGCTCCATGCTCCAGGTGGGCAGCAAGGGCTCCAGAGGACAAGGAACAGGAGAAGCCCCAGACTTGTCCCACCCTCAGGGAGACTCCTGCTGGGAGCTGTAGTGGTGTCTCTCACCCAGGCTGGGGAGGGCAGATCTACCCCGTGGAGCAAATACAGCTCTCGCCAAGCTTAGCATCCCCTTCCATAGCTGATCTAGCCCGTTCCCATCTTTCCCTTTGCAGAGAGGCACCTTGCAGGCTCACTCATCAGTCCAGATCCCATTGCTTCACTCTATCATCTTGCTTGTCCCCAAGTATCCTGGGAAGATGAGGACAGAGCCTGCCTCCACATGCAGGGTGCCCAGCCAGGCAGGAGGTGGGAACCTGGTGTTCCAGCTGGGCCGGGAGGGGGTGAGCATCAGATCCCTTGGATCCTCTCTGGTTGCTCAGTGAATATAACTTGTACATGGATGTAGGAGCATGGTTTGCTTCTGAGCTGTCCATTCTGACTTTGCCTTCAAGCATCTGTGGGTTTCGCCAGAGATCCAGCACCTACAGCCAAGTGCTTCTGTCCTGTTCCAGAGGCACACGGTACCAAAATGCAGAGAAATGCTCGGCTAAAAGATGAGTTTCATGAAAGCAGAAGAGTTAGTTTGGGATCTGCTTTGATTACTCAAATGCTTTCAATGAGAAATTTTTCCTTTCAGGCAGCTGGACACTTCTGTCCAGCCTTAATCCCTTTGTCAGCAAGCACATGCCAAATTATTTTGGACTCTCAGGGACTATTTTAAAATTAATAAAAGCAAAAATTTCCTGAGTCAGTTTAGGATGAGTTTAGTTTAGGTAATGTGTGTTACAGGGGACTGGTAAGGGCTGAAACTTTTCTACTGCTGAGAGCCAAAAATAAGCCCAAAGCCAAGTTTCTTGGTTTTAGGAATCTAATTGTTCCTTAGAAATCTGACAAAAGATCCTGCTCTACCAGCTCATGGCCAGATGGAGGAAGTGGGAGATTAAAGTGGTGCCCTGGGATGTTGCAATGGGCTCCTGAAAAAATGTTTTCTTACCCGCTTCCCACATTCCAGGGATGATGAAAAAAGAAAGTCATCTCTTCCAGGTCTCCCCTCTTTTAGGAAAGGAGGTTGAATTTTTCTTGGATGAGGAACCATCTTCCCTGGGACATGCCTTGAGATGCTGAAGATGGCTGTGGAAGAGTGGGAAAAGTGGGCTGGAGCATCTCTGAGGGTATTAATTTAATTACACAGCAAAGTGGTGGTGTAAGAAGGAAGTTTTCCCATCAAGTGGTTTCAGAATTCCTGACCCAGGAGGCAGTGCTTGGAGTCAGTGGAATTTGCCATTTGAAGGAGTCTGGCTGATGTTGCCCTGTTTTACATAGAGGGATATGATTGAGGCTTTCTACAAGTCCCCCAAAAAATCCCAGGAGAAAGTGCTAAGTAAAGCAAATGCCCAAAATAACTTCTGTGACAGTAGAAATAGGGAAATTATCTGTCTTGGATGAAAGGGGAACCTGGAAAAAACTAGTGAGACTGGCTGATGTAAGTTGCTATTTATAGCAGGGTTTAATGCTGAGGAATTGGGATTCACTCAGAAAAGGAAGTAATTAAAGATGTCCTGAGTTCAGAAATTGCCCCTACGCCAAGATCCACTAACCCCTGCAGCAGCTTCATCCTGCCCTGCTACAGCTCCAGCACCACGGAGTGTCCATCAGTGTCCTGAAATTTCAGCCCCACCATTCTTGACATTGCTGGAGAAATGTTGGATTTTTTTAGATGATGTCATATCCTGGAACTGACTCCAGTAAGAAGCTGTGCCTGTGGGAGTGACTGGGGACCATCTGGCTCCAGTGTGGTGGGTCCAGGGGTGAGCACAGCTGTCTTGGCCGGTCACCCCAGGCTGGTTCACAGAAAACACTTTGTGATTCCCCAAAGTCATGTCAGGACAGGAAGCTGGTCATAGCTGATAAGAAGTGTATATCTTGCTAAAGGTCCCATCCTTTTCCAGCAAAGGCATTTTAAAAAATAAAACATTCCAGGGAATGCTCTACTTCCTAATGGCTGATGCCTCAGATTTTTCCTGGCCTTTCTTTTGAAGAAGAGCAAACCAAAGAGGATGAATTGTACAGTATTTCAAAGCAAACGAAAGTGAAATAAAAAAGCCTCTTTGCTCCACACCCCTCTCCATTCTTGGCATGAAAAGAAACAAACAGGGAAAACCTGAGTTTTTGAGCCTTAGGGAGGCAACCGTGAGGCTGCTGGCTCCAGGGTCTGGGACATACACAACCCACCCCCTTCAGCATCCCGCAAACCTCAGATATCTGAGAGGACCAGACAAAGTGTCTCTGCTGAGGCTGCATGCCCTGCCCACCTCACTCAGATTGTTGTTGAGTCCCCCAGCAGGAGCAAGGAGGACCAGGCTGAAAATTCAGAACTCTGCTGAGATGGAAACTAGAAGAGGGTAGAGTTAGAATAGGTACGAGGAAGGAATTATTCCCTATGAGGGTGGGCAGGCCCTGGCACAGGGTGCCCAGAGGAGCTGTGGCTGCCCCTGAATCCCTGGCAGTGCCCAAGGCCAGGTTGGACAGCGCTTGGAGCAGCCTGGGACAGTGTGCCCCTTGGATCCTTGTCCATGGAGGCGGGGGGGGGGGTGGAACAAGGTGGTTTCTAAGATCCCTTCCAGCTCAAACCACTCTTTGGTTCAATGATTCTGCAAATACCAAATCCACTTTTAATGAACCCAGTGAGCCCTGCCTGCTCATTATAATCAAGGAAAAATAAAAATAAACAGGACACAAAGAGTTTTGATTTTCATTGGTGCTCCTGCTGTGCAGCTTTCTAGGCTTTTTTTGGTAGGATGGGTGGAGGTAGCCCCAGGGATGTCTGGCTGACCCCCACAGATTAGAACCATAGCCTCCACTGAGAGCAGGGATAACCTTTAAACTTGTGTCAGGGCCATTGCCACAGCTGGAGGACTTCCCTAATCATAGAATCATGGAATCATTCAGGCTGGAAAAGCCCTCTCAGGTCATTGAGTCCAACCATCCTCCAAGCATTTCCAAGGCCACCACTAACCCAGGTCCCCAAGTGCCACATCCACACATCTATTAAACCTCTCCAGGGATGGGGACTGGTGGCCCCCAGATGCTCTTGCCCAGTGCTGGCCCCTCTCTGCAGGGTCCTGGCAGGGCTGTGTCACTGCTGGGAGGTCGGAGCCCCACAGGACGTGTGAGCCCCAGTCCCACAGCGAGGTGTGAGCTCTGCAGCTGCCAGTGAACAGCTGTGGTCATGCACTGGTGTTTACTGGCCTCATGATTTATTCAAAGCTGTAAAACCACTTCCCACATGTGAGGCTGTTTGGAGGTTGGGGTGCTCGGCAGTGTTTCTCTGAAGTGCAGGTCCTGTCCCCTGTAATGTGGAGGGTTTTGCCATTCCAGATGGGTTTGTGCCCTTCAAAGGGGATATTGTCTGGCTGCCCCAGCTAGCACGGGCTGTGCCTGGCACCCGTATCCCCTGGGAGAGCGGGGACGGCTCTGGGAGCTTTGGCACTGCTCACTCCTGCATCCCTACACGGCCCTGCAGCCTCCCCCTGTGGGGCCCTGCATCATTCCACAGCCCCCACAGCCTCTCTTGCATCCCCCCACTGCCTCCACAGGCACAGCATCCCCATCCCTCCACAGCCCCGGGGTTCCTGCATCCCTTGGGGACCGAGGAGGGATGTGCAGCCACGCGTTGGGACTTGGTCGGGTCAGTGTGTGAGTGGGAGTAGAGGGACCTGGCCTCACTCAGGGATCACCTGAGGGACAGTGCTATGACCTCCAGAGCACCTCACCTCTGCCCCAGGGGAAGCCGTCATCATCTCCTACATGGATCATCCCACTCCTCAGAGCTTGTATCCACTTGTGGACCCACAGAAAGAGGAGAAACTGCTGCAGGAAGTAACAGGGATGGAATAATATTTCTTCCTGTGCTCCAAGGTCCTTCAGTGCCAGAGCTGGGATAGTTCAGTCCCCGCAGGTGAGCTGTGCCCCAGGGAGAGGCTGACAAAGTCCTCCACCAGCCTGGGGACAAGACTCACCGTCACCCACGGGCAAAGTACCCCCATTTGCCTGCCCTGGGTTCTCGGCTTTCCTGTGTCTCTAGGCGAGGGCAGGATTTCAGGGGAGCTTGAAGGAGTTTGAAAGCTTCTGGGGTAACCCTTGTCACTGTTTATATCCCAGGAGTGAAGACTCATCAGCCCCCTAACATCCTTCCCTACACTATTCTCCTTTGAATAATTTTAGCTTTCTATTTCTACCCTTTCTGCACCAAAACAAACCTCATACCCCAACTGGGTGAGGCTAAAGTGGTAAGGAATGGCTCGTTTCCAGGAATAATAGAGGAAGCTTGAGAGAGGTCAGCTCATAAACACTTAAACTGCAGGAACTGCAATCGCAGAAGGCTCTGGGATTTGCCAGAGAAGTGAAAGCCAGTGGACAGAAGCAAAAGGCTTAAACCAGAAACTGGTCCCTGAGGTCAGCAAGGGCGACTTGTTCAGCATTGTTGTGGCAGAACTCCGGGGGCTGCAGCTGGTGACTCAGAGCTGGAGCCCTGCTGGGCAGGAGGGTGTCTGTGATGGGGAAGAGCTGCCCTCCCCCTTTCCAGGCGGCTTCCTGGCATTCTGGGGGAAACAACAGCCCAGCTGACAAAGCAGCTCTGTGGGCACCCACTGGTGACACAACCAAGGGGCTGCAGCTGCAGCAGCTCTTTGCAGCACCTCCTCCTCCTCCTCCTCCTCCTTCAGCTCCTCACATTCAGTTATGCTTTCTTTCCTCACACTGACCATCTCAGAGCTTCCAGGTGAAAGACAGAGCTGCAGTTCACAGCCATCACACATCCCCACATCCTCCTGTGCCTCATGCACATAATCAGCCTCATGGTTTGTGCCTTGCAGGCAGCAGCAGAAGGTGCGAAGTTCCCATGAGCAAAGCTGTCACCTGCCGGTGCCAGCCACAGGGTGCCTCTCTGCAGCCAGAGCCTCCGTCACTGCTCTGTGCAGCGCTGGTGTTTGTCACACTCACATGTGAGTTGCAAGAACAGAGGAAACATAAAACTCCCACAGCTGGTTTCTGAATGAATTATTTCTGTGGCAAAAAGCCATAATTTGGTTTTTTCAGCAGCAATTCAGCCGCAAGCTGGAGCCACTTCTTGTTCTGCACTGAGCTGATCAGACTTACCAAGAGAACAAAGAGCTGATCCTGCCAGAGCTTGCTTCTGGCAAAATCCACCACCTTCCCTGATATCCATGTCAGGACTTACGGAGATTTAGTTCCCTCTAAAGGGACACCCTTGGCCACTCCGGTCTCTGACCAGATGAGGATGAGCCACAGCTGGTCGTACCAGGGATGTAATGCAGGACAAGACCATGAGGAAAAGGGGGAATGCAAAACAAATCCTTCCCATGGGATAAGTGTGGGAAGGAGCAGACCAGTCTAAGGAACCTCCAAACTTCTCCTTTTAGTCCCTGCCAGGGACAAGCCAACTGGTGAAGGACAGTGCCTCCATTCCCCTCATGTACAGCTCCAGGGTAACCAAGCAGAGAGTTTAGAGTTCTGGAAGAGAAAATCCAGGCTCAGGAACATAACCAGGGGCCTGAGCATCCTCTCTGCAGTGGAGGTGTCTTTGACTGCATGCCCAGAATGTGACAGGACACCAGGTAGCCCAGGTCATCCCTCTCCCTTCTCCCCAAGGAGCTGCCCAGAGTTGTTGGCCTGCTGAGACTTGAAGGTCCCTCCCAGGTCAGGCAGGTTGTCCCCCACTTTCATCTCACCTCTTTAGCCAGAAAATCCATCTTCTACCCAAGGCTTCTCTTGGGTGGAGCGGCTGAGGCTGGCAAAATGTCTCAGGTATGGCAAAGCCCTTCTGCTAGTGAACTCCCTGCTCCCAGGTGAGATCCTGGCAAACTGATGGAGGGTGGATTAGTGAAACAGCAGTGAGAGAGGCTGAAAATGGGCTGGACGTTGTGCTCGGAGGTTTGTGATCTATGGCACAAAGTCCAGCTGGAGGCCAGTCAGCAGCAGGGAAACCCAGGGATCAATACTGGGTTATTATGTCCTGGCTGATGGGACAAAGGTCACTCTCAGCAAGCCGGCAGGTGACACAAATTTGGGAGGAGGGCTTATCACACTAGAGGTACATGCTGCCATCATAGAACCATGGAATGTATTGGGATCAAAGAGACCTTAAAACCCAACCAGGTCTGACCCCCTTCCATGTGCACGGACACCTTCCACTATCCCAGGATGCTCCTAGCCCCATCCAACCTGGCCTTGGACATTGCCAGGGAGGGGGCATCCACAGCTTCTCTGGGCAACCTGAGAAGAATTTCCCGCTAATATTTAATCTTAATCTCTCTCTCTCTCTTTTTTCTTTTTTTTTTTTTTTTTTTTTTTTTTTTTTTTTTTTTTTTTTTTTTTTAGTTTAGTTTAGTTTAGTTTAGTTTAAAGCTGTTGCCTCTTGTCTTATCACTTTCGGCCTGCATGAAATCCATGAGACCCCGTCAGGCTGGAGAATCTCATGGAGTTCAAAAAGAAGTACGAAGTCCTGACGCTAGGAAGGAACATCACCAGGCACCAGTATATGGCAGTGCTGACCATCTGGAAAGTAGCTCGGCACAAAAGGACCTGCAGCTCCTGGTGGACACCAGACTGGACGTGAGCAGCAATATACCCTTGTCACCAAGATTCCAACAGGCTTCTGGACTGCATGAGGAGGAACATTGGCAGCAGGTTGAAGGAGGGGACCCTTCCCCTCTACTCAGCATTGGTGAGGTTATTCCTCAAGTGCTGGTTCCAGTTGCAGGCTCCCCAGTATTAGAGATGTATGGACATACTGGAGAGAGTCCAGCAAAGGGCCACAGAAATGATGAAGAGACAGGAACATTTCTCCAGGGAGGAGATGCTGGTACAGTTCAGGCTGGAGAAGGCTCAGAGGATTCTTACCAATGTGTGTGGAGCAAAGTAGATGAAGCCCAACTCTCCTCAGTGCTGGCCACTAACAGGACAAAAGGCAACAAGAAATTCTGTTTAAACACCAGACAAAACTTTATTGCACTCTGAAACAGGCTGTCCAGTGAGGCTGTGGAGTCCCACAGCCCACCTGGACATGATCCTGGGCAGCCCCCCCAGGGACTGGGCAGCCTCAGCTCCTCATCAGCCCTATGGGTGTGGGGAGGGCAGGCTGAGTGTTTTGGGTGGCACAGAGCCCTCGGTGCAACCACCCCTGAGCTCTGGGGCAGCAGCTAAGCAGTCTCTGGCAAACACCTGGCACACAACGGCACGAGAGCACTTCTCTGCTGCCTGTTGGGGTTTTTTCTAGAGCTGCATAATCTTACGCAAACATTATCTTTGCCTTCACAGCCTCACAGGGAACACCCCCCCCCAGAGTCCAGAGGGACCATCCTCCTTTATGTGGCCAGGCCACTTGGCACATTTCAGTTTCCTTTTGATTTGAATGAAACAAAAATGAGTGCTGAGTCACTTGGCATTGTGAACCATATTCCATTCTGCCTCACTTTTTTTCTGCTCCCTCTAATTCCTTTCAGCTATTTCACTTTCATGTCATCCTTTTTCGTCATCTTGGAATTTCCATTTCGGCTTCTCCCAGCTGCCTCCAGGACTCCCTTTTAAAGGGGGGCTGAATCCAGCTGCTGCACACTGAGCTGCACCTTCCAGAGCTTCTGCTCCTGCTCCAACAGCCCTCACCTAACGGAAAGATGAAGGTCTCTGCAGCTGGATTGTCTCTTCTCCTTATTTCAGCCTCCTTCTCCCAAACTTTCTCTGGTCCAGGTAAGTCCTGCTTTTTCATTTGTGAAGGGACAACATATCTGAGCCTTCCACGTTATTTCTCCATTAAGTTCCCATGGCAGATAGCTGGGAATTTATCAGCATTTATGACACTCTCCACTCTGCTGAGAGATGAGCTGCATGTAGGAACCCTGGAATTAGAAAACCATCCATCCATCCATCCATCCATCCATCCATCCATCCATCCATCCATCCATCCAAACTAGGATCAGAGTACTTATTCCTGGTTAGAGTTGAGAGATTTGCGCCTCCGCCCTGGGGGGCAGGAGCTGGGGAAGTGAAGCTCTGAGCAATGGCAGGATGAGTGTTGCTATATTATGTGAGCTTTTGTGAGATGTTTACGGTTCTGTAGCTGAGTTCTCATGGTTTGTACTATAAACAATCATGTTTTCCACATTCCTCTCTGATGAGAGTGAACTAGACTTCTAGCCTGGCCAGTGGGATGGAGAGGTGGTAAACTTTTTCTCCAATCCCTGATCATTGTTCTGAATCTATATAAGCAAGGTCTTTGTAAAAAATAAGATTCTTTTCTTCAGTTCTCTTAGAGTCAGATTCTGTGAGTATCCATTCGTGTCCTCTAGCGACAGATGAGAATCTCTCACAGTACCTCAATACTGCTCGTGGCATTGGACCAGATGATCCCTAATGTCCATTTCAACCTTAATTGTTCTCTAATTCCTCCCTGCCTTCCCTACCAGCACAGCTCTCGATGCTCACATTGTCTTCCTTTGCCTCTCCTAGCTGGACTCGACATTCCAATCTGCTGTTTCACATATAGACAGCAGAAACTCCCATGGAAGCTCATCCAGCGTCATTACATCACCAGCAGCAGTTGTCCCCAGCCAGCCATCGTGTGAGTGCCAGCACATGGGACAGGGCAGGGACAGCCACTGGGGGAGGAGGGGCACGTGGTGAGTGACCAGCTCTGCACAGCAAGGGGGGCTGTAGGAACAGAGCAGGGAGAGGGGACTCTGAGGAGAAAAGGCTTGCACAGGGATTGCTGGGGATGCTCATGTGGGGATCCCCAGGGATGCTCCTGCAGGAGTGGAGGAGGAGTGCAGGAGAGGGGATGGGAGTGGGGAGCACAGTCAACTGCTGTCTTCAGCATCAGCATAGGGGAAAATCTCTTGTAATGCTTGAAGCTAGGATCCAGGTTCTTCTGGAAAGCAGGTGTGAGCAGGGATCTAACATGTCCCACCTGTGTTCCACAGGTTTGTCACAAAGGAAGGCCGCCAGGTCTGTGCCAATCCCAAAACCACCTGGGTCCGAAGCTACCTGCAAATCTTGGAGCAGAACTGAGCTAAGCAGTGTGGCAAGAGTAGCTGCTGTCATGGACAAGTCACATCCTGAGCTCCAGCCATGGAGCAGGACCCTGGGACAACAGGAGCCTCAGGACCTCTCCAGGTGTCTCCAGGGGACTGCTGGAAGGGCACCTTGTGTTTGGGACTGCTGCTCATCCTTGGCTTGCATGGACCAGGCTTCAGTCTCATCCCTCTGCCCCAACCCCAGACCCATGGGACTGCACTTCGGCTGAAGTTATTTAAGAAATCATCATATGGGGCAGTCAGTCTTTATTTTTTTTTTTTTTTTTCCTGTGGATAATGATATTATTTATAGGGGGGTGTCAGGGAGAGTATTTGTAGGAGGGTGACCCAATGTTGAATGATGGGGGACCCTGGTTTATACACGTCAACTCATGATTCTGGAAAATAAAGAATTTGAAGAAAACCTTTTTTTTTTCCCCTTTTATGTGCCTCTGTGTGCTGTTCAGCAACACACACAGAACGTCCCTCTGAGCCATCTGAGCCTCTATAGGAGACATGAAGAAAGAAAATGGTTTGAGGAAAACCCATAAAGTTTCCATATTGCAGGCTTAGGAACATCCTCCAAAACCTCATTCCCCCACAGCACAGACCCCCACTCCCCACATCCTCTACAGAATTAGAAGTGTTTGTACCCACGCGTGGAACTTTTACATTAATGAATCTGCTCTCCACACTCCCCAGGCACATCCCACACACTTGCTGCTCCCAGGCCTACACACCCCAAGTCATACTGATCCCTGGGTGTGCAATGTTATGCTGAGCCCAGCAGTGCTGCCTGGAGAGGGACAGGGACCTCATCTTTCATTCTGACCACCCAAATGGGGGTTGTTCCTCTCTTTCCCACCTGTAAAACAAAGGAAAAGGTCCAGCTGTTGCTGTAGGGGTAAAACAACCAGCAGAAAACCTGCTGCAGCTGTTCTCAGGATGCAGCTTTCCATGGGAACATGAATGGGAAGGAGCAGGTCCCAAGGGTGAAAGCACAGTGTTGGGCACAACCTGTCCATCATGCTCAGGGCTCCTTGATATCTGCACTCTGGGAAGAAATCCCAAAAGGATTTGGGTTGTAAAGGACCTTAAAGCACATCTCATTCCACTCCTGCCTTGGGCAGGGACACCTTCTACTGGCCTCGTCCAGCCTGGCCTTGGACACTCCCAGGGTTGGGGCAGCCACAGCATCTTTGGGCAAACTGTGCCAGGGCCTCCTCACCCTGACAGGGAAGAATTTCTTCCCAATGTCCATTCTAAACTGACCTTCTTCAGTGTAATACCATTCCCCTTTGTCCTACAACAACAAGCCCTGCTAAAAGTTTTGTCCCCATCTTTCTTACAAACCCCCTTCAAGTGCCCCCACAGCTTAGTCCAGAGCTGGCCTTGCCTTGCTCATATCCCATTTTTCCAAAAGCAAAGAAAAACTTTCTCTTAGTGTTTGTTTTCCCCTGCAGCTATAGGTCAGATTTGGCAACTCTGACGCTGGGAAAGCACCTCTGTACTGTCTTGTGATTTCTCTCTACTCTTGTGTTTTCCAGGCAGGAAAGCTGGCTGCAGTCAAGGGGGTCATGGACACCCAAGGAGCAGCAGCCCAGACCAGCAGCATTCTGTGTCCCAGGAGATGATGCTGGGGCAATACATGAAGAGATGAAAATCTACAGGGGGTGTATGGTGAGTGGGACTATGTCACTGTGCTGTGAAACCCTGGAGCAGAGTGGTTGGTGGATGAACAGGAGCAGGTGAAGATCCTGGGAGTGGGGTGCTGGATGTCTCCTCCACCCCTGAGGACATCCCATCCCCAAGTTTGCTGCAAAGGAATTGCAGGAGCCCCAAATTGTCTCTGCTTTGGGACTCTGAGCTGAAAGGGGATGGAGGATGGATGTTTTGGAGAAAGGGAAGTTGAGGGGAGTACTGGGGTTTATTCCATGCACAGGATGCAGGGACAGGCTGGAGAGGCTGCATCGTCCGGTGCTGCAGCTGCCCCTCCTCCGGACAGTCCCTGGCTGTTCGCCCAGGCACTTGTGGGAATTTCCCTCTCAAACCTTTCTGGTTTCGGTTTCCAGTTGCTGGATTTAGGGAACGTTTTCTTCACTGCCTAGTGTCAGATGGCATCAGGAGATCAGAAGACCTTTTTGGTTTCATGGACAAAACACTAAATAGCCTGTTTTTCTCTGGCCCTTTTGAGAGCATGAACCCTTGTGGCTGTTCATTCTCTCCCAGCTTCACTTGAAGAAGCCCTGGGAGGAGAGAGGAGCCATGGAGACACTCAGTCCCAGTGTCCACATTGTCTCCCTGTTGGTCCCTGCTCCCAACCCCATCATGAACATCCTGGCATGGCCTCTCACTGCCACTCCTGGAGAACTGATGGTTTGAACTTGGCCTCACACCTCAGCCTCTTCAATTTCTGTCTTCTCTCCAACTTGCACTGGACACTTCATCCAAAAATCGTTTCTCCTGAACCCACCAATTTATACATCCCATCACTGGTGCTACCCTGTGGAAAGTGGGGGCTGAATGGATCAGTGCTAAGCACTGGTCTGTGTGTCTGTCCAAGTCCTGATGGGAATTTGAAGGTCTCTCTGCTTGAGCCTTGTTTCTCTCCTTGTTTCTGCTTTTCTTTCCCAATTCTGCTCTGCTCCATGTGAGTCCACCCACCCAGAACCATAGAATCACTAAGGTTGGAAAAGACCTGTAGGATGGTTGCTTCAGTGATTCCCCTAGCACTACCAAGACCATTACTATCATGTCCCTAAGTGCCACATCACATCCACACATCTGTTAAATACCTTCAAGGATGGGGACTCCACCTCTGCCCTGGGCATTGGTGACGATGAGCAAGGGGAAGTCAGGAAACGACCTGAACGTCTGCAGACCACTGTGGAAGACCACCCCCCAAGGGGGTTGGGGGCATTTTACAGGCAGTTTTTATCGCACACTGATTTTCTTGGTCCTAATAACCAGCCCTAATGGACACAGCCTGAATTGTTTCCATTCCCTGTAGCACTTCAGCAGGGAGGTGGGATCGGTAATTTTGTTCTCTACCCACAAAGTTACCAGCCAGTTCTAAATGTCAACCGCAGGTTGATAAAGTGCTTTTGTTGGTTTTACTCTGTGCTTTTTTAAACAAAATCTTGTTTCCTTCTGCGGGAAGCTGCAGAACAACAGTGAATTGGTGCTTGTCTTGCAATAAGCACTAACAGAGCATCCTAAGAGCTTAAGCCTGGCTCAGGCTGCATTCCAGAGGAGCCTGTGCCAGGGATGTGGTCCTGGCCATCCCCCTTCCATCTCACCCTAGGGACACACCTGAATCCCCAGCCTGCGATTTCCAGGCATTCCTTTGGTAAATCTGCAGTGGCAAAGCCCCACCATCTCCCAGCCTTGGCTATGATACAATGTGGGGAAATTCTGGCTCCACGTTAGCACAGTTGCTGGGAGGTGCTGGGGCTGCTGCTGCTCGTGCTGGGATCAGGGAGGCCAAGCAGAAGAGAAGGCTCTTAGACCTAAGGAGGCTGGGGCACTTCTAGCGGAGAAGTTGGAGGTTTTCCCCTGCATCTCCAAAAATAGTTGTAGTGGGGTCCCTGTTCTCCAAACAGGAGGAGAACAACCAGAGATGACACAGACAGAAAACAACTTTATTCTTTGGCACCAGTAAAAAGCAGTGGTTTGAGAATAAGGCTGAACACTGTGGTTCCACAACAAGCATCCTGTAAGTAACCAGGGTACCACTTCCTTCTCTAGGGGCAGATCTTACTGACAGTATGTTCTGCACTGTTACAAAATTCAGCAGGCAGAACTCAGCCTGGGCTTGTAAGACAGCACTCAGACCTAATTCCAACCCACAAATAGCTCAGGGATGAAATCCCCTCCCATTCTAGCAGTGGAGGCACAAGGTGGGGCTCAGTTTAGCCACATCACACAGCAGGGCACCCCAAAATGGGTCTGCAAGGACAGGAGGTCTTCAGCATCATGGCTGCCCTAAGTGCGGCTGAATTACTGTGGATAAATGACACCTTTGAAAGACAAAACAAACTTCAGGTGTCCCAAGGTGGCTCAGCAGATCCTGATGCTTGGCAGTAACATTTCTAGGTCTGTGCTAAGCTCTGATGGGTGGTCTGGCAGGACTTCTCAGCTTCCAGTTGTCACTGCAGCTCCAGGCTGTTCACGTATTCCTTCACCCACCTGGCATCAGGGTTGGCACAGACCTCCCGCTTCTTCCTGGTCACAAACCTAGCAAGTCATGAGTTCAGAGGTTACCCGGAGCGGAAAAGGGACGTGAGGAACTTGGGTCATGTCATTGGGTTATCTCCCACAAGCCCTCAAGCATCTGGGAGCTGCAGAGTGTGCTAAACCCAGGGGGAGATCAGGGTCCCTTGGGAGAACCTGCCATGCTCAAGTATTCGTCTCCTTGTCCAGTGCAGAGGTGAGTCTGGATGCAGCGTGGAATGTTGTGTGGATTGGGTTCATCAAGATCTGGAAGGTCCTGCTGGCTCCTGACCACCCTCCCATGCCTTATTCCCAGCATCAGGACAATCCAAGGAGACCAAGGGACCACTTATTTCTCAGCTGAGGAGGGTGAAGGCTCACACACTGCACATGGTACCTAGGTGGCTGCTCCCTTCCCCCAGGGATGATGCCTCAGAGCGTCCTGCTCCTGGCTCTGTTGGATGCAAAGCCAAGAACCCAAAGGCTGGCAAAGCCTCTCCTCAGGGTGCAAAGGGTACTTACACAACTGCTGGCTGGGAGCACTTGCTGCTGGTATAGAAATACTCCTGCACATGACTCTGAGGCAGCTTTCGTGAGGTGTAGCTGAAGCAGCATGAAGTCGTGTCAGACCCCACTGGAAGAGACCAGGAAATCCAGCCTGAGACCATCACTCAATACATTCCCAGCTGAGAGCACAGGCAACCACCTCCTTATTCAGCTGGACTGCCCCTTCTCCTCCTGTTTTCCCTGAAAATCAGCCAGAAACTGTTGTGAACACAGAAGCTTGATAAACAACATTAAATGTTTTACACTCACATCCCAGGGTAAAAATCCCTGTCATTACCCTGGGTTCACTTCTAGAGGCCAGCAAGAAAATCAGGGGAGAGTAAACCTGAAAACTTTGATACCAGTAAAATTCACCCCTAAGATAAAAGGATGTTAGAAAGGAAGACCAGTCCAAATAAATCAGAAATTATTCAAACAGGTTTCCAACATTTGCAGCTGACTTTTGCCAGTTCTGCACCAAATTACAGACAATCAGAGCAAAAGTCCACCCCAGGAGAGCAGAGGAATGCTGTACTCACATGGAGCAGAAAGGGCCTGAGAAAACAGAGCAGCAACCAGAACGATGGAGAGGCAGAGTGTGGAGATGTTCATCCTGGACAGGGATAAGCTGCAAGGGCAGGGGCAGGACCAGAGCAGGATCCTCCTGTGTCTTTTCTGAGTTGCTGGCTCAGTCCTTGCTTTTTATAGGGACAGTGGCCTGTCAGTCAGATTTGAAGGCAAATGTGGAATTTCCGAAACCTAATAGAGCTGTTGTCATGGCACCTTTGCCTTGGAAATACTGGGGGAAAAAAAAACCCAAACAAACAAAAAAAACCCCCAGCTGGTTGAGGAAGTAGCAGAATAGCCTTCGTGTGAAGGGAGGTAAGTGTGAGAAAATCAGCCCCCTGTGACCAAGACAGGTTATGAAAACACCCTTGAGCAGCAGGTTCACATTTGCATCATCTGAAACAACTCTGCTTATCAAAGTCACCTCAGCATCCCCACCAAAGCACCAGGAGGACCCAGCTCAGTCTCTTTTTCAAGGAACCAGGTTTGGGGGAAGCCAGACCGTCAAATGGAAGGTGCAGGTCCAGCCAAGGGTTTCCTTCTCTACTGGTGGGTCTGCGAAATGTCCAGGTGGATACAGGGAGTTAGTGAGGGCAGCATGGGCAGCAGGAACACTCAGTCTGGAGGCTGACTGTAGATCCAGGCTGGCAGCCTTGGCACCATCAGGCACAAAATTCTCTAAATTCTCAAAATTTTGCCCTCCAAACCCCTTCCAACACCCCCAGTAAGGGCAGGGCTTGACTGGGAATCCTGCCTGGATGGGCTGACTCTACAAAGAGCATTTTCTTCAAGTGCCAGTGGGTTTGGTACACGGTGGTACAAGGTACAAGAGGGCAGAGAAGAAGCTTCCCCAGCCCAGGGAGCTGAGATGGACCAAGAGACACCAGTCCCTGGTGCTCACCTACAGTCATGGGGGCCATGGTATGGTGGCCCTGGCACTGCTCTTGCCATGACGTGATGGGTTCTCCAGGATGTGCCAGGGAGTGTTTCCTCTTTTTCCACCTCTCTCTTCTTTGTGACAGGCTCCCATTTTGCCACCTCACAGTCTGTGGTTCCTCTAGGTGTTTTCCAGCCCAGCTGCTGCTCATGAGGCACCATGAGCTCGTGTTTCCCGTGTTTCCTCACTGACCCTTGGCTCCAGTCCTGTGACAGGGCTGCAGAGAAAGGCTTCTCTGCTGCCGCTCTCCTTTTCCCCCACTGGCCTTGTGGGTCTGTGGGTGCACTCAGAACCTCACCAGTGTCCTCTCCATTACAATGTCCCCATGGGTGGGGACCAGGGCTGTAGGAGGGTCTCCAGGGCTGTGCCAGGTTGTGCCTCCTGCTGGGGTGGGCAGGAGCCCATGGCTTTTCAAAATCATCCTCCCAGGAAGCATACAGGTGGTGTCCTGAGGACCCTGAGGGCTCTTCACAAGCAGGAGCTGAAGCTGAACCAAGTGTCTGACATCATGGGGTTGTCACAGACACATGGTTGTGGCATTTTGGGACAGCACAGCAACGTGCTGCAGGTATTCAGGCTTCGCAAGGGACAAAACGTCAGCTGGAATTTGCCAAGGGACACTCCATGTCCGAGATGGAGAGATGGATTATTTATTGCTACTGCCATATTGAGTTCCAGAATTGTGATTAGTCTGTTGGTCTGGCTGATTGAAGTGTGCATTGCTTATGCCCCAGGTCCATATAGGGTGCAAAGTAAGGCAGTGGGTCTCGCCCTCATCTTCTCAGCGTAACAACAACTGCATTTTGTGCTGAGCCTCATACCCCTTGCCCCTGATTCTGGGGTTGGGATTTCTCTTTCCAAGGAGCAGTGCCTGTAGAAAAAGCCTATTTTTCATGTCCCCCACCTGCCTTGCCACATGGCCCTACAAAAGCTCCAAAAAGCAGCTCCTGTGCCGTGTCACCTTCTGGGTGCCTGTGTGAGTGGCAGCCACCCACCTTCCACCACAGATAAAAACTGTCCTGCCTTGGGACACACCAATGAACCTGTTTGGCGTTCCCAAATCTGCTGGAAGATGAAGGAACTGTTACTGCCTGTGACATAATATGTGACAGGGCCAGATCAAGATCTAAAAAACCACAGGAAGATACTGACACTCTCCCAAACCACGAGGCAGCCAGAGCTCACGCTCTGTCACGGCTGGTAAAGGCAACAGAAACCATGACATCTATTATTCCTCTGACAGAGCAGGGTGACTTCTCCTCAGCCCTGCACAGCCTTCCCCTGCCCTGCTCCAGACACGCCCAAGGGCTGGCACAATCTTGTAGGATCATCACACATCACACACAAGCCCAGCCTTGCCCCTCACTTGGGGGCTTTGCCCTGTGCAGGATTTGTTGAAGGTGCAGCTCTGGCCCTCAGAGCAGAGATGCCAGAGGTTTGGAAAGATGCCAGGTCATTTGTTGTAGCTCCATCCTTTCTCCAGGCCTACTCCGCATTCTCTAAAGCTTCCTCCCTTTGCTTTCTCCTTCTTGCAGGGCAGCTCCCCAAGGAGAGGTGGCAAAGGCGGCAGCTGGAATCCACTAGGCACTGCAGAGAAACCTGGGAAGAGATCGTGGCACCACAGGGCCAGGGGGTGGGATGCCCAAAGTCCCACTGGGACACCAGACCAGGTCATGGAAGGGCTGCAGGGGGAGACCATGGTGGGGTTTGGCCTCAGCTAGAGATGGGAGCTGCACTGACCATTTTTTGGAAATTACATGGGACAAGGCGAAGTACAGGGAGGTTTCTGCAATCTGTGTGCATCGGTCCCTGAAAATTGGAGAGGTTTCCTCTCTGTCCATTTACTTCCCCTCCTAACCACGAGCAAGCTTCCAAGGAGCTCCGGGCCCTCTGCTGTCCTCTATGGGAAGCGATTCTGGAGCCCTTTCACTCATCTCCACCTCAGCCACGGCTCATCCATCTGCTGAGGAGCCCTGGAGACACACTCGTGCTCCCTTCTTGGGGTCTCCTCCCTGCACACAGCCCAGGAGCTCCATCCTCTGTGTCAGTGCTCCTTTCCCTTGGATCCGAGCCCTGCTGTGCTGTGAGCTGTAGGCACAGGTGACACTTGTACTGTCCCATTGAGCCCTGGGCTCTCCTTGTGCTTTTAGTTCTGGGCAGAGGTCCAGGGCTCTGCAACGCCCTGTCTTGCTGCCCATTCTGGTAGAAAATCCCTGGGGACAGGGGGGATCATTTCCAGCCCCTCTCCTTCTCCCTCTTCATCAGGGAGACACATTTTGTTCCCCTTCTGTGGGGCAAAGGAAGACAGAACTCTCTACTCTCCCTAAGGACTCTCTGTAAAGGAGAATCAGCTGCTCTCCACAATTCCAGATCAGGTTCCAGAAAGCTGGCCTTAACCAGCTGTTTTCTCACAGACAAATAAAACGACCAGGTTACTGTAAAACTAGCAGGAATGGAGACTCCAGACGCACTTCCTGCCCGGTACCAGGACACAGGTCAGTTTCCCTTGCCCAGGAAAGGCTCTGCTGACAGTCAGCCTGCACCTGCACTTTCGTTCTTCTCTCCAGGTGACTCTGGAGAAGCTCAGGCTGTGCACTGGGGGTCAGTATTGTTGTGTGTGAGACACTGTGTGTGACACACTGGTGCATGTCACACAAGCCTGGCAGTGCACAGCAGCAGGAAAACCTCCCTGGTGAACCCCCCAGAAGATGCTACACCTTCACCTGAAACATTTGCTGTCACTGCCTTCCCCAAACCTGCCCTCAGTGGTGGTCACTGCCATGTCCTGCTTCCCTGGCCTACAGAGGTGGGGTCCCCTTGCACGGAGGGGCTTCCCAATTCCACCGGCATCCCTGCCAATTCCCCCAGAAAGGCTGTGACATCCATCCCCTCTGATCTTCTCCTTGAACTGTGGGGAGCAAGTGTCCCTGACCGTTCAGGGTTTGGTTGATGCCAGCAGCCGGTCATTCTGATGGTGGCCACTCAACACTGGTGGTCACCTCTCCTTCCAGGTAGTCTGGCACTCTCACTGCTGCAGCCTGGGTTTGGTTCCCAAACGGGAAGGGGTTCCTGCACCCACTACAAGTCCCAGTCTTTTCCTGGGTGGCTGTGCTGTCCTGGAGCAGCTTCTGGGGTTCAGTTCAGGGTTCAGAAGCTCCCAGTGTGTGGGGCTGGATCAGGGTGGGATGAATTTTGGCAGGTGGCAGCAGCCTCCTGTCCCTCCCCGTGCCATCAGGCTGCAGCTGCCAGGGGGGTAATATCCCTGTGGTGGGGTGTGGGGAACAGGGTGTCACAGGGCTGTAGGGGCTCACGTGCCTGTGCCCTGATATGTTCCCTGGGGAGTGGTTTTGCACTGCCTGATGCAACACGGGGGATTGTGAGGCTTTATGTCCCCTTCTAATGCCATGACCACGGTTTGGCCCCATTTCTCCTGAATGCTTCTCCTGAATCAGGGTCCATCCTGATATTGTACCAGTCTGGAGTCAGAAGGGAGGGAATTGGCATGATAAAAAACATTAGCTGTCCTCCACAGGATTCTGCTTCTTATCAGTCTTTGCCCTTATCTCTTTAAAACATTTGAGGCATTAGCCTCTGGCTGTCAGGGACACAACAAATTACTGCGCTCTACCAACTTTTTTAACGAAGTTCATTTCATCACTGCAGAGTGATTGCTGGGGGGAGCAGGGTGATGGGCTTTGGGGAGCAGGGTGATCCAGCTGCAGGGAGAAGGGTGAAGGGCTACAGAAGGCACAGGGACACATTTATAGAAAGCAGGGTTACAGTTCTAGGGAGCAGTGTGACACCTTTGTAGGGAGCAGGGTGACAAGAGATAGAAAGCAGGGTGACATGTCTAGAGGAAACAGTGTCACACAGCTGTAGGGAACAGGGTGACATGGCTATGGGGTGGAGGGACACATGCTATTGCAGGATTTCTTCCTGTGATAGGAAGAGGTGCAAGGATGCTCCCCTGAAAACATTCCTGACCATCTCCTAAAGGTAAAGAGTCCCTGGAGATTAGGACCAGGGCCAGGATAGGAACACAGTGTCCCTCGATGGAGTGTGACTGCCCTGTGTCTGTCTGTCCCTCCTGGGGCCAGGGGGAGAGGGAGTGACAGTAAAACTCCCGCTGTGAGTGGGACTTAAACCTCTGTAGGGAGTGACCCCATTGGATTTCAAATCCAACACCTTCACCACACAGCCATCACAGCATCTTGTCCAGGCTGTGTCTGCAGGAGCCCCTGGCTGTGACCCTGCCCAGGAGCAGAGCAGAACCTGGTCCCATCCTGGACATGGATTCTGCCATTCCTGCTTCACATCCAGCTCAGGGACTGGTGTTGGTGCTGCCACCTGCCCTGCACAGAGCATCCCAGCAGTGCTGGGAATGCGCCCCGGCCACCAGCCACAACGTCAGTGGTGGTGACATGGGGGATGAACATGGTGGGAGGTCTGTGTCCTGTCTCGTCTTCTTGTATGCAACAGGAAACTTGTCCCGGGACAACTGTCCCCAATCTCCTTTTCTAGCCTGGAAATATCCCAGCCTTCTTCATCCCATCTTCCCACAATATCACTGTTTTTGCAACTGTGACAGCATGTCCAGACATGGCTCTTGGAGGCAGCCTGAACCACGGACCTGGCAGGTTCTGTCCTGCAGCTGAGAGGAGATGTTCCAGGGTTGTGTGGTTCTCATCAGGCTGCTGCCTGCATTTGGGCTTTTGGAACAGGGAATTTGGAGAAAGGAGGAAAACGTGGCTGTTGAGAGGAAATCCTTGCTGAGCAAGGTCTGATAGTGACTTGGCCTCTCCTTTGGAGCATACATTCAATTTGGAGGGCAGTCCTAGAAGCACTATCCTTGGTTTGGGTGGGAGCTGGCTTTGAGGACTCATCCTGAGACATCCAAAGCCCTCCCTGGGTTCCTGGAGTTGTGTCCAAGAGCTGTGCAAGAGCTTCCCTATGTCACTGGCACTAAATACCCCTCCCATGGGAATTTATCAGCAGGGACTTGCACATTACCAAACCCCAAAATGAGGTCTGGAGTGGTCCACCCTGATATCAAAAGGATAGGAGGGTCCATCGGAAGGACCTGGAGAGAGCCAGAGCAGGAGCAGAGGGACCTGGAGATCAGTGGCACCCTAAGAGAGGAGGTTGGAGGGCTGTCCTGAAAAAAAGTAGTCAGAGGGTGTTAAGGATGTTGAAAAGTGTGGTCTGGAGAGCTCCAACAGAAGTGTCTGGAAGAGAGTGGAGGACATGATATCCTCTAACAGTTTTTTCAACCTGACTGGACTCTCACTTCCATTTCACTGATCGGAATCACCCAATATTCCTCTGAATCTTTCATCCTACTGACTTTTTTCCTTATCTGACCTTGCGTTGTTGGCAGTGAACAGCTGTTTTCATGTACAGTTCCTGCCATATTTACAGACAAAACAATCTTGCCTGGTTAAATTACAGGATGTGTTTACAGAAAAGTCTGAGTTCAACAGAGAGCTGACAGCTCTTCTCTTGTAACAAATGGCACTTTGCAGTATTATGCAATAGAGAAAACCACAAGGTGTGTCATGAGGCAGAGCTTCTAAATCAAGGAAACGTTCAGACTCTCATTTTCACCCTTTAATCTTCCAAGTTTTAGGAAACAGCGACCGACTTGCCCAAGCACTGACTTTGCTGGATCCAGCACACAGCTCTCACCATTCCTGAGGAAAGGAAATGGCCTCAAGTTGTTCCAGGGAAAGTTTAGGTCGAATATTAGGAAAAATTCCTTTTTCTGAAAGAGTGGTCAGGCACTAGAACAAGTTGCCCAGGGCAGTGGTGGAATCACCATCCCTGGAATTGCTCAAAAAACATGGAGATGTGGCATCTGGGGACATTGATTAGTGGTAGCCTTGGCAGTGCTGGGGGAATGGTTGGATTCAATTGTCTTAAAGGGCTTTTCCAACGAAAATGATTTTGTGATTCCTTGATTGACTGTTCTCTCCCATCACTTGATGCGATGTTAGACACTGCTCTCACCATAAATCAGCATGTCACTGTTTGCAATGTGAGGGCAATATGATGATCCAGAGGAGCCCTGTAATACCAGGGAACCCCTGCAAGCTCTGTCCATACAGGCATTCCTTCACAGGGTTAGCACTGAATCAAGCCACAAAATCTGTGATCCTTTTTTGCTTCTACTCACACATTCAGCCTCTTAAGAATTTTAGCTGCAGTCCAGGAAAAATTGTCCATGGCAGTGGATGACTGATATCTCCCAGCTATGGGGCACAATGAAAACTGCAGTGGGATTGAAAGCTTCTTCCACTCTCTCTGTTTAAATTAATCTCTGGAGTGTTTGGAGCTGTGTGTTCTCCTAGTGGCTTTCTAGGGGCTTGACAACTGCTTCTGCTGTGTCCCCTATTTCCAGATAAGGTGGGAACTGATTCCACAGCAGTGAGATACATGGAAAATGGAGAAACCATCTTCCTGCATTCTGTCTTCTACTCCTGCCAGCCCCATCTCCAGAGAAACCATCTCCACTTTCCCACCTGAGCATGGGTGCAGTCGGGAAGACAAGTGGAAGGGATGGGAGAAAGGTTTACTGAAAGATGGGGCAGGAAGAAATTTGCTTCATGAGGGGGAGCCAGAGGTTTTATTCAGGGAGTTTGGTTCATGGAAAGGGAAATAAAGCTGCAGTCCCTGGGGAAGGATTGTTCTTATGGAAGACGTGTTCCAGCTGCTGCTCAGGACTGGAGTTCCATATAGGCCTTGCAACATGAGCGTTTTCTGTGGATGGATGCGCAGTAGCTTCTGCTGTGTGTGTGGTGGGTTCCACCACTGTGCTGGAAAGTCACAGATGCCTTTCCATGGCTTTCCTGCCCTGGGCACTGTGCCTGCTGCTTGAGGGAGGTGTTGGAAGGAGCCACCAAGCATCCTGTCCTCAGTAATGTCTCTCCAGCCTCTTGGGCTCACCTGGAGCACCTCCCATGGCTATGAAGTATCTCCATGGCAGGTGGGGAGATGCACCAAGGAGGCTTCGTAGCCTTGGGTGTCGTGTCTTTAAAGGAGAGCTTCCAAAAGAGATGATAATGTCACTTCTGGGGATTGCACAGCTGGAGACACATCCTCAGTGATGCTGTGGTGCCACCTCCTGAACATCCCTTGCTGTTGCTGTCACTTACCCATAAAGGGTTAAAGTTCTCTCTTAGTGTTACAGACTTATTATTTTTAAAGCTGGACAATCTGGTTTTGTTAAAGTCACCCCTGGGCTGCTGGGAATTTTTCCTCCTCTACTTGTCCTTACAATTTCTGCGCTGTAACCTATTCTCACTTTTATCTGTTTCATCCTGCTCACTCCCTCCCTTTATAAGCTCTGCCCTTCATCTATTGGAGCAGAAGATGCTCCAACTGGATATAGTTCTGTAAACTTGTGCCCCAGACAAGGACAGATTGTCTTGTACAGGCTATTGGCTCTCAGTTTGTAAGTAAATCCACAGTTTGAAATATAGGAAAAATACACCATTGGCAAGCAAAGAGAAATCTTACCTAAATTAAGTCCTTAATCATTATTAAACTTGAGGCATCATGGCTCACACCTGGGTAAATGTCTCTGCCAACCAAGGCTGGGTTAAATGGGGCTTGGAGCAATCTGCTCTGGTAGAAAGTGTACCTGCCCATGGGATGGGGTGGAATGAGATGACCTTTAAGGTCCGTTCCAATCCAAACCAGTCTGGAATTCTGTGATTCTATGACTTCTATGAAAACAAAGCTGAAGGAGCTTGCAGGAATATCAGAGATATCAAATGAGGAAGGGGAGAATGTTGTCTTTTGCCATTAGGATGGGAAATAGGAATACAATAATAAGCTCTTTCCTTTGTTTGCTGGAGTTTAATGACCTTGTTCCTACAGCTACTTTTTAGCAAACACCACCAGTGGTTTACACATCTCTGGGTTTTACTGGGATTTAGGGGTAAAAATCCGCAGCCTGAACAGGAACAAGAAGTAGTGTTAGCAATACCAAGAGCCTGAGAGAAAAGAAATCTGCATCTTCTCCAGACAGAGAAAAATCTGCTGCTTGGTCACATAACTAATGGATAATTATTGCCCTGGTTGCCTGGATGTCTTGGACACTGCTGAATGTATATTGGCCCTGGTGAGCAGGATACCCTGGGTTTTCTGGAGGCTCCAAAGATTGCACTGGAACACCACAGACCCCAGCTGGAGGTGACATGGGACTGCTCGCCTGACATGTGAAAGCCTTGGGAACTGTACTTAGACCCCAGTAATGGACATGACACATAATGTGAAGGTAGCCTTTGCCTACCAGGGGACTGGAGCCATGGGAGCAGAATAGGGCCACCTACCCACAGGGATGTGTCCTCGAGGGTGGACGGCGTCCCTGTCCAAGGGCAGTGGGCGTCACCAGCCAGCCAGTGAGGCGTAAAGGAAAATTCCTTGTCTGACCTGGCAATTCCTTGTCTCTTACCTGGCAGTCCCACTGGCACCACCTGAGCTGGGACTGAAGTCCCTTCCCAGCAGTGGCACCAGTGACCCCACTAGACTCCCCACACCCCTCACACTCTCCCAGTCAGACCAGGTTTCCTCACCAGCTCGACCCCAGGTTTCCCACAGCAGTCACAGATGTCTGGATGCTCAAAATAATTTAATCTTGGTGTCACAACAGAATAATGGCTTGAGTTGGTGCCTCTGAGCAGGGATACAAAGGAAGCCCTGGGCTTTTATACCCCCACAGTCCAAGCACAGGAAAGTCTGGAGTCGTCGTCTCCTGCCATGTCTCCAGGTGTCCCTCATCTGGCTGTGCACTGGTCCCTGTTCCTCTCTGCTGGGAAGGGGCTTCAGTCCCACATCAGGTGGTGCCACTGGGACTTCCAGGGTGGCTCCTGGATGGGCAGACAGGGAGTCTTTTCCTTAAGAGCCCCTAATGGCAAAGATACACAGAAAAAGTAGCAAAGCCACCCAGCAGGTACATGGACTTCTGCCTTTGCACATTTTGTGAGGAAAGCCGGATAGATAAGGTGGAACAAGGTGATCAGAGTCCCTCAGGTGCCAGGGCCCACCTTCTGCTTTGGCTTCAAACTTCTGTTTAGGGAAGAAATATTGACTTTGCATTTCCAGTTTTTGAAAACCTAGCCTTCACACATCTTTTTTTACCTTTTTTTCTTTTTCTTCCCTCCACAGATTTAAAATGACATTTTAAATATTTTCCTTTATCATATATGCTTTTCTTTTATTTTGGTTTAATAAGAGCTGTGAAAATATTTGAAGTAGGAAGGATTGTTTCCCTAGTCCTGGGAGGTTTAAGAGGCTGATTGATGGCAAAAAAATTCAGCATTGTCTTTTGTTATCAGCATCTCCAATGTCCAAAAAATTAAATTATTTCTACTACCTTCCCATTGGGACGCTGATGTACAGTTCTTCTCCCTCCTGCATGTCATGGAATCATGGAATGGTTTGTGCTGTAAGAAACTTTAAAGTTCATCCCATTCTACCCCCTGCCATGGGCAGGGACACCTTCCACTGTGCCACATTGCTCTGAGCCCCATCCAGCCTGGCCTTGGACACTTCCAGGCATCCAGGGGCAGCCACAGCTCTGGGCATCCTGTGCCAGGGCCTCCCCACTCTCCCAGGGAAGAATTTCCTCCTAGCCATCTGTCATAATTCACATTGAAATGAATTACATCACTTGGCCCAAGACTTAGTTCCTTTTCAAGTATTGGCACAGCTATAACTTTGGGGTTGTCCATATGATTTTGCTGGAGACAGCTTGACCCTGCTCTGTGCTACTGCCTCATTCCTTGTCCAGTCTGTGTCATCCCCAGTAATCAGCAATTGTTTTATAGGAATTTCCAAATCCTTGAGGGGACACAACTTTGTTTTGCCTGGACACAAATAGTGGCAGGCCCACCACTCTTACATGCTGTATGTGGACCTCAGGATGCTCCACAAATGCTCCACTGGTAAAATAATCCATTTCTAGCTTCCCAGACCTTCAGAGATGTCAACCAACAACAACAACAAAAAGAAGCCAAATTCCACCATGATCTTTTACCATCATAAAGTTAAGCTGATCGCTTTCACTTGCAGGAAAGAAATGTGTGTCTTCATTCTTTTTAAACTGATTTTTCAAGAAGGAAGTCAGAAGGAGTGGAGAAGTGTGCACTTTCTAGCTCATTCCAGGAAAGCAAACCAGCAGATATTTCCTCTTGGCTCAATCTGGTCCCAGTTTTTTGGCCACACCCATCTTAGACCCAGCTAATTTCTGCCCTGGTGCAAGTGTATAAAGAACTGACTTCTCTCCCAGCCCTGCCAGTGCTGCAGAGATGGCAGGTAAGATCAGTGCATTTTCATTCTATAGCTGCATTTGATATTTCTGATGTGGATATTGGTGGATTCCATGGGTGAACCCAAGGAGATGGGAGGCAGAGTGGAGTGTTGGGACCTGGCTTCATTCCTCCTTCTCCCCTGATGTGTATTTAATTTATTGTGAGAAATGAGCAAAGACAGCCTGGTTTATTCCTTGTGCAGAAATATCCTGCAATATATGATTGCAACAAATAAGCAGCTTTCAATCTCCAGGAAGATGGTCCAAGAATTTTAATGGATTGTAAATGTAAGATAACCTCTCCCACTGTGAGAAATCTGTTAGTTCTTCCAAATTTTTGTCCCTATCCTGTTCTAAACAATTAAAAAGTTGACTAAATGACTCAAAATAAATCTAGCTGCAACCTTTGGGCTTAAAATCTCCATTTGGGGAAGGTGATGTGCCACAGTGGGAGACACCGGTGGAGCTCCTACGCATTTCAGCTATTAATGCGAAACAGGGAAAGAGACAAATTTCAAGGAGCAGCAGGAGGACTGGCAGGGGTGGTTGAAAGACTGATGATTGATGTGGCAGCCTGTCTTGTTCAGCACTGAGATGGAAGGGACAAAGAGGGCTGTGTGGGGTCAGGCTCCTTTCCATTAGCTGCTTGTGGACATTGCCAAAGACAGGGCCCCAGGACACTGACCTCTTCCAACTCACCTTCCCAATATTCTCCACCACTGGGGCTGGACTGTACCTGACTGCCTTGGCAGCTACTCAGCCCAGTTTGCTGAGGGTCCCACCCCTCAGAGGTGTCCCTGTGTCCTGCCAACACCTACAGCCACAGCCCCAGCCTGAATCCCACTGACAGATCTGCACAGAGGGCAGCTCAATTTTATTCCTGGATCCTGAAAGAGATATTGGAACCAATCTGTCAATCTGTTCTGAGCCCTCAGTGGAGCCCTGCCCATTGAGGATTTATGTTGCATTTCTCTCTAGGCACAAACCCAAGGATGACTCTCCTGGGATCCATCATCACTCTCTGTGCAGTTGGAACAATGGGCTTCTCGGGGAATGGTAGGTTGCTCTTTGTCCTCTGGCTGCTGCTGTACTGGAAAGGGTGTAAATCAGAACTCAGCCTGAGTTCCCAGTTAGACACAGCTCCAATAAAGAATTGAAATATCCTGTAGATTGATCCATTAAAAATGAAATTGATACCTGAGATATTTGCCTAAGGAAACTCCCTATTTAACCAACAGCCTGTCCATGGAAATCATCCTTTTATGACAGGGAACTTGGGGCAGAGGCTGTAGCTTTGGCTTCTGCTCTGCGCTTTCCCTGGGGAAATGTCTGGAGCCCCAGAAGCAGCTGAGGGAGCTGGAAAGGGGCTCAGCCTGGAGAAGAGGAGGCTCAGGGGGAACCTTGTGTCTCTGCACAACTCCCTGACAGGAGGGGACAGCCGGGGGGGTCGGGCTCTGCTCCCAGGGAACAGGGACAGGAGGAGACGAAATGGCATCAAATTGTGCCAGAGGTTTGATTGGATATTGGGGGAAATTTATTAATGGAAAGGATTGGAAAGTATTGAAACAGACTTCCCAGGGCAGTGGTGGAGTCACCATCCCTGAAAATGTTAAAAAACCCAGCAGCTGGGGACACAGTTTAGTTGAGAACAAAGCTTTTGGTGTATGTTATAATTGAGTATCCTCAATTTCTGCTTTTTCTTCTTTTACTTTTTTGAGCAGAGGTGTCAGAGTTGCTGTCAGATTCATCTCTCCTGAGCATCATTACTGAGGCCAGGCAGTTGGTAGACACCACATATTTACAGTCTCGAAAAAGGTGAGTTCTTCTTGCATGACAGCCCCAAATATTTTAAGGCAGTAAGATTAAATATATATGTGTTTTCTCTGTGTTCCAACGCATGTTTATTATGGGAAGCCTTATTGCCAGGGCTCTCTTTGTCATAGCTGGAGGGATCCTTTTATCCAGTTTGGCTGGATTCTGCTCCCAGGACCACCAACCATTAACTCCAAGTATTGTTTCCTCACCTACACTGCACTACACTACGAGCACCTCTTACTGGTCCATAATGGTTCAGACATGCCGGACACGTGTGAGTCCTCTCCTGGCAGCAGGAGTTCTGCCCCTCTCCGGAAGAACTGGAGTTGTGCAGATGGACACCCTGTCCCAGATAAATGTCAGTGGAAGTCAAACCCCAGGTATCCTCTGTGATTGTCCCAAGAGGCTGGTTCCAAGCAATGGGATGATTGGGGGAGGAGTCTTTCACCATTCATCCTACAGAAGTAACAAGACAGAGCCTTGGGACCAGAAAGAGGTGAAACAGGAACAAGGTTATCCTTCTGTTCACAGAATACACCTTGCAACATAATATATGTAAAATTTTATCCACTCACAGCTCATTGATCTGGATTCCCACATGAGAGAACAAAGTTTATTGTGACAAGGAAGTGTGACTGCAGACTTGAACTAGGGGATTATTGTGCTTTGTTTGCCAAAACCGTCTGAGCTGACATGCTGATGTGCAGACAGCTGGTCCTACTGGGCAGGGCCTGCATGCAACCCTGCAGTGTTGTCACAGCTAATTACACCCAGTCCAGCATGACCAGAGGAGCTCTGATTTCAGAAAAGGTGCTTCATGGAACTCTTCTATGTTCAGCTTAAAGAGAAAACTGGAGGAAAAGATTGTCAACCCGATGGATTTCCTGAAGCACCTAAAGGACCCCATAGGAAGAACCAGATCTGCAGTCCGTGCTGCTGATTACTTGGAAACTACTTTGAAACTTCTCAAAAGGATGCTGCATCTCTCTGGGGAACAGAATTTCAATGTCACAGGTAATGTGATTTAGACCAAAATGTTTTACAAAAGGCTAAGAGCAGGAAATGTGCCACAGCAGGTGGCAGAGAGCAGCTCTGCCATGACCCAAATAACCAGGGATAAAACCCTTCCCCAACAGGGGAATAGATTTGAAGGTTGCTCAGAGACAGACCAGACCCCTGGATGTTTTATTCATCATCTTTGAGAATGCATCTCTCCTATCCTTGTAAAAACAGCCAAACAGTACCTGTGACAAACCTGGGACAAAACCCACTAGCAACTGCAACCACTGAGAACCCTCGATCTTCCACTTCTACTCCTCACATTTGGGTTGTACCACTCTGCAAACTCATTGTTTTGTTCCTAGCTGGGGTAAAACCTTCCTGGTGATGATGCTCTCCACATTCCCCTGGAAAATTGCATCATGCCCACTCAGTTTCCCTAGTCCAGAGGGGAAGGTTGATCCACAAAAGGGATTAGGCACCAAATTAACAATTCCAATCCAGATGTTTTATAACCACAGGTCTAATTCAGCTGGCTCAAATGTTGACCTAGAACACTGAGAAGCTGGAACAACAAAAGAAGAGTGGGATCAGATGTTACTTTATGGGGTCTCTCTTGCAGACCTGTTGAGCAGGAGACAGAAGGAGATGGTTTCCAAGGGCACTGGCTGTGACTACCAGACTCGTTCCGTTAAATGCCCAGAGAGGGACTTTTACCGGACCATTACTGGGGAGTGCAACAACAGGTAGGATTTGCATGTGGACAAGGAGAGTCTCAAGTCTTTATTCTGACCCTGGGGAGATGATTTGTGAAAGTGCCTTTCAAAAGGGCAAGAAGAGTGAAATACTCAGATTAATGAGCCTGTAACAGAGGATTCCTTTCTACCTTTACCTGTCAGGAAAAAGATGCAATTTTTTGAAACTCTCACATTTGTGCCCACTGTTCTTTATGTGCTGCTTTGGGTGAAGGAAAGGACTTCTTGGGGTGGGGGCAGGTAAGAAGTTGAGGAAACTTTGAGGCTATGACTCAGCCTCTAATATTGCTGAAGGTTGCAGGAAATCACCCCTTCACTCTTCCATAGGATAATACTAATTTCCCCAGCTGATTCAGATGATAATATTCAGCTGTTGATGCATCTCTGTGATGAGTAAGGATGGGAATTAAATAATACTTTAATTCTTGGCTCTTCCAGTTTTATCTGAGAAAATTTGTTCTTCAGCCGTTTTTGCACATAATTTCCCTCCAGGTTCAAAGCTGGGATCAAACATTTATTTCCTTTTGTGCTTTATTTATTTATTTATTTATTTAACCAGAAAATGACCAAATTCCTACTCTGACAATGGCAGTCGAGGCTCCTTGTCTTGCTGTGTCAGTGCCAGCTCCCAAATCTGAGTGGGACTTGCATCCAGTGTGCACCTGGCATGAAACAGATGTGCCAGATGTGATGACATAGCACAGCTCCGCATCAGTGTGTGGGGAGCTCACACTCATTGGGGTTTTCCACTCTTTTCCCATAGACTCCAGGGCCTCCAGCCCCACAAGGACAGCATTGTCTGTCTGCCCAGAAAGGGTGTGAAGTCTCTCTCACTGGGGATATTCCAGAACTGTCAGGACACAGTCCTGTGCCATGTGGTCTGAGATGACCCTGCCTGAGCAGAGACATGAGACCTGGTGACCCCAGTGTGGTCTCTTCCAGCCTGACCAGTTGTGGGATTTTGTGTCCATGTTGATTTGAGGCTTGTGGTAGGGTTGTCCTTGGCCTTGTGTTTGGCTGTCGGAGAGATGAGGAGACACTGGGATTGAGAGATCCCAGCGGTGTTAATATTTTCCTAAGGATCTTGCTCTGCTTGAGGTGCACACCATGAGAGTAGTTTGCCTGCAAGGACAGTAATAACAATCAGAACAAGACCCTGGTGGTTCTGAGTCCTTAATATTTGATGGAATTGCTTCAGCTCTGGCACAGTCATTTTCCTAGGACACGCTCTTATTTCACAGCACACTGCTGTAAACACTGGGTACTCATCTCCTTTTCTAGTGCAGAATCACAGAATCATTTAAGCTGGAAAAGACCTCCAAGACCAACATGTCCAACCTTTGGCTCATCCCCACCTTGTCAACCAGACCAGAACCCTGAGTGCCAAATCATATAAACAGACATTGCCTGAGTTTTGTGCCTGCAGGGCCACAGATCATAATCAGAATTGTTGCTCTTCTGAACACAAAATGCTGACTTAAGCAACTTTTTGGAGCAGAGTAAGGCAACACCATAATGGCCACAGGTGCAGGCTGAGAGGGTCTGTGTAAAACCTTTCCCAAGGGGCAGCCTTGGCACAGATCCCCACAGAGGTGGAGAATCTTTATCCTTGGAAGCTTCCAGCCCCTAGCTAGACAAGACATGACCACCCTCACCGTGCTAATGGCCGTGCTGTGAGTCGGATTTTGAGAGAGCAGTGAAGACAGAAGTGGTACAGAGATTTAAATGCCAGATAAAATTAATGTAGGTTTAAATGACAGAAAAAATTATTAGACTGACACAAGGCACCTTTTAAAAAAAAGTTGATTTTTCTCCACAGTAATAACCTTAGTATAATTTGCTTTTTGGTGTTTTCCCAGTCTCATCCCTGTTACCAGGGTGCTCAGACATGGAATAAAGGGCTGTGAAATGTTGGTCTGTACAAGGCTGCTGATGTTTGAAAAAATAACAGAAGTTGTTTTTCTTGTGATGCTGCAGAAATCAGTCCCACCTGGGGTCCTCTAACCGCGCCTTCGCACGCTGGCTTCCAGCCATATATGAAGATGGAGTATCTGTTCCCAGAGGAGCAAATGAAGGCAAGCTCTACAATGGATTCCCACTCCCACTGGTGAGAGCTGTTATCCTAATCCAGCTGTGAGTATGGACACCGCCCTCAATGCAGGAAGGAAGCAGTGGCAGCATCTAGAATGTAAATTGCTTGATCTTTGATCTCAGGCTGCTTTTCCACAACTGATTTATTGGCTCAGGTAAATATTTTTTGTTGGAGACAGACATGAGCAAAAAGGTTGTGGATGCTTCCCTAAGCAGTTTCCAAAGTGTGCGTCCCAAGGATTGCTGCAGTCAGTGCCCAAGGTCACCCGGAGGTTTGTACAAATGATAAGGCTTGGAATTCCTCAGCCATGTTCTTGACTTTCTGGTGTTCAGTTTCAGCTGGAATGGGCTGTCCATGAAGCTGGGTTTGACTGAAGGACTGTGTAGTCTAGTTTTACACCCAATTGGATGGACCTGTGTAATGCCATAATTAACTCTTAGTAATTTATCTAAGATTATCTTGGGCATGAACTACAACTACCTGAAAGGAGCAGGGGGGTTGGCCTCTTCTCCAAGGAAATAAGTGACAGAACAAGAGGAAATAGCTTCAAATTGTACTATAGGAGGTTTAGGATATTAGGAAAAATGTCTTCAGTGACATAGTGGTTAAGCATTGGAGCAGGATCTCCAGGGCAGTAGAGGAGTCAGTCCCTAGAGGTATTCACAAAAAAGGTAGACGTGGCACTTTTCAATATGGTTTAGAGGGAATGAGGATACTCAATCAAAGACTGATGATCTTGAAGGTCTTTTCTGACCTTCATGATTCTGTGATTCCAAGATATCACAGTGGAAGTTCAAGTGAGAGGCAAATCCACCATGGCAGAGACAGTCACATTTTCATTTTGGTTTTCTGCAGGTTCGAAAAGTATCCAATGAACTCGCTCACACAGCCAATGAGAACATCACTGCAGACCAGCAGCTCTCACTGTTCTTCATGCACTGGGGACAATGGGTCAACCATGACATCGACTTGGCCCCTGCCAGTGGGGAAGGAGCCAGCCTGGAGCTCCAGTGCCACACCAGCTGTGCCTTCAAGCCACCCTGCTTCCCCATTAAGGTACCCTGACTCTCACCCATGCCACACTGTTTTACAGCAGCAAAAATAAAACCACAGGACTTTCAGAGGCATCACTTGGCTCATATTTTCTTTAGTTTCCCCCTGACGACCCGCGGATGCTGAGCTCCAACACCTGCATGCCGTTTGTGCAGTCAGCCTCGGTGTGCAACCCCGGGACCTTCCACCGGGAGCAGCTCAACGCCGCCACATCCTTCATCGACGCCAGCACGGTGTACAGCAGTGACCACTCCCTGGCGAGAAGCCTGAGAAATCTCACCAACCAGCTGGGTTTGATGGCTGTGAACCAGGATTTCATGGATGCAGGGCTGGAATTACTGCCCTTTGAGAACACGATGCATAGTGTTTGTGTTCTCACCAACAAGAGCGCCAACATCCCCTGTTTCAAAGCAGGTAAGGTGCAGCTGGGGAGTTGTTTTCAGTGGGTCATAAAGTTAAAAAGGGACAAATATTTCCACATAGGATCCTTGTGGGTCCCTTCCAACAGAGAATATTCTGTAATTCTGTGATATTTGAATGAAGCACTTCAAGACATGACAACGTAAGGTGAAAGACAGGGAATCTTCACCCCAGATAGAAAAGAAAAATAACCAAGCAATAATTGATTAACAAATATTAAAATTATTTTAATTTTCCAGAAGAATTACAGCAAATTGTTCTTACTCTATGAAGTTTTTTCAAAAGCAGGAAAAATTTTCAATAGAATAGCCACCAGTGCTTTAAACTTCTCAGGAGCTTTTTTCTTCTACCTAGAATTCACCATTTATTACTTGAATGCCAATTGTCAGCTTGTCAGCACTGACAGGCTGAGAAAGTTGAGGCTATTCAGCCTGGAGAAGAGGGGGTTGTGTGGAGACCTTACAGCACCTTCCAGGATCTGAAGGGACTACAGGGAAAACGGAGAGGTACTGCATCAGTAACTGTAGTGTGAGAACAAGAGAGAATTGCTTCACACTGAAAGAGAGTAGATTAAATTAGATAAACAGAAGAAATTGCTCCCTGTGAGGGTGGTGAGACCCTGACAAAGTTTGCCCAGAGAAGCTGTGGCTGCCCCAGGATCCTTGGAAGTGTCCAGGGCCAGGCTGAATAGGACTTGGAGCAGCTTGGGGTAGTGGAAGGTTGAAATGGGATGGGCTTTTAAGTCCCTTCCATTCTGTGATTCTATGATTCAGTTTTGAACCCAATCAAGACTAATAATTAAATACTCTTAAGCAGTCGAGTGAGTTGATTAACTAGCCCACCCTATATCTGAAGAAAAGCCTAGAAGTTTTTCTGAAATTTAAACAAACTGAGGACAAACACAGAACTTACTCAGATTTGAAGTGATCCATCATAGGCATAACATAAACAAAACAAAACAAGAAAACCAACCAAACAAAACCACAAATGATTATAAATGTGAAGTTTGCAAAATCAATCATAAAAATACAGAGTGTTCTCATTTCCTCATTCGCTGCCCATGAGTAGGGCTCCTTGCTGAGCGAGGAGATGCGCAGTGCTTCTTCCATCATCTCACAGAGGGTCTTCACTCTGTCCCCTCCAGTCTTCACAGAACCACAGAAGGGTTTGGGTTGGAAGGGAACTTAAAACCATCCTGTTCCACCCCCTGTCATGGGCAGAGACACCTTCCACTACACCAGGTTGCTCCAAGCCCCATCCATCCTGGCCTTGGGCACTTCCAGGGGTGGGGCACCTACAGCATTATTGCCAGGAGCATCACCACTTACTTGTCTGTCCTAAAACAAAAACCTGCTTCTGAAATTGAAAGCAATGTACAAAATTCCTAAAATATTTTCATTTTAGGTGACAAACGGGTGACAGAAAACCTGGGACTCTCTGCAATGCACACTCTCTTTGTCCGAGAGCACAATCGTCTGGCTGTGGGGCTGAGGAAATTAAATCCTCACTGGGATGGGGAAAAGCTTTACCAGGAGAGTCGAAAGATTGTGATTGCCATAAACCAGGTACTGATTATGGTTCACTGTTTATCATCCACACACATAGAAATGGTTTTTCCTCCAGGCAAAAGGAAGAAAATGTTTTGCTGAATCAGTGGAGTCATTTATAGGAGTTGGAAATTGTGAATGAGGATAGTCCATCTCAGCATGGATATCCAGAGCTTTTTTATGCATCATGTTACTAATTTATCAATTATTTATTATATTAATGTATAAATTAATTATTAGATAAAATAATTTCACATTTTAAAATAATTTAGATCCATAATGCCAAACTTATTCATTGCTACAGCTCTTTTTTCTGAAGGTCTTGATGAATTCTGCTGCAGAGTCCACGTTCGTTCTCTGTACTTGACTTTTGATGCCACTTCTGCTGCGGCTGCTGGTAACTTGCTGTGCTCTTGTGCTTTTTCAGATCATAACATACAGAGATTACCTCCCACTCCTGCTGGGTGAGGAGACCAGCAAGTGGATCCCTTTGTACAGTGGTTACAATGAGAAGGTGGATCCAAGAGCCTCAAATGTTTTCTCCCTGGCTTTCCGATTCGGCCACACGTCAGTGCAGCCTTTTGTGTCCCGTTTGAATGAGAGCTTTCAGCCTTTGGGCTCTTCCTCTCATGTCCCTCTGCATTTGACCTTTTGTGCTCCCTGGAGAATTATAATGGAAGGTAAGAACATGAAGCAGTGGTCCTGGTTTGGTCCTGAGGTAGAGATCAGCTGGTCAGGCACATGGAATTACAGAATTCCAGAATCTGTTGGGTTGGAAATGATTTCCAAGACCATCAAGTCCAACCTGTGACCTTCACCTTGTCACCCAGCCCAGAGCACTGCGCACCATGTCCATTTCTTGGATACCTCCCAGCTCAGCAAGACCTGACAGTGAGATGTTCCACATCCATTCAGATGGTGCAGCTGCTCCTGCTGCTCCAGGAGGCAGGAGACTCCCTGTGCAAAATGGCAATCCACTGAAGTCTATGTCAATCAAAGCTCTTATATCCCCCTCTAATCAGGGGACATGGACAGACGGTGATACATGCAGTTTAACTGAGCTAAAGCAGCATCACTCCCTCCTAGAGGTGCTCATCCCTCTTCCTGGCTCTAACTGGAGTTATGGGGTCCTGTTATTACATAGCTGAGATCTTCAAATGAGTCTTTCCGAGGAAGACAAATGTCTCTTCCAAAATGGGTTAATTAATTATGAGAAATATAATTACACATGTACAGCCAATTTTCATGTGTTTTGCTCATACTGTCTCCTTAATTCCTATGAAAAAGACATGGATAGTCAGACATGAATTAATTCTATCACTACATTTAATGTTTTAATAAATGTCTTGCAATTAATAGTGAATTATAAACAAAATCCATTGCAAAACCTAAAACCTTGGCCAGACCTCCAAGCGCCAGGACATAATGGAGCCTTGCGAGCTGAGGAGCAGACTTGGAAAGGGATTGGTGGACAGCAAATGGATTTAGAGGTGTGGAAGG